>NC_141698.1:488597342-489111342 GCF_964263255.1 Lissotriton vulgaris
TTCAATGCCCCCAGCATGGGGGATGGAAGTGTACAGAGAGCGAACATCCGCTGTACATAATGTTATCTGTTCATCTCCGGTGAATTTTACTTCAGCCAATTTTTTTAGAAAATCAGCGGTGTCCTGAATGTAACTCTGCATGTTCATGACACTGTGCTGTAAGTATCGGTCAATGAATTTTCCAACGGGTTCATGCAATGAACCCTTGGTGGAAACTATCGGCCTGAAAGGGGGATCCTCTAGGCTCTTGTGTATCTTTGGTATGAGGTAGATGATGGGACTCTTTGGGAATGATTTAAGTAAGTATTTCTTTGTCCTGTCATCTATAGTTCCATTCTCATAGGCTTTTTGCACAATGTTAGTTAATATCTCCTTGAATTGCATAGTGGGGTTGCCTGGTAGTTTCATATATGTTTGCTCATCATGGATGTGTTTTTGCATCTTGCGGTGATATAAAGATGAGTTCATTATCACCAGGGCTCCACCCTTGTCAGCCTTAATGCATTATATTTCTTTGTTTTCGGAAAGTCTTCTCAAGGTATCCTGATCTTTTTGTGTGATGTTTCTTTGTTTTTTCTTCTTGTAATTTAATTTCAAGATGTCATGGTTCACCAAATTCTCAAAAAGGTCAATACTCTTATGACTTATAGGTGCTTCAAAGGTGCTTGTTGGTCTAAGGCCCATGAGTAGATCTTGTTTGCTAGGTAGTGGAGGTAATACGTGATCAAAATAGTGTCGCAGTTTAAGTTTCCTGATGAATTTGTATGTGTTGACTTGTAGTTCTAGAGGGTGGGTTCTGTATGTCGGTACAAATGATGTGCCTTTAGATAGTAGATCCATTTCATGTTTATTCAGAGGAGTGTCAGAGATGTTAAGGATCAAGTGTTCTTCTTGTCTTTTTGTGTGCTCCGTGTACTCGGATGAGTTGACTCTTTCTCTTTTTCTTTTCCCTTTTCTGAGACCCCGCCTGGGTCGTTTATAATGTCTCTGCTCTCGGCTAAAAAAGGAACCGCAGTGGAGGAACCCGGTTGTTGGCTTTGAGGTTCAACATTTATGTTGGTTTCAGTTGAGTTGCTTGCAGGTGTGGGAAATTTCCTAAGTGGTCGGTTGGAAGTGTCACTCTCAGAGGAGGATGTGTCTGTTTGAGAATTAGGTGGTCTGTTTCTCCTACGTTGGGCATAAACATCTGCCCACGTGTATACTTCTCCCAATTTGTAATCTTGGGTGTCTCTCCTGAATTTCCTGATTTTTCTATCGTTAATTTCACGAGAGTGTTTGTCTAACTGTACCTTGATGTCTTCCAATATCTTTTTCCATTCCTCAGTAGTGGTCATCTCAGATAATTCACTCTCCACATCTTTAATCTCCTTATTCAGTTCAGTTAAAATGCATGAAAGTTCTTGAATAATAAGCAATATCAAGTCTAAGCTGCATTTATTTAACACTGCGTTCCATTTCTCTTGAAAGGGCTTAGAGTTTTTACATAGCGACGATTTCAATGCTATGCGCAAACCCCTCGGGATGCGTAAGGCGCGATGGTATTTTAAAAGAGTGCTAGCATGTAGCTTTTGGTTTATTTCCCTTTTGGACAAATACAACAGCTGTCGTATGCATTGTTCCTTAGTGCGATTAGAAGTATTGGAGGCTATGTCTTCGTTAATTAACGCGTAGATGCGAGCCGTTTCATCTGCGTCAAATGCCAAAACATCTGCTCTGGCATCTGTGGAGCTACTGATTTCTTCATATTGCATGTTCAATAAATGCGTGCTGCCACCTGGTTGGGCAGATAAACTGATACAATAATGTTCAAAAGTAGGAAGCACACAGCTGATTAACGCAAAGTTATAAGAGCGTGATCACACGCTCTTAGAATGAACTTGCACCCGATTTAATTCACGTTGATGTTTCAGTTCTTTCACCCCCTCACCCACTCTGTTGTACTGAATTTGTTCTCATTTGTTCTATCATGATTTTGATTGCTATGTCTGGCTTAATTGCAGAGGCTCCCCGATGAAGGGCTCGCTTTAGCCCGAAATGCATTGGAGCATTGAGATAATTTTCTTTGGATGCATTTACCGTGTGAAAATCTGATTGATGAATTCAAGATGAATGATTAAAATTCTTTTGAACTACTTTGGAGTCTCACTTCCATGAGAACCTAATGGAGTGCCCGACTTTCAGGGATGTCACTATGATTTCATGGTGACACATAATTGATTGTTAAATAGACGTGTTAAGGAGGGACACGTTACCTGTTCGGGAGCACCCGATCCTCTAATATCATTGTAGAACATCACACTCTTATAACTTTGCGTTAATCAGCTGTGCGCTTCCTACTTTTGAACATTATTATCTGCATAGTTGTAGCACGTGAGGTGAAATTTATTGATCAGTACTGGTAAAGACTTCATGTAGATGTTGAAAAGCATGGGCGAGATGATAGAACCTTGAGGGACGCCTGCTTTTGTGGAGTACGGTTTGGACGAGAAAGGTGGGGTGTGGATGACATTAGTTCTGTTTAAAAGGTAGGACGCAATCCAGTCTAGAGCAGTTCCCTCTATGCCGGCTTCATAAAGTCTTTGTTTCAGAGTGTCATGGTCAACCGTGTCAAAGGCAGCTGAGAGTTCCAAGAGGAGTAGCGCAGCAACCCCATTGTGGTCATCTGTATTCTTTAGGTCATCCCTAGGGCAAGGAGGGCATATTCAGTGTCTCTTCCCGGACGAAATCCTTTTTGGAAATCTGAAAGTATGTCATTCTCTTCAATGAATTGTGACATCTGGGCGAACGCTGCTCTTTCTATCAGTTTGCCCAGTAAAGGTCCATTTGTAATGGGTCTGTAGTTGTCAGGGTTCAGCGGGTCCAAGTTTGTTTTCTTCAGTAAAGGGCGTATGTATGACTTTTTGAGTTCTTATGCAAATATTCCAGTAGTTAAGGAATCGTTGATGATTCTTCTTACTGGAATGGAAGCAGAGGTTGTTACAAAAATTGTCCTGAAAGTTTGTGGCAGACAGGGATCAGAAGAGCTGCCGGCAGGCCTTCTTACTTTGACCAGGCCTATAAATTCATCGTGTGAGATGTGTTGGAAGGAACAGAGAGGCTTGATTGGAGCATTCTTGGATAGTTGTTTTGTACAAGGGTTAGTGCTGGTGCTTTGTTTCTGTTGTAAGTATTAATAATAATAAGAAAGTTTTAAAGCGCCTGGTTACACTAAGGCCAGTGGGTCCCCGCTAGCAATAGTTAAGAGTACCAAGTATCTCTAACTCTATCCCCACAGAGGAGCCCACCCCCCTCTACCCAGAAGGGAAGAGGTATGTTTTCAGTTGTTTATGAAACACCAATTCTAAGGTCTCCAGCCGCAAGCTAGGTGGGAGTCTGTTCAAGTGTTGGGCTGCCTGAACACGGAAAGAGCGCCCTCCCATCCGAGCTCTTCTGATCTTGGGAACCTTGACCAGCCCCACGCCACTGGATCTCAAGTGATGCGAAGGAGTATAGGGGGTCAGCAGGTTAAGAAGATAGGTAGGCCCTTTCCCTTGCATAATGCGATGACTGATCGATAGGGTTTTGAACAACACTCGTTCCTTAATCGGTAGCCAGTGCAGTGTTTCTAGTGCTTTCTTGGATGATGCTCTCTTAGGCAGCATCAAAACCAGATGGGCCGCTGCATTCTGTATACGCTGAAGTCTAGTAATACACTTGACATTAGCTCCCAGATATAGGGCATTCTTATGGTCCAGCCTGGATGTAATGAGAGCATGTACAAGGGTTGTCCTGGCTGTGGTGGGAAGAAGATCAAGAGTCTTCCTTATGCTCCTCAGGATACAAAACACAGGCCTGCCACTCGCCTGGAATGGTACTCAAAGGAGATTTTACTGTATGGCCAGATTCCCAAGTTTCTGACTTGTTCTCTGGGAGAAGGTTGAGGTCCCAGCACTTGCGCCCACCACGCCGATGTCCACACCGAAGATACTTTCCCCACAATCAGCACCTCAGTCTTGCTTCGGTTTAATTTCAAGCAGTTATTAGACATCCAGGCAGGTACTTCCTGCAAACAGGCAGAAAAATTGCTGGGTGCTGACTCATCTCATTGTGCGAGAGGCACGACAAGTTTGGTATCGTCAGCGTAGGACACAACTTGCTCCCCAAATCTTTCAGTGATCTCTGCAACTGGCGCCATGTAAAGATTAAAAAGAGTAGGGCTCAAGCTGGACCCTTTTGGCACCCCATGTTTCAGACTGATGTCTGTGGACCGATATGGCCCCTGAGCTACTTGGAAACTGCGATTGTGTAGGAATGACTCCAGCCATTCCAATGCTTTACCTGCCACACCACCCTTTTTTAGACACCGCAGCAAGGTGTGATGTGCTACAGCGTCAAATGCAGCACTTAGATCCAGAAGGATAAGTGCTGCTGTCTGACCTTCATCCACCAACTCCCGTACGATCTCAGTGGACAGAAGCAAGGCTGACTCAGTGGAATAGGACGACCGAAAGCCCGATTGGGTGGGGTGTAGCAGTTTATGAGTCTCAATATGGTCTGTCAGTTGTATATTGACAACTTTCCCCACGATCTTAGCAAAGTAGGAGATGAAGTGAGATGGGACGCAAGTTATCAAGTTGCTCTGCGCTGATATCAGGCTTTTTTTAAGGGGAAGCACCACAGCCTCTTTCCACGCTTTCGGTACCCTGCCTGAACCAAAGGAAAGTTCTAACAGATGACGAATGTGGGGTTCCAAGGTCTCCACACTTTCCCTCAATATTTTAGCAGGCGCAGGGTCATTAGGGGAGCCCGATTTGATTTTAGCCGAGTCCAACGTGTCTGCTTTGTCCGTTTAATGAATTGCCAATTTGTCTGTGAAATCTTAAGTAACAGGATGAGTTCCTTCTAGGCAATTTGGTTTTTAAAATTCATTGAGTATTTTATAGAATTCTTTATTTGCACATTTAGCGTTTTGAATTCTGTCTGAATATTACCTTTTCTTAGCTTTTTTGATACCCAACTTATATAATCTGTTAATTTTTTTGTAGGTGAAGTTTGTCTTGTTTGGCGTTTGTTTTGAGCCAGGTACATTGCAGCTTTCCAATTTGTTGTTTTATGTCTTTTATTTCTATGTTTCTCCAAGGCGCTTTTTTTCTTTTGTTCTGTTGTGTGGTTTTGAGTGGTATCAGGATGTCAAAAGCTTCCTGTAGCCACTCATATAAATTCTGAACAGAATTTATGGTTTCCAGATTTATACTGGATGGTAGTTGTGTTTCCAAGTGTTCCAAATTGAGTTTGTTCCACGGCCGATAGGTGGATGGATGTAAGGTAGTTTTAGGTGAGTCGCTTTGCGTTGTTTTATGTTGGATTGCAAGCAAGTGGTGGTCTGACCATGTGACTGGAGTTATAGTTTGAAAGGTAACTAGTTCAGTATTAGCAAAAATGACATATAGGATAGGTCCAGCTGTGTGTGTCGGATTCGGGACAATCTGATGCAGGTTCAATGCGTCTAGGCCGGTGAATATTGTTTTTGGATGGGTCATATTGGTTTTATCAAACCAAATGTTAAGGTCACCCAGAACGCATTGGTTGGAGTGTATTGTTATCAGGTTTGAAACTGTGTCTAGAAGTGCATCTGAGAATGTTGCCTTGCTAGGTGGAGGTCTGTAAAGGAGCAGGAAGTTACAGGTGGAAGACGGTGTAGGATTGCATCTTGTTAGAAGAGCCTTACAATTCTTTATGGAGATGTTGTCAACTTTAGTGATATGTATTGTTTGCCTGAATACAACAGCTAGACCTCCTCCTTTTTTTGGCTATACGATTTTGGGTGATTATTTGATAGCCTAGAGGAATGGCTTCATGCAGGACTGGAGCCATATCCTCTCCCAACCATGATTCGGTTATGAATAGTATGTCTGGTTTTGCATCGGTGAGAAGGTCGTAGATGTGATGCTTGTTTTTAGAGAGGGATCGAGCATTTATTAGTAGACAGTGTAGAGAGTGGCCTTTGGTGACAGTGGGACTTTGTTTTGTAGAAGAGTGATCAGTATTGTGTGGGTGTGTAGCAGGTGTGTTTTTAGTGCTGGTATTAGCTATATTAGGATAGCAATCGTGAAGCTGTTCTTTATCGTGTTCCTCATCCAGCATGCTAAGAAGACATTTTGATGGGTCTGCATGTGTATGTGTTGGAGATGGTGTTTGAGAATGAGTTGGAGTGCTGTGTAGCTTTTGTGGTGTAACATTGTTTTGAGGTAGACTTGGGGAAGCAAAGTTGTGAGGTGTGGCATGTTGCTTATGTTTTTTGCGTGTGTTAAAGGCGGAAGGTGTATGAGTCAGGGGAGGTGGTGCAGCATGTGGGTCATGTCGCAATGTTCTAAATTGTCCAATGGATGAGAGGCGGTTAGAAGAGAGGTGCTGTATTGCTGATTCTGTGTTAGGTGTGGTGGAAGAGTGCAAGCTTGGCATTGGAGTGTGTTCCTTTGTGTGCTTTGAAAGGTGGGTATATGTATGTATTTTGTGATGGTAAGTATTATGAGGTGTTGTGCTCTGAAGATCTTGTTGTGCTGGTGTGTGTGATATGTTTTGCTTTTGAGGTGTGGTGAAAAGGGGTGTTGATGTATATGTTTCATGCACCTGATTTGGTTGTGTAGTATTGTTTGTGAGAGGAGGTTGTGACGTAGAGGGGGTGGTGATGTGTTTATGAGTAGAGTGTAGGTTGTGTGTAGGAGGGAATGAAGTAGAGGTGAGAGTGTTTATCTTAGACTAGTTTGTTTCAAGAGTTACAAAGTGTGATGGTTTGCAGTGTGTGTGTTGTGTGTTAGTGTTATTATGGTAGAAGACAGAGGAGGGTGTTTGTTGGACAACTGATGGAAGGATCATTATATGTTTGTTAGTGATAAAAGGTGGACTGTTAGGTGTAATTACAGCAGGGAGAGTGTATCTGAGTGGGATGTAGTTATGTATGGTGTTGATTGGCGTTGTGTTAGTGATGATTGTATTGGTTAGTTGTATAGGATAGAGTTGTGTACTGTTTGTGGGCGATGGATATGTGTGGTAGTTGGGATATTAGGGTGTGTTGATGTGGTTTGGTTGGGTTGGTGATGAATGCTGGTACATTAATCTGTGCACAGTGTTGTGCGTGGTGTATATTTGGTGTGAGTGTGTTGCTCTGTTTGTTGTTGCGGATGGCGTGGGCTGGGTATTGTTAAATGAGAAAAAGGGCACCATTTCTGGCCCTAGTCCCGACCAGTCTTGCACATGCTCAAATAGCCAACTACCCTTGTCCTCTCCGCCCTTAGCCTCGACGAGCGGGCTGAGACGCCCTAAGCCTGGCATTTTTTGTAGCCCTAGTAATCAGGTGAACCCTTCAACCAATGGGAACCCTAGCCCTAACACTATCCAATCACAGTGTTAGCCCTAACATCTAGAACCAATAGGAGACCATGACCTTGCAGCCAATCGTAGCCCTAGTCCAAGCACCCAATCAGTTCAAAAACCCTGATCTCTACGTCCAATAAAGGCCTTAGCCCTACCACTAGTCCCAACCCAAGTCCAGGCAGCCAATGGTACAGGTAGCCCTAGTCCCTACTTCCAATAGAAAGCCTAACCCTACTCTTAGTCCCACAACTGGTCCAACAACCAATCACACCAGAAGCCCTAAATAGCTACTTCCAATTAAAGGTCTAACCCTAGCCCTAGCCCCACCCTACTCCCAACAACCAATAACATAGGAAGCCCTAGTCCCTACTTCCAATAGAAATCCTAACCCTAGCCCTAGTCCCAACCCTACAATGATTGAATCACAGACCAAGAAACCAATCAGAACCCTCAAATACCCAACCAATGAGGACATTAACCCTAACCCAATAGAAACACCAGATACAACCACCAATCAGTGTACACATGTGCCAACCACTAGCAGACCATATAAGGTCCCAGCGACCTCAGACAAGGTTTCCTGGCCAGGGAGTTGGAAGCTGCTTCTCCTGTTCAGAATCTCCTAGGCGACAGACAGGCTCAATCCACAACTTTGGACTTCTGCAGGTAAAGGCTTCACTAACTCGAAATCTAACAATACTGTTTGAATAAAGCTTTACCCCCCCCCCCTTCTGGCGAAAAAACAAAGTGCACAGGCCCCAGTAAATACAGTTTAAACAGCTCACAGAAGCACCATCTGATGTAGAAAATCCCTGTTGCTGGGGGTGGGGGGGGGGGGAGGCAGGGGGGATGGCCTCACTGGCTTGTGAACACAAAATGGTGGCTGGGTTGCACTGTTTTAGCACACAGGTCTAAGCACAGAGCAAAGGAGAAATTTGGAGGGAAAACAGATTTGTCACCAAGGAATGAGAGGGACAAACTACAGAGGTTGGACTGCAAATCCCACAATTCAACACACTAAAAGGAGGCAATCATGGGCCCGGAAAACCACAAATTTAACCCCTTCCCTGCTGGCCCGTTTCCGCCGCTGTGCGGTAAACAAAAGAACAGGGGCGGGCCATGACGAACCCCAGCCGTCATCAGCACACGAGCACCGTAGTGCATGACGGCTGGGGTTCGTCATCAGCATGGAAGGGGTTAAAACACAACACAGGTGATAAAATATGCAATTACAGGCAGGCTAAAACTACAATTTCTAACTGTAACAACAACAGCCATAGACAGTAAACACAGAAAGTGGAAATTGTTTTTTTAAAAACTTTTTGTATTGGGAAGAGACAGCACTAATCTGTCTCCTTACCACTTCCTGGACTCTGCTCACTGCAATCTGGTGTGAGAGGAGGGCTCAGACTTGCCTGGTAGCTGATTAGCCAATGGTCTGCTGGCCTGGGGGTGGGGTCTGGGCAGCTGCTTCTCCTGTTCAGAATCTTCTAGGAGACAGACAGGCTCAATCCACAACTTTGGACTTCTGCGGGTAAAAGCTTCACTAACTCAAAATCTAACAATACTGTTTGAATAAAGCTTTACTCCCCCTGCTGGCCAAAAAATGAAGTGCAAAGGCTCCAGTAAATACAGTTTAAACAGCTCACAGAATCAACCTCTGATGTAGAAAATCCCTGTCTGCACCACTCATATGCATCATTGGAAGCTCCGCACACGTTTATTTGCTTCGTGTATTGCAAACTGTAGAGCTCAAGTAAATGCCAGGTGGCTGTGGGATCTTGCTGACTGCTCTCTCTGGCCTACACTGCAGACAGCTGTGTTCACAATTGAGATTGAGTCGCTATTGCAGATGAAGTAGTCCTGTAGGAAAAGACATTCCTCCAGTGTGTACTGTCTGCACCACTCATACGTATCATTGCAGGTTCTGCACACGTTTTAGTTGCTTTGCGTATTGCAAACTGTAGAGCTTAAATCAATGTCACGTGGCTGTGGGCCCTTACTGAATGCTCTCTCTGGCCTATACTGAAGACTTCAGTGTTCACATTTGACATTGAGTCAGTTTTGTGGATGATGCAGTCCTGTAGATAAAGACATTTCTCCAGTGCGCTCTGTCTGCACCACTCATACGCATCATTGCAGGCTCTGCACATGTTTTCTTTGCTTTGTGTATTGCAAACTGTAGAGCTCAAGTCCATGCCACATAGCTGTCAGCGCTTGCTGACTGCTCTCTCTGGCCTACACTGCAGACAGCAGTGTTCACAATTGAGATTGAGTCGCTATTGTAGATGAGGTAGTCCTGTAGGAAAGGATATTGCTCCAGTGTGTACTGTCTGCACCACTTATTTGCATCATTGCAGGCTCTGCACATGTTTTTTTTAGTATGCGTATTGCAAACTGTATAGCTCAACGGAATGCCATGTGGCTGTGGGGCCTTGCTGACCGCTTACTCTGGCCTACACTGCAGACAGAAGTGTTCACAATTGAGATTGAGTCGCTATTTTAGATGAGGAAGTCCTGTAGGAAAAGACATTGCTTCAGTGTGTACTGTCTGTATCATGCATATGTATCATTGCAGGCTTTGCACACGCTTTTCTGTTGCTTCGCTGACAACAAACTGGGTAGGTGAGGTCACCTTACGTACCTGGGGGTCCTTGCTGACCACTCTCTGTGGCCTACACTGCAGACAGCAGTGTTCATAATTCAGATTGAGTCGCTATTGCAGATGATGCAGTTTTGGTGGCAACAGATATTGCTCTTAGTTAGGTCTGTCTACAGCACGCGTTATCGGTGGCCGTGCACATGCTGAATGCTTCTGATGTGGTTATGCGAGTGCAGTAGAACTGATGGAGTATTTATGATATCATCTTTTTATTAATGATTGCAGATCTATTGATTGTGTGTCAGTATACCACAAGTTGTTGTTCTTTTACGTTGGAATTATTTCTGTATTACTTCACATCTACTGTCTCTACCTTACTGCAGCATAAATTATTGATTATTTCAATATCGAATCTCTGTGTGTGATCCAATGATTACTGCTGTTGTTGATGCTAGCAGCAACCACTCCCAGAAGGCTGATTTACACTTGTCGCACACACATCCAGCACAGGCGTCACTGGATATGTCACCATGGTAATAAAAAGGAGTCGAGCGTACATGCCCGTATCCACTTCCACTATCTAACTGTGTCCGTGTGTTCATTATGTTGCATGATACTGTCTCGGGCCGTTCTATATTGCTTTGTGTTGTGGACAGTGTATGCAACCCCAACTCCTAGATCCTTCACGAACCACAGTATCTCTCACCCTCCCACCGCTTCCCCAGAACCTACCCTCTACCCCCCATCTTCGATATCTATACCCAGCCTCTACCGACTTCCCAGCCCTCAACTCCACCGCTGCACCCTTTCCACCTGCACAATATCGCCTGATCGCCAACCTCTACTGACTACCACAACCCCCAACTCCACCGCTATCTCTAATGCCCGACCCCCCCTGCACCCCCTTCCACCTGCACAGAATCACCCACTCCCACACCCAACACTACTGCCCCTGCCCAGCCTCAATTGGCCTCCCTGTCCTCCATCTCTAACTCTATCTTTTGTGCTGGCTCTCAGCTCCCCCTCCCCCGCTTACTCCCCACATTACTCCACCCTCCTATCCCCAATCCTGAGGATTATTGCCTATCACTACTCACATCCCTCGCGCCTAACGGTTTTATCTGTTATGAAACCCATGTTTCCCAAGCCCCAAATGTTACTGCACCCCTCACATCCCCTGCACCCATTGACTTGCCCACCCCACCTCTTGACTATCCTAAACTACTTAATGTCCTTGTCCCGATCACTCCTCATTAGCCCACTCGCCTCTATTCCCCTTTCGCCCTCTAACTTCCATTTCACCTCACTCTCTGATGCACTCTCTCCCCTCCCACCTCTCCAAATGACCCACCCCACCCTCTTTATCACCCACACCTCCCACTTTGGCGACTGCCTCTCTCCCTCCCTTGGCCTCACATTTATCCCATATATCCCATAATACTCCGGGTAAACCATACCCTATTGTCTCCCCACCCCATCCTCCGCCCAATATGAATTCCCCTCCCACGTCGACCACCATTGCCCCCCATCCCCCCAAAAGGATCACACACTACACCTTACTTCAAGTTCCCTCCCCCTCCAGGCTATCCCCCCCCTTCCGCTCATCAATCTCCGTCCCCGGATTACGCTACTCCTCTATCCTCCCAAATACTATCGATCCTCTTCACTCCTCACTTCTCACACAATCACTCCTTAATGTTGAACTACTTCTGATGTCCCTTGTCGTTGATCTCGCCTCTCCCAGAACTGATGTCTCACTCCTTCCTAAAGCCCACCCCTGTGACCAGGCTCACACATTGGTCCCTTCGCTAATCTCTATCCCCTTATCATCACACACCGGCTCCTCCACTCCTAATCCCTGCAAGAACTGCCCTCCTTGCACTAATGCTGTTACCAACACCAACACGTCTCCTTGTGATACCACCTACACCAGCACTCCACCTTGCCCTACCCTCCCTCGTAACTTCAATATCTCATCCATACTCACCAAAATCGCCCATGTCTTCAGTGTCAACACTTCCCCCCCCTCTACCTTATGACACATGCCCTCCATCCGTTGAAATCGACTCCCTTAATAGCTCTTTTGCATCTCCCCAAGAATCCTACCCATCTACTCCCCCTAGCCTTCAGTCCACTATCCCTGTTCTCCTGGGTACACGCAGCCTACCCCTTCTTCCTACATCACCTAGACTCCCACAACAACTAAAACCCTTACCCCCCTGTCCCCATCCCAATTACTCAACACCACACCCCTGTCATGCATGCTGATTAACTGCTGATCCGCCTCCTGCCACGCAACTGAATTTGCGGAAACTATTCTCAGTGAAAACATAGACATAGTATTCCTTACTTAAACCTGGCTGAACCCCCATTCCACCCTTATTCTAGACCTGCTGATCCCCCCCTGGTTACCTCATCGTTAAAAAATATAGAAGTGAACAAATAGGAGGGCGCCTTGCCATTATCTTCAGAGATAATCTTAATCTCTCGCTTTTCCAACTGCAAGACCCATCAACATTTGAATACCTCTGCGCAGATATCAATACCCCAGACTTCCCCGCCATTAGGCTTCACATTATCTACCACCCTCCTGGAAACTCTATCTCCTTTACTGAAGAGATGTCCGATCTTATTACTCTAGCGTCACTCTCCCACTCTAAAAACATCTTTCTAGGGGACTACAACATCCACTGGAATAAAAATGACAATCCTGCTGTCTACCGGTTTAACAATATCATGGACATTACCGACCTGATCCAATTCTGCCAAACCCCAACTCACACCAAAGGTGCCACCCTTGATGCTATCCTGACTAGCAAGGATCTCGCCTCCCTATCAAAGATCCTTCAAGTAGACCGGTCCGACCATCACCTTATCCTCTTCAACCTAATGGCTCCATTATACACCCGACCCCCATAGGCAGTTTACCTTTGAAATCTACTCGTAAACTTCACATTATTCCGCCGGGCGAATTGGAATCCACCAATAAATCTCGCTTACTTCTCCCCCCTCTCTCCCATAGCACCAACAACCTAACTGTACACTACAACAATTCTATTCTTGATGCCCTGGATCAAATTGCCCCTATCAAATACAAACAAGAACAAAACATCCCACCTAAATCCTGGTTCAACTCGGACCTTAACACGGAAAGACGGGCACTCAGGAATTCAGAACTTACCTGGAGGAATCACACCACCACTGACAATTTGGTGCTTCTGAGAAATGCTAGGGCACAATACAAAAAACGCATCTTCAATGAAAAATCCTCCTATCTTCGAGAACAGCTAGATCATGCCAGAAAACGCCCCAGAGAACTCTTTAACATTGTTAAAAAACAAACCTTCTCTGGTCCTCCCAAAATACTAGCCACTATTCAAAGATGTGAAGAAATAGCAAGGTTCTTCTCCAACAAAGTCAACACGATCAAACTTTCCTTCGCCGCCACCCCCCTCTCACCTCAACCTCCCCTCAAACATCACCCCCCTCCCTAACATTCATAACACTAGCTCGCCCTCCTCTCCCCCGTTTCAAGACAACTCCCTACCACTCTCAGTTTCCCCCTCCCAGTCTCCACTCTCATACACCACCAAACTAAAAACAATGCCTCCTGGAGCAAATTCTCCCCTGTCTCTGAAACTTCTATCATCAACATCATCTCGAAACTCAAACCATCCTCTCACACTAAATACCCTCTTCCCTCTCACCTGGTCCAAGAATTCAAGCATATCATTGCCCCGCTTTGGACCAACATCATCACCTCCTCTCTCTACACGGGCTGTGTTCCCGCCTGCCTTCAGATAGGTGAAATCTCCCCCATCCTCAAAAACTCCTCCGCTGACCCCAATGACCTCAATAACCTACACCCTATTTATGATTTTGGAAACTGTGAAAAAACAAGAAAACATGGGCAATAACAAGTACTTATTGCAGCGAGAAATGGCAAGGATTTTTAAATTACAAACCATGAAACCATTTGGATTAAATGACCGCCTTGAATTTGCATGCTTTATTTGAAGATACCCCCAAGGGGGTACATTGTGTCTGATACTAAGACCCCTGAGTGCAATGGTTTTCGCACTTGACTGACATTAATATAACTGTTACATAGCTTTTTCGTGTACATACATATGTTATTTATATCACTGTTATTCATAGCGCTGTGTATTCTAATCACACATTCTTCTGTATGTGCACTATCTAGATGGACAGAAGCGTATCCAGTCCCAGATTACACTGCTGTGACCACTGCCAAACAGTTGGTCCGAGAATTCTTCCCGTGATACGGCTTGCCCCGTGTCGTGTACTCAGATAATGGGCAGCCATTCTCTTCTGAATTGATGAAACAAGTATCTCTTTTGTTAGGGTACCAGTGGAAATTCCATTGCGTACGACACCCAGAGGCAGCAGGTCTCGTCGAGAGACACAATCAGACTCTGAAAACTAAGTTAGCGAAGGTCTGTGCAGAAAAAGGCGTGGATTGGATGGTAGCCTTGCCGGTTGCCCTCTTTTACATGCGTATGGTAGCTCATTCCAGAACAGGACTATCCCCGTACGAGGTGGTTTTTGGTAGACCGCTGAATATGTGGGGTACGCCTATGCCACGTAAAATAACTGATGTCGACAGTACTATGCTGACAGATTACCTGGCTTCCTTGATGTCTGCACTACTCTCTTGTCGTTCACAGGTTGCAGCTGCCTTCCCGGACAACACCCAGGTGAAGACTCATTCAATTGTTCCAGGAGACCTGGTGTTTGTCCGCAACTTCGACCGTTCAAGCCCTTTGGAGCCCCGCTGGCGCGCGCCCAAATTAGTCTTGTTAACAACGAGGACTGCCGTCAAGGTCGAGGGAAGAAAAGGATGGCTCCACGCCCATCATGTGAAGCGTTTCCATGGACTTGGTCCAGTAAAGGACTCTGAGAACTGTTCCGAGAACATTGACACTAAACCCCCTTTTCTAGAAAAGACTCCGCAACAGGAATATAGACAAAAGCTACGGTCTAGTAAGTCAGACAGCGTTTAATTGTTTAAGTCCCCTCGGGTGAAGCGGTTAGACAGGTTCCTGACATGTATAAGATCGTAGACCCAAATAGTCAGAGAGATAGGCAGAAAAAGATGAAAGAAAAGTACTGCAAAAACGTACGCAGTAGATGCATAGTAACTCTGATCATTATGTTTTTTCTAAGTATAACGATTATATGCATAAGCTTGACACTACATGTTTTCTTTCCTCCTTTTGGTTCACATATACATTCTTCTTTCAATGACCAATGACACTGTAGAACACACATTTATCGACCTGCCATCCCATGAATTGTCCTATCTACTAGCACTGCGAAACAATACTTTTATTCGTATGTTACACCATTCTCACCAGACCAGCAATGTAACAAATTGTTGGGTATGCGGCCGACTTCCACCTTATCAGAAAATGAAGGGAGTTCTGCCTCTCTTTCCTTATCCGTTTTCGCACAATGGTTCGTGCGGAGCATGGTTTACTTTAATGTCATCACTAGACAGTAAGTCCACAGTTTCCCAGGGCGATTGGATATGGGGAGACCTGAATACAGTTATGAATAAGGCATGTTTTCCAGACGAAGACGGTCTTCCCCAAAGGAAAGGAACAGATCTAGAAAATGAAGTATACGAATTAGGGAATGTTTCTCTTAGCCTCATGATTCTGAACGTCCAGTCCGAGACCAATACAGGTTCACCGTTTATAACAGTCTTACCAGTGAAAGGTGAATTATGTGTTAGAAAGAATGGTTCAGTGCACTTGGGACACAGTGATTGTAATACTGTGGTCGAATTCAATGATAAAGGAAAGTCTACGTTCAAAACCTCCCGCCATTCCTATTTCATTTGTGGTCAGACAGCCTATGTACGACTGCCCTTAGACTGGGGTGGAACGTGTTATATTGCGTTCCTACTGCCACCTGTTTTTCTAGCCCCATCCCATTATCATCGAGATTCCCAACTCGTACATGTAAGACACAAGAGGGAGATCGAGTCCCCAATTGTCGATCAGACTGAGACAGCGTGGGAGCAATATACAGATTTCAATAAAGGATTCTTTTTCTTCGTAGGTCCCGTCCAAAACAGTAAATTAATACGCAGGTTAACAAGAACACGGGAAGCAGTAGTGAATGAGACTACTTCTGCCTTAGGTAACTTAACCGAGGAGCAGTCTGCTATGAGAATTGTTGTTCTTCAGAACCGCCTTGTTCTTGACGTCATCCTGGCCGATAGGGGCGGGGCTTGTAGAGTGATCGGCTCCAGTTGTTGTGTGTTTATTCCTAATAATGCACCATCAGTGTATGCAGCAATAACAAGGCTCCATAAGATAGCTCACGAGATACACCAGAATCCAGGCACTTGGACTTGGTCCGGTTGGCTCTGGAGTGTGATATCAGCCTGGGGATGGAAAGTATTGTCATTCCTAGAAATAATACTGCTCGTAGTATTCAGTTGTTGTCTCTGTCTGCAATGTGGCCCAGCGATTTGCGGCTTGTGTGCCACTGCTTGTATTCCCCGTCCACGTTCACGTTCCCGTACACGAATGAAAAAAGACGAACAAATGATGCTATATGAACAAATAGATGGTCTCATGAATATAGATGTTTCTTGAAGGGAACGTAGGGGACAAGGAGGGAATGAGGAAAATGGAATTTTATATGGCCTATGTGTCCCCTGCGTGTACCCCAACGTGTAGTATATGTGCATGACATCCATGCATTTTCCCTCTATGGCCGAAATGATGACGCCTATGCATTTGCGTCCAACGTTAACATGCCAGTTACCAGGCCCTCCATGAATACAACGTTAATACTGCACTGAGGCCTACGTTGCCAATGCATTCACATGGTACACGTTTAAAGGTCGAGATGCACACGTTTTTGTGGCCCAGCCGAGCCAGGCCCTGAATTCAGGCTCCGAGCCTCTTCTGACTCTGAAAGCTGCAGTTTAGGTATGCATCCCTGACCTCTCCCTTACTCCCTGCTCAGCCGAGAGGTGCCCGGCCTGGCCTGCCTGCCAAGACGATATTTTGCCTACAGTTATGTGCTCAGCTCCGCGAAAACACATTCCAGTCTAGTGAAAGAGGTAAACATTTTCCGCCTGCAGAGCGTAGGGCCTAGCCTTCCTGTCTCCATGCAAGTGATTTACTGAACCCGTTGCCATAGAAGGCCCATGGCCCCCACGCAGTGCACGAAGAAATATATGCATACACTAGCATTTAGTGATGAACAGCCTTTCTCGAGAGACCTTTACTTCAGACAATACATCCTCCAAACACAAGATATCAGATATGCCAAATGCCAAAGGTGCAGGTCGTTCTGACATCCCAGACTCCAGACTCCTCTACTAGTGCTAAAGTCAGACCCCCAGCTCTCCCCAGTTACACGTCAATTTCACGTCATGACCAGTTGCGCGCACATGTAGGGTAAAAGTTTCTGCTGACCCTGCAGACCTCCTCTATGCATCCACCCACCTATGACACACCTATGACTCATCAAGTGAACACCCACGTGTACGCCTCCTTACACGCCTTCTTTCACGCCCTTGTGTTCTTATCTCTCTCTTTCACTTGTTCCGCCTTCTCTATTCCTTACAATTGTATGGTATTACTATATATAATATGTGATGTGAATAAAATGTTAGATATCCCTTCCTGAACCTTAGTGGTGATGGAACCCGATTCTCCACTGCCTCGAGTCATTGAAATAAAGCCCTTTTTTGACTCGGACACCATGGACTCTGCCTCTCATTTTATGAGCTATCCTTATTCATTATTAATGTATAGAAATTATGTCCGGGTAATTTTATTTACCACATAAATCTGGCGCCTGAATAGGGACTGGTCCCCTTCCCCACGCGCCGGGGATGTAGGTGCAGCCCCCTGACCCCTTCTATAGCCGTGACGGACCCATTATGTACACATCCGCGGGATTTCCTGCCAACTCCCTCAGGCCCACGGAGGAGACGGAGACTGTGACCAGGCATCCACACGAGGCGGTGAGGATTGCGGACCATCCCGAACAGAGCCCAAGCCGAGAGAGCAAGGTCCGAGGTATCCCGAGGCCCACCTGTTCCGAGGCGCATGCGCAGCAAGCAGCAGTAGCCGTACCAGAAGCCGTAGCAGTCCAGTCCAGTATCGAGTTTCCGAGGCCTTCAGTTTTGCTTCCCGGTGAGTACCGTTGTTGGGAACGCATATAGACGGGTTCATTTTTTTTTTAGCCCGGTCAAGACGGGTCTGGGTACACAGATCCGGTAAGGACGTGTCCATTTAGGTGGATACGGTAAAGACGTGTCTCTTTATGAGACCGGTATGACTGTACTGTTTTAGCAGTGCATCCAGTAAACAAGGATTATTATAGGATTTTTTTTAGGATTGTGTCCTTCTATGTACTAGTTAGTATCTGTTTCTAATGTTTTAATGTTGTGGTATGAATGATTGTTTACAGTCTATTATTGTGCTTATCGTGTTTCTGTTCAAGCTAGTTCAAACATGCCGTTGTTTTCGAAATTACGTCAGATAGGGACCAGGAAAGGGATACTTGAAGAGGCAGTTCCCGTCCCGCCTAGGGACACTCCTGGACATTTTATGTACCAAAAACATGGCCTAGATGCCATACTGTTCTTAGACTTATGGGTAGATTACACGAAGGATCTGGAGGAGAAATATAGATGGCCTGTCTCAGGGACATGGGATGCTGATTGCATCATGAGAGTAGAGGAAGCATTGTGGAAAAAGAAAGCTAGACAATCCCAGAAAGATGCCATAGAGTTGTGGCGTAAAGAAGCGCATAGAAGAACAGAGAAAGAGATCCACAAAGCAGAGAGAAATAGAGAAGCATCAGAAAAAGCCAAAGAAAAAGAACTAAAAGAAGAAGGTGAACGGGTTAAAACAGAACACATTGATAGACAAAGAAATGCCCTTATTAAAGGCATGTATCCCATCCTCGCCGAGGGCCTACCTAGAGTGACCCCGGAAGTACCCAGTAACTTGCCGCCACCACTGATCCCAACTAAAATCCGTAGTCATAAACAGACAGCAGCGGACATTTTTCTTTCCTCCTATTTAGACGACGCTGCTCCAGAGTATGTAAATGAAGATCTTCCTCCTCCTCTTAACCCGACCAATCCTCCTGTCAATATCCCTACCAATTCTTTTCGCCAGCAACCCGTAGTACAAGATCAACCCGCATTACCAGCGACAGCGCTGGCAGTGAAAGACAGCTCAAGTCAAGACGACTCGAGTTTAGGGGCATTGGGAGGGGGGCCCTCTGGAGACATACCACATACACCGCACACCCCACCACCAGTACAACGAACATTACGAGACATAGCACTACAGCTCACGCCAAAACCCATGACACCAGCATCTCTTAGACAGTCACTTTCTGATTGTATATATGATCCAGTACCAGGTGAGGGCGGAATGCTCATATACTCAGTACGTTTAAGACGCGTTGCAGATTATTTGATCACTTTACCAGACATGAAGGAACACTTAGACAGAATATACCACTTCATTAGAACGGGGGAGGGACCAGAATGTATACGTGAGGCCAGGGCAAATAGAAAGGTGGAGATTCAAAGCATGCTTTTAAAGTTTTTGATTAATTGTTTGATCAGGGAACGAGACCAGCCAGATAAATAAGTAACCAGAAGTATGAGGACTTGGAGTGACAATATAGGTGTTGGTAAACATGATACACAGAACAAAATAGAAACCATGTACAGGAAAATCCGTAAAGAAATTCTTGATATACACAAGAGAGAACAAGCCGAGAAACAAACAGAGAAAGAGGACGACGAAGTCTCAGATGAGGATAATACAGTAACAGAGGAAATAAATAGAATGAATTACGTAGGTAGGGCAAGGCAGTTTGACAGACCCATACGCCTAGATTACAATAAACGTTCCCTCTCTCCAATACCAGAAAGATATTCCCTTGAACACCTATTCCAAGCTACTGAACATGCACTGAAAAACCGAGTAGGTAGTAGTGAACTTTGTACTATACATGAACAGGAACTAGCCTGGTCAGCAGTTCAATGGGCTTGTAATTCTAACATATATAAAGATGACATAGTGGCGCAAACATTTTTGAGTCTTCCTCCGGAAGAACAACGTTTAGCTGGTATTTACATGATTCAACATCTCATCACCTCGTATGAGAGTCAGCATTCTGATCCAGGTCCATTGTATAAAATACTGGACGATTTACTCCTAGCAAGATGGAGAGGCCTAGGCTCCGAATTGATTAATGTTATTTTAGATCAACGACATAAGTACTTGACTTTTCTGACCCCGCACCAGAGTCCTGCCCAACACCGAGAAAGAAAGACCTTTCACATAGACAGACAGAATCCCCTACGAGAGGTTCATCCCGTTAGAACTACGGGGGGTGAGCTTCAACGAGTATACGTTTACACTCCCTTGACGAAAATGGAATTATTGGAAATGAAAAAACTACTGCCCTGTCACGATAAAGACCCACGGGGATTCCACCGTGAATTAAAAGACATGTTCCGCATGGGGGAATACACATACGCTGATATCATTAAAATGTTGAAAGTACTGTTACCAGCAGGCATTTACGAAAAGCTTAAAGAAAAAGAGTGGGAGGTGGGTGAGAAAAAGATTAACTGGACAGAATTAGAAGACGAAGAAAAACTCAGAGGCCCTGGTACTGGTCTTGGGGACAAAGCTAAAGAATTACCCGAGCTATTAATACAGGTTTTGCCAAGATTATTGACTATTAAAAAGGAAGATTGGGATGCTATTTCAGCCTGTAAACAGAAACAAGATGAAGACACTAGTGATTTTTATTCCAGATTCGAAAAATGTTTTCTTATTAACAGTGGCCTGAAGACAAGTAGTGAATCGTACCCGCATCTTTTTGTGAGCAAATTAGTAGAGAATTCCTTACCCCAGATCAAAAATAGAGTACTGAAGGTTGAGAGTACCTGGCAAGCAAATAGCCCTTCCCAAATGTTACAAATGTTACAGTATCACCAGAACCGAATTAGAGAAGAACAGGAACACGAAAAGAGATGCATGACAGATACGAAAATGAAAGTACTAGTCGCACAATCAGTTCCAGCTGATGGCCATAAAAAGGGCACTGCACCTGTCAAAGGGAACTGTAACTACTGTAAACAGCCAGGTCACTATATAAATGAATGTGCTGTCCTGAAACACAATATAGCTGCAGGCAAGACGAAAGAAAGACCGTGTCCTCCTAGACAGGATAACAACCAACAGAACACGCAAACGCCACAGAACGCGCAACAGACAGTAGCTGTACCCCAACCCATTGCTGTCACACAACATGTCACGCAACAAATGTACCAGTATGCACAGTCAGACTACCCAGATTATCAACAGTACTCATGAAACAGCCTAGAGAGGGAGGTTGGCTTGCCCCTTATTGAGGTTCCTGTAGATCAAGAGGGTCCCTATGTACATAGTCGTGTATTGGGAAAGGACAGAACATTTCTGATTGATACAGGGGCGAGCAGAACTACCATCAGTCATGACGAGGTTCCAGGGGCACCCCTCTCAGGCTCACAGAATATTTCCCTGGGATTTTCAGGAAAGCCTATTGTTAACGAAGTGTCAAAGCCAGTTTCCCTAGGAGTTGGTCCATTGTCCCGCACTACAGACTTGTTGCTTACGAAATCATGTCCAGAAAACTTGCTTGGTATAAAAACATTGAAAGAACTAGGAGCAGTGATTTGTTGTTCTCCGGAAGGAGTGAGATTGTTTTTACGTGATTTTAAAGGACATTATGTGTTGAGAGATTTTGACCCCAGACTTCAGAATGTACCACAGCATTTATGGGCGCAAGGTCCGACTGATGTAGGTTACATGCACATAACACCATACCATGTCACACTCAAGCAAGGAGTTGTACTGCCACGAATCCGACAATACAAGTTACCACCTGATGCTGTAGTAGCATTACTGAAAATTGTTGACGAACTCATTGCACAAGGAGTGGTTGTAGAAACTGACTCAAATGTATGTAATTCTCCTATCATTCCGATTCTTAAACGAACTGACCCAAATGCACCACCGGTCTACAGACTAGTGATTGACCTCCGAGAATTGAACAAATGCATAATACCCCAGTACCCAGTGGTCCCAGACATTTCTGCACTATTGACTGCAATTGATTCCGAAGCGACGTTCTTTACTGTAATTGATCTCAAGAACGCCTTCTTTAATGTCCCGATCCATCCGGAGAGCCAATACCTTTTCGGATTCTGTTTAAATGGCCGAAGCTTCAAATTTACGAGGGCTCCTCAAGGGTTCACAGAAAGTCGTAGTATTTACAGCCAAACATTGAAAAGACAACTAGACAGTATTCACATGCCTACTGACACTGCATTACTGCAATACGTTGATGATCTCTTGATCACAGCACGAACAGAACGAGACTGTGAACGTGCATCACTGACAGTGTTATACTTCCTGGCAGAAAAGGGGCACAAGGTGTCCCCTTCAAAGCTACAATTCTGTGTCCAGCAAGTTGTGTACCTTGGTCACTTGCTGTCCAAGAGGGGTAGACAGTTGACACCTGACCGCATTCAGTTAATTGTACATCTTCCACAGCCCAAGACACAAAAGGAAGTACGGGCCTTCATTGGCCTTACTTCTTACTGCAGACAATGAATTCCTCAGTACGCATATCTAGCCAAACCGCTCATACAGTTGACAACACAGGAGGCAGCGACTTCGACTGTCCTCCCTTGGACTCAGGAACATACACTTGCATTTGATGAATTGAAGAAAGCCCTTTGTCAAGCACCAGTTTTAGCGACACCATGTTACAGCAAACCTTTTACACTTTTTGTCACTGAACGCGATGGCACAGCATTATCTGTCCTTACACAAGATCAAGCAGGAAAACACAAGCCTTGTGCTTACTTTTCTAGCACATTGGATCCAGTGGCCCAGGCTCTGCCTGCGTGCCTGAAATCAGTTGCAGCAACAGCTCTAGCAATCAGACAAAGCGATTCCATAGTGTTAGGACATCCTCTGACAGTACAGGTTCCACACTCAGTGGAAGTTCTCTTGAACAGGACACAGACACAGCACCTGACTATAGCAAGACTGACAGGGTATGAACTGACATTGTTCCAGCCACACATAGAGATCAGACGTTGCAATATCCTAAACCCTGCGACACTTTTACCCTCGAGTGTAGCAGACCCTACACCACATGACTGTGTGGAAGTAATTAACACAGTGACGAAGCCAAGACAAGACTTGACAGACATCGCATTACCCGACCCAGACCTGACACTTTATGTGGATGGTTCATGCATGAGAACAAGCACAGGAGAGTTAGTGGCCGCATATGCAGTAACCACCGATACTGAAGTCATAGAAACACAACGAATCGACACCCTGTCAGCCCAAGCAGCAGAGCTCGTCGCTCTGACCCAAGCCTGTATACGAGCCAAGAACTTAAAAGTAAACATATACACAGATTCACAGTATGCATTCGGAGTCGTACACGACTTTGGAGTCTTTTGGCAAGAGAGAGGTTTCCTGACCTCCCATGGCGCCAAGATACAGCATGGTCCCCTCATTCAAGCCCTGTTAGATGCAATACACTTACCTACAGCAATAGCCGTCATGAAGTGCAAAGCACATACGAAAGTCACAGACACTATTTCCTAGGGTAACGACCTGGCAGATCGAACAGCTAAACTTACAGCTCAGACTCAAACAGACATTCCAACTGACACGACAAAGACCGAAGTACCATCACTGACGAATTGCATGACAGTCAGGGATCCCTCTCAAGATGTACTCGACATACAGACACATGCCACTCCAGACGAAATCAAGAAATGGACTGAACAAGGAGGGGTCCAGACCGACCAGGGTTGGATGACGAAAGGCAAAGTCACATGGTTTCTCCCCGACTCCATGGTTCAAGTTATCATTAATACAGCACATAGTCCAGCACACTTAGGAGAAAAAGCCATGTTAGACAGTTTACAGAACATCTGGTTCAACAAGCACTTACGTGCAGCAGCAAAACAGAAAGTGCGTACCTGCATGATCTGTTGTCAGTTCAATCCAGGCAAAGGCATTCCCGTGGAACAAGGTGGATTTCATCCTCCTGACCACCCTTTTGAAGTCCTCCAGATGGATCATATTCAGATGGACAGATGTCGAGGATTCAAGTATGTCCTCGTAGTTGTATGTGCACTATCTAGATGGACAGAAGCGTATCCAGTCCCAGATTACACTGCTGTGACCACTGCCAAACAGTTGGTCCGAGAATTCTTCCCGCGATACGGCTTGCCCCGTGTCGTGTACTCAGATAATGGGCAGCCATTCTCTTCTGAATTGATGAAACAAGTATCTCTTTTGTTAGGGTACCAGTGGAAATTCCATTGCGTACGACACCCAGAGGCAGCAGGTCTCGTCGAGTGACACAATCAGACTCTGAAAACTAAGTTAGCGAAGGTCTGTGCAGAAAAAGGCGTGGATTGGATGGTAGCCTTGCCGGTTGCCCTCTTTTACATGCGTATGGTAGCTCATTCCAGAACCGGACTATCCCCGTACGAGGTGGTTTTGGTAGACCGCCAAATATGTGGGGTACGCCTATGCCACGTAAAATAACTAATGTCGACAGTACTATGCTGACAGATTACCTGGCTTCCTTGATGTCTGCACTACTCTCTTGTCGTTCACAGGTTGCAGCTGCCTTCCCGGACAACACCCAGGTGAAGACTCATTCAATTGTTCCAGGAGACCTGGTGTTTGTCCGCAACTTCGACCGTTCAAGCCCTCTGGAGCCCCGCTGGCGCGCGCCCAAATTAGTCTTGTTAACAACGAGGACTGCCGTCAAGGTCGAGGGAAGAAAAGGATGGCTCCACGCCCATCATGTGAAGCGTTTCCATGGACTTGGTCCAGTAAAGGACTCTGAGAACTGTTCCGAGAACATTGACACTAAACCCCCTTTTCTAGAAAAGACTCCGCAACAGGAATATAGACAAAAGCTACGGTCTAGTAAGTCAGACAGCGTTTAATTGTTTAAGTCCCCCTCGGGTGAAGCGGTTAGACAGGTTCCTGACATGTATAAGATCGTAGACCCAAATAGTCAGAGAGATTTTTTTTTTTTTTTTTTTTTAAATATATTTTTATTGCAGAGTTATAAACCACAGGATACAATTAGTCAGCCAGTTCACTCGTGACATCCCCCCATTCAATAAAAGAAACCCCAAATCGTACACAGCCATTCAGCCCGCATCCCGGAGGCCAGGCGGCATATTACTCCATTCAATAGGAAAACATCACGGTGCACGTCCCATAGGGACCATGGTTGAAATGTCGTTTTACGTATCTGCTTTTACCCCCCCACCCTCAACATCGCTCCCGTCAGCCATCCCAGTGGTAATCAGAGGTACCGCCCATGTCGGGACCTGCCCTAGGCACTATGGTTCTATCATGCCTGGCCTCTCCCCCCAGCCATTCCGCACTCCACATAGTACCCACCATCCTAGTAGATTCAAGGTGCCCTGGCGGGCTACCATCTAATGGCTTCCGGCCCTCCCCAAACTCCCATTAACCAACCCCCCCAAACCCCCCCCCCCCCCTGGCAACTGCTAAGGTGTATGCCTCGTCCTGTCGAGCTGGATGGATCCACTACAGTGCGGGTTATAATACTTTTGTGTTCGCCCCGTGGAGTCCACTGGCTTAATTCTCAACATCCTCATCCTCTACCAAAGAATCACGTAAGGCCTGCACCACTAACTCCCATGCATGCGCCGCATCCAACGCCTTCTCATTCCCAATCTTGACAGCCTGCTTCATCCGGAGCACACTCTCGCAGTCAGACCACTGCAGCAATTCATTCTTCCATCTACGCAGTGAGGGTCCCCCCCTGGACTTCCAATGCCACGATATTTCCCTCTGGGCCAATATCAGACCCAGGTCAATGAATTTGCTCGTCACCTTGTTGTGTTTGGTGTGCGGGAACCAGAGCAGCAGGCACGCCGCCATATCGAATTCCACCTCCCTGTCAGTCACTTCGTTCAGGAGTTCCCCTACCTCCGCCCAATAGGCCCCCAAGTGCGAGCACCCCCAAAACAAATGATCCATGTCCGCTCCCAGAGACGAACACCGTGGGCATCGAGCATCCGGCACCTGGAAGTACCGCTGTAATTTCTCAGGAGTTAAGTAGGCCCTATGAAGCACATAGAAATGTACTTGCTGAAAGCGCGCATTTCTCGTGCCCTTCCACGTGCGCCGCAGGATGTGGCCCCATGCCGTATCCGGTATGGGCCGGCCCACGCTCTCCTCCCATTTAGTCTTGAGCCCTTGGAGCGGTTCCAGTCCCTCATTCAGCATCCTATTATGAAGGCACGTCACAGCTTTGAACGTACCTGCCGCCATCACCACATATTGGCACGCCATAGTCGTTGTCGGTTCCATGAGCCCCCCTTTCCAGTGCTTCTGTATGGCAGCCACCACCGCCGCGTGTAGGAGGAACCCCCCGTCGGGCAGCCCAAACTGGTCCCGGAGCGCTTCGAATGGTGCCAAAGCCCCGTCTATGTATAGGTCGCCTACTACCTGCAGTCCCGCCTCTTCCCACTCCAGCAATGGGGACCAATCTCCCCCGTGCGGCAAGGCCGTCAGCATGCCGATCGGGATCTCTGGTGCATAAGGCCGCGTCGCCTTTGCTCTCCAAAGGCTCCTCTGCCAGCACAGCCGGAGCGTCCGCTCCTCCATGGTGAGGGCCCGCAACTCGAGCCTCTGTTGCAGGATAATATAGGACAGCACGTGGCGTTGTATCCCCCGATCCTGGTCCTCCTCTGGACCCCGAAACACCCTGGCCACGTTCTGTGTAAGGATCTGCAACTGCGCCGCTAGATAATACAGCTCTAAATCGGGCACAGCCATGCCCCCTTCTATCTTGGGGCGAAGTAGCGTGCTCAGGGCCACTCTACGGCGGCCATGCCCCCATAGAAAGCCAATAATCATCGACCTCAGGTCTCTAAAGACCCCCTGAGGGATCCAGACAGGTAGCGTCCGGAAATAGTAGAGGAAGCGGGGGAGCGCCACCATTTTTAAAAGTGCGATCCTACCCAGAACCATCAGCGGGAGGGTCGACCAGAAAGACAAGCTGCCCCTCAGTGCCCGGACACATCGACCAATGTTGCCCTCCAATAGGTCCGCAGTTGCGTGGTAGATGCGAACTCCCAGATAGGTGATGCAAGATGGCTCCCACACCACGCCCAAATCGCCGCCGGGGTCTGGCGATCCCGCTCGCAGCGGAAACACGCAAGACTTCGCCCAATTGACCTTAAGGCCCGACAGCCGGCCAAACTCTGACAACAGATCCATCGCTCCGTCCAATGCCCGCGCGGTGTCAGCGAGGTACAGGAGCAAGTCATCCGCATATAGCGATATATAATGCCACTGCCCGCCGCTGGCAATCCCCGCGTACCTGTCACCCGACCTCGCATGGACCGCCAAAGGTTCCATCGCCAGAGCAAACAATAGGGGGGACAGAGAACATCCCTGTCGCGTGCCCCTGCCCACCGGGTACGCCGCAGACACCAGGCCGCCCAAACGCACTCTCGCCGTCGCCGAGGTATATAAGACCCTCGTCCACCTGCGGAACCCCTCACCCAAGCCAAACCTCTCTAACACTCCATCCAGGAAAGACCATTCCAAGCTATCAAAGGCCTTCTCGATGTCTACGGACAGGACCGCCGGAGCTCCCTCCCCGTCCAAGATGGCGTCCATTATTCCCACTAGGCGGCGAATATTCAGCGCCGTGCTCCTCGTGGGTATAAACCCGGCCTGGTCCCTGTGTACCAAGCCCGTCATGTGAGGGGCCAGCCTGGTGGCCAGGATTCGGCTCAGAATCTTGTAATCCACCGTCAGCATGGATAGCGGGCGGTAGGACCTTACATCCGTTGCATCCCGGCCAGGCTTCAGGAGTGGTACAATCAAGGCCTCTCGCATGGACCCAGGCAATTCCCCAGCCTCAAAAGCTTCCGTATACACCACCAGCAGCCTGGGAGCCAAGCTGTCCACATACTGTTGATAAAATTCAATCGGCAGCCCGTCCGCCCCGGGCGTTTTGTTATGGGCCATATGTTTGATGGCCACCCGTATTTCTGTGAGCGTGATCGGGCTACCCAGCTCCTTCGCGTCCTCCTCGTCCAGGACCGGAAGCTGCCTCTCCCCCAGATATTCCGCAATGTCCTGAACCCCCACTCCCAGCTGACTCTGGTACAATTCCTCATAATACCCCCTAAAACGTTCCAATACCGCTGCCTGGGAGTACACCATTTCCCCCCGCGCATTACCAATGCTGAGGATCGGGCAGCCCCTAAGTTACGGGTTAGCTAGTCTGGCCAAGAGGGTGCCCACCTTGTCCCTTTCCGCATGTGCCCTGATGATATACTGCCTGTAGTCATAGCACCTTAAACGTTCCGTCTCGGTGGCAACCACTTCCTTCGCTTCCAATAACTGGGTCTGCAAATCTGGCCTAGCCGGCCTGCGGCGCTCCAAGTCCCTCAAAGTCTCTTCCGCTTTCATGAGTGCGTTCAACACAGTCGTGCGAGCATTGGAAAACCTACCCAAACACACCCCTCTCACCACCACTTTCATCGCATCCCATTCAGTGGACCTACTCGTGGCCGTGCCCTCATTCACTCCGAAATAGCTATCAATGCCTTGCTGAACCGCGTCGCTGAACACAGAATCCTCAAGCGTCTCCGGCTGAAGCCGCCATGTTGGTATCACTGAGCGCTCCCGCTGCCACTGAATGTGTACCAATAGGGGGTTATGATCTGAGATAGTCCTAGCCAGGTACTCCGCATGGGAAATCAATGGGGCTAGGGATCCACCGCAGAGCACCGAATCAATCCTGACATGCAGATCATGGAGAGCAGAGTAAAAGGAATAATCCCTGGTTTCCCTGTGCCGCTCCCTCCAGACATCCAGCAACCCCCATCTATCCTGCCAGTCCTTCCTGTGCGCGGCCAACCTGCGTACCGGGGAGTCCACCAGGGGGGGATGGGACCTATCCAGCGCCACATCCGTGATCGAATTGAAGTCCCCCCCCTAACACTATTGGGCCCGCCAGGAAAGAGGCCAGGGACCCCGAGAGGCCATCAAAGTATCGAGCTTGATCAGTGTTCGGCGCATATACACAGCAGAAAACCACATCCCGTCCATATAACCTCCCCTCCACCGCCACAAACCGGCCATCTGGATCCACGACTTGATTCAGCACTTGAAAGGGTATCCCCGCCCTCACCCAGATCAACACCCCCCTGGCATACGCTGAGTAAGTGGTGCCGAACACCTGGCCCGCCATCTTTTCTGCAAAGCAGCGCACTCTTTTTTGGTGAGATGAGTCTCCTGTAGCATAGCGATCTGAACCCCCCTGCGCACTAAGTATGCGTGGACTTTGTGACGTTTCACCATAGTTCGCAGCCCCCGGACATTCCACGTCAGGCATTTCAAATTAGGTAATGTCCCCATTCCAGCTCCGTACAGTCCGATTCAAATAACGAAGGTTCATAGCCCCCCCAATGCAGTTGCCCCCCCCCGAACATACCCAGAACAGAAAAACTCCGCAAACCCCACTCCCCAGGACAGAGCACACGAACCCAATGTCCGCCCCCATCCAAACCTTGAACCAACTTCTCACACTCTCACCCTGTGGTCTCCACCACAGTCGGCCTTAAGGGCCCAAGGGGGGTGAGTTACCGCCGACCCCAGCTAGCGGAGCCCGCGCCCCGCACCTTCATCCCCAACTAAGCACACAGCCCCCCCACCCGGCATCCCGCCCTCCATCAACAGGATACCACCCTACCATGAAGTCTCGATCTAGTCCCAATACAGTCTCAGCCGCAAAATATGCCATCCAATGTCTGTGGGGTCACTATCGGCCCCTTCGAGCTTTCTGCCTCTGAGAGTTCCTCTCCCGTCCTGCTGCCTTCCCCGCCTGATTCCGATTCAGCCAGTTCACTAGTCTGTTGCGACCCCGTAATGGCCGCCGTCGCTGCGAGTGCATCCCTCTTCTCCGCCGCCATTTGAGCCTCCCGTTTCTCCCGCTGGCGCCTGTTGCGGGATCTGATGCGCTGCGATTGCCTCACCCGGGGCTGCTTGGGTTGGTCTCGCCTACTTTTATGCGATCTGTCCGTCCCCGCTCTATACGACTCCAGCCATTGCCAAACTTCATCCGGAGTCTGAAAAAAGTGCGTAGAGCCATCCATTATGATCCGCAACTTAGCCGGGTAGAGCAAGGAGTACTGGATGCCTTCCTCCCTGAGCTCCTTCTTCACCGCTAGGAACGATGCCCTGTTCTTCTGGACCGCTTGAGTGTAGTCCGGGAAGATCGTGACCTTACTGTTCTCCACCTCATAAGGGCCCGACATCCTAGCCCGCTGGATGAGGAGATCCCGGTCCTTGTAGTGGAGAAGCCGCACCACCATCGGTCGGGGGGGCGGCCAAGCCCCGGTGGGCGAGCAGGTACCCGGTGGGCTCGCTCCAGAGTGAAAAAAGGAGTAAGCCCCTCCGGCGCTACCACAGTGCGGAACCAGTTCTCCATATAGGCCACCGCATCCTCCCCCTCAATCAGTTCCGGCAGGCCTACGACCCGCACGTTGTTCCGTCTATTGCGGCCTTCGGCATCCTCCGCCCGTCGCTCCAGCGAGTCCAACCGGGCCAATATGTCCGTAATCCTGTGCTCCACGGTTACCACCGATGGCTTCAGGTCCAGCAACAGTTGGTCATGGTCCTTGACCCTGTCCGCCAGCTTCGCGTGATCCGCGCGTAGCAGCCCCAGGCCCGTGGCCACTTGGGCGATGTCTTGGTGCAATGCCTCCTTGGTCGAGGTGATCGCATCGAGGATGGCATCCAAACGCCGGTTCAGCCGCTGTTCTTGGCCCAGCTCCGGGGAGGGGATCTCGCCCAGCCGAGTTGATGTCGCCGGGTCCCCCTCAGCGCGTTCCTCGGCCATCGGCCCTCCGGTCGCCGCCATTCCAGGGTGCTGCGTCACAGGTCCAGGAGCCCGTTTTGAGTCGGTGCTCGTAGTTCGGTGCCAGCCCCCTGGTATCGGGCAGTGCAGTGTCGCCACCGGTGCCCTCAGGAGCAATGACCAGCTTGGCGAGCTCCGTTCAGCCGACCCCCTCGGAAGCCTGAGGGGGGAAGGATGAGTCTTAGGGCGGTGGCCAGCGAGGGTCCCCCAGGTCCGGGCGAGGCAAGTCAGCGTCCCCTGATCTCAGGACACAGCACCGCCGATCCTAGTGCCTCGATCAGCCGATTGCAGGATCTCTTGCCAGTCGGCGACAACTCGGCTCAGGGCTGAAGTTCGGGGCCGTCCGACCTCCTCGCCGCCATTTTCTTCGCACCCTCGGCAACACCTCGGCCGCCTCTTCGACTCGGTCTCCTTGGGGCCAGCAGTCCCCCAGCGATTCTCCGATCGTGCCCGGCTGTCCCCTTACACTTCAGAGGGCAGGAGCGTCGTCTCCGGGTCGCCTAGGGTATCGAAAACAGGAGAATTAGCGGGATTCCGCACGGAGCTGCGAGCTCACGCCGCCATCCCGATCGGTGTCCAAGCCACGCCCACCAAATAGTCAGAGAGATAGGCAGAAAAAGATGAAAGAAAAGTACTGCAAAAACTTACGCAGTAGATGCATAGTAACTCTGATCATTATGTTTTTTCTAAGTATATCGATTATATGCATAAGCTTGACACTACATGTTTTCTTTCCTCCTTTTGGTTCACATATACATTCTTCTTTCAATAACACTGTAGAACACACATTTAGCGACCTGCCACCCCATGAATTGTCCTATCGACTAGCACTGCGCAACAATACTTTTATTCGTATGTTACACCATTCTCACCAGACCAGCAATGTAACAAATTGTTGGGTATGCGGCCGACTCCCACCTTATCAGAAAATGAAGGGAGTTCTGCCTCTCTTTCCTTATCCGTTTTTGCACAATGGTTCGTGCGGAGCATGGTTTGCTTTAATGTCATCACTAGACACTAAGTCCACAGTTTCCCAGGGCGATTGGATATGGGGAGACCTGAATACAGTTATGAATAAGGCATGTTTTCCAGACGAAGACGGTCTTCCCCAAAGGAAAGGAACAGATCTAGAAAATGAAGTATACGAATTAGGGAATGTTTCTCTTAGCCTCATGATTCTGAACGTCCAGTCCGAGACCAATACAGGTTCACCGATTATAACAGTCTTACCAGTGAAAGGTAAATTATGTGTTAGAAAGAATGGTTCAGTGCACTTGGGACACAGTGATTGTAATACTGTGGTCGAATTCAATGAAAAAGGAAAGTCTACTTTCAAAACCTCCCGCCATTCCTATTTCATTTGTGGTCAGACAGCCTATGTACGACTGCCCTTAGACTGGGATGGAACGTGTTATATTGCGTTCCTACTGCCACCTGTTTTTCTAGCCCCATCCCATTATCATCGAGATTCCCAACTCGTACACGTAAGACACAAGAGGGAGATCGAGTCCCCAATTGTCGATCAGACTGAGACAGCGTGGGAGCAATATACAGATTTCAATAAAGGATTCTTTTTCTTCGTAGGTCCCGTCCAAAACAGTAAATTAATACGCAGGTTAACAAGAACACTGGAAGCAGTAGTGAATGAGACTACTTCTGCCTTAGGTAACTTAACCGAGGAGCAGTCTGCTATGAGAATTGTTGTTCTTCAGAACCGCCTTGTTCTTGACGTCATCCTGGCCGATAGGGGCGGGGCTTGTAGAGTGATCGGCTCCAGTTGTTGTGTGTTTATTCCTAATAATGCACCATCAGTGTATGCAGCAATAACAAGGCTCCATAAGATAGCTCACGAGATACACCAGAATCCAGGCACTTGGACTTGGTCCGGTTGGCTCTGGAGTGTGATATCAGCCTGGGGATGGAAAGTATTGTCATTCCTAGGAATAATACTGCTCGTAGTATTCAGTTGTTGTCTCTGTCTGCAATGTGGCCCAGCAATTTGCGGCTTGTGTGCCACTGCTTGTATTCCCCGTCCACGTTCACGTTCCCGTGCACGAATGAAAAAAGATGAACAAATGATGCTATATGAACAAATAGATGGTCTCATGAATATAGATGTTTCTTGAAGGGAACGTAGGGGACAAGGAGGGAATGAGGAAAATGGAATTTTATATGGCCTATGTGTCCCCTGCGTGTACCCCAACGTGTAGTATATGTGCATGACATCCATGCATTTTCCCTCTATGGCTGAAATGATGACGCCTATGCATTTGCGTCCAACGTTAACATGTCAGTTACCAGGCCCTCCATGAATACAACGTTAATACTGCACTGAGGCCTACGTTGCCAATGCATTCATATGGTACACGTTTAAAGGTCGAGATGCACACGTTTTTGTGGCCCAGCCGAGCCAGGCCCTGAATTCAGGCTCCGAGCCTCTTCTGACTCTGAAAGCTGCAGTTTAGGTATGCATCCCTGACCTCTCCCTTACTCCCTGCTCAGCCGAGAGGTGCCCGGGCTGGCCTGCCTGCCAAGACGGTATTTTGCCTACAGTTATCTGCTCAGCTCCGCGAAAACACATTCCAGTCTAGTGAAAGAGGTAAACATTTTCCGCCTGCAGAGCGTAGGGCCTAGCCTTCCTGTCTCCATGCAAGTGATTTACTGAACCTGTTGCCATAGAAGGCCCATGGCCCCCACGCAGTGCACGAAGAAATATATGCATACACTAGCAATAGTGATGAACAGCCTTTACTCGAGAGACCTTTACTTCAGACAATACATCCTCCAAACACAAGATATCAGATATGCCAAATGCCAAAGGTGCAGGTCGTTCTGACATCCCAGACTCCAGACTCCTCTACTAGTGCTAAAGTCAGACCCCCAGCTCTCCCCAGTTACACGTCAATTTCACGTCATGACCAGTTGCGCGCACATGTAGGGTAAAAGTTTCTGCTGACCCTGCAGACCTCCTCTATGACACACCTATGACTCATCAAGTGAACACCCACGTGTACGCCTCCTTACACGCCTTCTTTCACGCCCTTGTGTTCTTATCTCTCTCTTTCACTTGTTCCGCCTTCTCTATCCCTTACAATTGTATGGTTTTACTATATATAATATGTGATGTGAATAAAATGTTAGATATCCCTTCCTGAACCTTAGTGGTGATGGAACCCGATTCTCCACTGACTCGAGTCATTGAAATAAAGCCCTTTTTTGACTCGGACACCACGGACTCTGCCTCTCATTTTATGAGCTATCCTTATTCAATATTAATGTATAGAAATTATGTCCGGGTAATTTTATTTACCACAGTTTCCCCCTCATACATGGCAGCAGCACATTGGGATACACTAGTCCTTCTTTTATGACGTTTACTCACTAGTCATACCCCAGTCTAAGATGGCCGAACACAATGGGAAAGATTAGTCCGCCTTTTGTGTTTATTCAATTGAACGCGGGCTTTACTAAATGTCGACATTACCCGGTTACTCGTACCTCCAAACATGACCGTTTTGATTATCACGCCGTAGGACCATTATCTTGGTAAGTCACTATACGCTTAGCCGTTTGAACTGACACGCAAGCCTTTCTATAGCCCGTACCAAAAAAAAGGGGGGCACTGACAGCTTTTCTTGTGTTTTTTACAGAACACGCGTATACAGTTTGACCGACTTACCGTAAGCTTTATACTTCTTATCTTGATATACCGACCCCACCATCTACCTTACCTTGATAGAATAATCTATTTGGGCGATTAATGTAATATTGTACTTTACGATCCCGCATGCCGAGCATGTTAAGGATACACATGTTTTACTCCACGTCGATAACTATCTTGCATGTGAACCTTGTCGTGAAACATTTATGACACGCACAAATACTCATGATGTTACCACTATGCACATTATTTTGCACAATATTTTCCTGTATGCCTCCTTGCCATTTTTGTTTACCGCACGATTCAAAAGTTAGAGAATGTTGATTAGATAATTGTTTAAAATTTTGTATACTATGATGTTTGTGCCATATGGCTTAGTTATATTTTGCATTTTAGAGCTCCCAGATGAAGGGCTCTTAAGCCCGAAATGCATTGGAGCACAATGGAATAATTATAAGTTGGATATGAGTGAATATAACTCTATGGATTGATGATAAAAATTACAATGAACTTTAAAATAAACTTCAAATTGATGAAACAATACAAAGGAGTCTTAATTTTCAAGAACACAAAGGTGTGCCCAAGATCAGGGATGTTACCATCATTGATGATAACACTTTCTTGTTACATTTAACTGACATGCCAAGGACGGACACGTCACCTGAAGGAGCACCCAACCTACAAAACTTTATGATTTCACAGATAAAATGTTGGAAAACATTAGGGTGTGCACCAACCTACCAATAATTTTGTGTCATTTCAATCTTTCCGGCCTACCCAAAGGAGGGTAGCACCCTACTAATACAGAATGCAATATGAAGAAATCACAAGATCTACTGAAGCTAAAGCTGATACTCTTGCTTTTGATGACGACGCCACTGCTCGCATCTACGCTCTCATAAATGAAGATATAACTCAACATACTACCAGCCGCACTAAGGAACAATGTATCAGACAATTACTTTACCTTTCCAAGCGTGAAATTAATCAGAAACTCCATGCCAGTACCTTACTCAGATACCACCGAGCATTACGCATCCCCAGAGGCTTAAGGATAGCGCTAAAACCCTCCCTTTGCAAAAACTCTAAGTCGTTTCAAGACAAATGGAATGCAATATTAAACAAATGTAGTCTTGACCTGATTTTGCTTATTGTGGAAGAACTGTCACATATCCTTCCTGAACTTAATAAAGAAATACAAGAGATTGAAAATTAACTAAAGAATATGGCACCTACTGATGAGTGGTCCAATACACTTGAAGACATTAAAGTTCAATTAGACAAACACTAAAGAGAGATCAATGATCGCAAGTTAAGGAAGTTTAGGAGAGACACCCTAGACTACAAACTGGGAGAGGTATACAAGTGGGCAGACGTGTATGCCCAACTGAGAAGGAATAAACCTTTTAATCAACAAACTGATACATCTTCTTCTGGCAGTGACATATCGAACAGACCAACGATAAGAGTGATTCCACCTACACAAGATTCCACAGACATAGAACAATCTACTCCACAAGCAACTAATACAATAACACCGGTGCCTTTTTTAGGCCAAGGCCAAGGAGAGAGAGACGACCCCGGAGGGGCATTAGAAAAAGACAAAGAAAAAGGGCATCCCAGCACCCGGAGTACAGTTACCAAGAAAGACAGGAAGAAAAACACTTAGTGAGCAATATCTCAAAGATTAACCTCTAACCACAAGAAATGAAACTATTGTCTCGAGGAACATCATTTATCCCCACCACCGAGACGAACCAATTGGAGTTGGAAGTCAGCACTTTTAAATTCACACGTACACTTCGACTAAGATATTTTTTCGACAAAGTATTACCACCTACTCCACAAAAACCTGACCAATTGAAAGGCTTGCGACCATACAGTTCCTATCATGCACCCACCAGCCATAAGTGTATTGACCTATTTGAAAATTTGGTGAGACAGGGCGTGGCTAAGTTGAATTACAAAAAAACACACAAAAGTAACATTACTCAAAAAGATTTTGATGCATTGATGAAAATAGTTAATAATGACAGCATCAAATGTATAAAAGCTGACAAAAGGGGCGCCCTTGTAATTGTAGACACTGAGATGTACCAAAAGAAGATCTTTGACCATATCAATGATGAACAGACTTATATGAGGCTGGCCAACAACCCTACTAGCCAGTTTAAAGAAGCATTGAATGACATTGTGAAGAAAGCCCACGACGATGGGACAATTGATGAGAGAACAAAGATATACTTGTTGAAAGAACATCCAAAAAGTCCCCCAATTCATATGACACCGAAGATTCACAAGAGCTTGGAGGACCCCCCTTTTAGACCCATAGTGTCCACGAGAGGATCCATACATGAACCAATTGGCAAATTTTTAGACAGATACATGCAACCGACAGTCAAAAAATGAAAAGTTACGTGAAGGATACTACTGACTTTTTATCCAAACTAACACAAATCAAAATTGAGGAAGATGAACACTTGACACTATGCACTGCAGATGTCAAATCCCTTTATACATCGATTCCCCACGATGGTGGAATAGAGGCGCTGGAAAAGGCCATCATGGAGAGTGATATAGAACCGGCAATGCAAAAATTCCTGATGGAACACATGATCTTCACACTTTATCAAAGTTATTTTGAATATGATAATGTGAGTTACCTATAGCTATCTGGCACTTCAATGGGGAACTGCGCCACACCTATGTACGCTAATATATACATGGGACAATATGAGGAAATGAACATATATGACAACCCAAATTGGATTAACAATTTAAAACTATATGTACGTTATATTGATGACGTGTTCATCATTTGGACCAACACCAAAGAAAAATTAAAAGAATCACTCCGATCATTGAATGATATTAATGATCGTATTCAATTTACATGGGAGTTTGATGACAAAACCATTACTTTCCTTGATGTTAAAATGACCCTCCTCGCATCTGGTTTTGAGACTGACCTATATCGGAAAAAGACTGACAGGAACAATACCCTGCATTACACAATTTTCCATCAACCGTCACTGAAAAACCACTTACCATTCTCCCAAATGATGCGAGTCAAAAGAATAGTTTTGAATGACACACTAACTTATGATCGACTAGATGAAATGGGCAAAAGATTTATAGATAGAGGATATCCGAGCCATCTAATTGAACAAGCCAAAACACGAACATCCTTGATTCAGAGAGAACAACTTCTTGCTAGAACACATAAATCTAAAGAACAAAGAATGATCCTAGTATCGAAATTCTCCACCATGAGTGCAACCTATAAGAAAATCATCCTGAAATATTGGCCAATTTTAAGTACGGAACCAGACTTTGGCACTATGTTTGAAAATCCACCGATATTTGCACACACCAGGAACGCTAACTTCAAAGAAATCCTCATTAAGAAGACCACAAAACCAGAACAAACAAAGGGTACAAAACCTTGCTTGAACTGTAACAATTGTCACAACATCATCAGCGGTAATACTGTAACCCACCCTATGAAGGGTCACAACATCAAGTTGCAAGTAAATGCCACATGTGATACATCAAATGTGGTGTATCTCATAAAATGCCCATGTGGTAAGCCTTACATCGGTAAGACTGAGCGTAAGATTAAGACTCGTATAAATGAACATAAGTCAAATATACGCACTAAGAATACCAAATCCAACATTGCGAACCACTTCAATGAGGCAAGTCATAACATTTCACAATTGAAATTTATGATTTTGGAAACTGTGAAAAAACGAGAAAACATGGACAATAACAAGTACTTATTGCAGCGAGAAATGGCATGGATTTTTAAATTACAACCCATGAAACCATTTGGATTAAATGACCGCCTTGAATTTGCATGCTTTATTTGAAGATAACCCCAAGGGGGTACATTGTGTCTGATACTGAGACCCCTGAGTGCAATGGTTTTTGCACTTGGCTGACATTAATATAACTGTTACATAGCTTTTTCGTGTACATACATATGTTATTTATATCACTGTTATTCATACCGCTGTGTTTTCTAATCACAAATTCTTTTAGTTTCCCCCTCATACACGGCAGCCGCACATTGGGATACACTAGTCCTTCCTTTATGACACTTACTCACTAGTCATACACCAGTCTAAGATGGCTGAACACAATGGGAAAGATTAGTCTGCCTTTTGTGTTTATTCAATTGAACGCGGGCTTTACTAAATGTCGACATTACCCGGTTACTCGTACCTCCAAACATGACCGTTTTGATTATCACGCCGTAGGACCATTTTCTTGGTAAGTCACTATACGCTTAGCCGTTTGAACTGACACGCAAGCCTTTCTATAGCCCGTACCAAAAAAAAGGGGGACACTGACAGCTTTTCTCGTGTTTTTTACAGAACACGCGTATACAGTTTGACCGTCTTACCATAAGCTTTACACTTCTTATCTTGATATACCGACCCCACCATCTACCTTACCTTGATAGAATAATCTATTTGGGCGATTAATGTAATATTGCGCTTTACGATCCCGCATGCCGAGCATGTTAATGATACAAATGTTTTATTCCACGTCGATAACTATCTTGCATGTGAACCTTGTTGTGAAACATTTATGACACGCACAAATACTCATGATGTTACCACTATGCATATTATTTTGCACAATATTTTGCTATATGCCTCCTGTGCACTTTTAGTTTACCGCACGATTCAAAAGTTAGAGAATGTTGATTAGATAACTGGTTAACATTTTGTATACTATGATGTTTGTGCCATATGGCTTACAGTTATATTTTGCATTTTAGAGCTCCCAGATGAAGGGCTCTTAAGCCCGAAATGCATTGGAGCACAATAGAATAATTATAAGTTGGAAATGAGTGAATATAACTCTATGGATTGATGATAAAAATTACAATAAACTTTAAAATAAACTTCAAATTGGGGAAACAATACAAGGAGTCTTGATTTTCAAGAACACAAAGGTGTGCCCAAGATCAGGGATGTTACCATCATTGATGATAACACTTTCTTGTTACATTTAACTGACGTGCCAAGGACGAACATGCCACCTGAAGGAGCACCCAACCTACAAAACTTTATGATTTCACTGATAAAATATTGAAAAACATTAGGGTGTTCACCAACCTACCAATAATTTTGTGTCACTTTTTGCCAAGAAACCATTTTACTGCTGAGATCCCTTCTTGGTGTCCGATACAAGTATATAAATTGGCAACATCTAGGGTAATCAGAAGCATATCCGCCTCCCACTTGATGCCGTCAATTAACCTTACGAAATCTTGGGTATCCCTGACAAAGTAAGGCAGATCCTTCACAAAAGGGGCCAGGTAGGTGTCAATAAACCTAGATGTGCTTTCCATGAGGCTTCCTATCGAGGAAACAATGGGTCTCCCCGGGGGATTTTTTATGTCCTCATGCACCTTTGAAAGATGATAAAATGTGGGAATTATTGGGTGCTCACAGTATAAATATTCAAATTCATTTTTATTGAGCATCCCTCCACCCTTTTAATAGTACATGATGGTCTGTGGTGCATTTGTCAAAGTCTTTCCTGTTAATGATTGTATAACAGTCTTTATCCTGCAATTGTCTTAGAGCCTCTTGTTTGTATTTGAGTTTGCTGAAAATCACAATATTCCCCCCTTTGTCTGAGGGTTTGATTTCAATTGAGCTGTCCTCCTTCAGTGATTTTATGGCTTCCCATTCTGTTTGCGAGATATTAGAGTTCTTCCTTGTCAGTTCCGTATTCTTAGTAGTCATTTTTTCCAGATTTTGTAGGATAGCATCATTGAAGACATCAATTGCGTCATGTGTGACGTGCGGTAAAAATCTAGATTTCCGTTTCAAATTACTTGGATCTCTTCTCTCCTCAATGTTTCAATCAAGCTTGGAACTTCCTCCAAGCCTGCCAGGTTGTGTGTTATTGTAAGGAGAGGCAAGTCATTTTCCGTGAGAGCATTCCCGGTTTCCTTCATTTCTTCCGGGATTGGTTCAGTTCCTGATTGTGGTTTCAATGCAAATATTTTTTGCAATTTTAGCTTCCGCACAAACTTGAAGATGTCTATTCTAGTCTGTACTGGATCAAATTTGGCTGTGGGACAGAAGGTCATGCGTCTCTTCAGGACCGTTTCCTCATGTCTTGTTAGTTTTCTCTCTGAGAGGTTTACTATGGTTTTTTCATAAAAAAACGAACATATTACTAGTGGGCATAATTTAAAGAAAAAAGACTCCATTCCATATAAGTCACAATAGGTTATTATGTAGCATTGAAAACATGCAGCATAATTTACAGCTGAAAGCAAAACGGACATGAACAGATAATTAATATAACATTTCTGTCTGGCGGATAAGATGTACAGTATAGACAAGGTGGCACAAGGGCAATTAGTTCATACCACGTACGATCAAGGTTACAATGTATTGCAGCTATTCCACAGGATTACGGGATATCCTGCCTACAGTGTGTGGATATTTACAGTGATGGAAGGAAAATTGGGCATAATAATGCCAATTCGATAGGTGGACATATTTACAGTGAACAATAAAAACAATGCAACATTGGTGAGCCTACACTAATGTGAAAGGACCAAGGGGCATGAATTATCTACAGAAAGGCCTCAGGGTGGGTCTAGGGTGTCTCTGAAATTAATTCATGACTGCTACCTGTCCCGTAATCCTGTGGAATAGCTGCAATACATTGTAACCTTGATCGTACCTGGTATGGAATGGAGTCTTTTTTCTTTAAATTATGCCCACTAGTAATATGTACGTTTTTTTATGTCCTCCAATTATTTGTATGTATTACCTATCCAACATTCATTATAACTGCCTTGATATGCTCGTATGTATATTGTTTCCTTTCACCTGCTACTTTGTATGCAATACATATCCATCACCCACGAGAACTGCTCTTGATGTCCCAATATTATCATTGGATATATATGATTCCGTGAGTCCGTACATCATCAACTACACAAGTTCAGAAAGCAGGTGGGGCTGCTTTAATCACACAGCGGCAGCGGCAGCGGTATCGCTGTGGGTGCTCGGGCGGTTAGATACCGCTAAATTGGATATTTGTTTGCTTGGGTCTTTCACATTTTGAGGATTTCAAACAGCGGATTAAGGCAGATCGGTTAAAAAAACTTGCTGACTTGTCGGTGAACGCATGGGAAACGCGGTGTGAGCAGCTTGGTTGTACCCTGTGGCAGGCACCCGGCGTACGAGTTCAGAAAGCAGGCGGAGTAGCTTCAATCTACTCAACGGCGGTGGTAGCGGCGGAGAACCTTTTCCTTTCCTTGTTTGTTGCTTGATAGCGCTTTCAGTGCATATGGCTTGAGATAACGTGTGACAACTGGTGCAAGAGACTCAAAGAACGACGTTTTCTTTTCCTCCCTGCACCCTTTTGGAATGGTCCTTTGGCAACTGTGTTGTTTTCTTTCCCCCCGGAGTGTAAATCACAACAGCATCCATTCTGGAGAACTCACAACAAGCAGATACGGCGGGAGCCACTGCTGTTGCTGCAGTAAGGTACTTTTTTGATACCAATACAAAGGGGAGTAACCATAAGATCTCTGGGGGTGCAATTCATTGGACTAAGGCGGCTTGGGAAGTTAAAAGAAGAAGAAGGGTTGGATACAGGATTCCAAATTTTTGGAGGGCGTCAGGCAATCTGCAGGAGCTCTCCACAAAACTACATAAACCACAATGCATTGGACCGCAAAATGTGTTTAACCAGTATCAGAATAAAGCTGCCTGCTTAGCAAATGGTAGGAGAATACCTACGGTACCAGAATTGCGTATGTCTAGTAGTGAGGTGCAAGGAATATTTTGCGCCTACTGAAAGTTCCCGAAGGGGCAGAAGAGGGAAATATAAAAGAATTTGTCGTTAAATTGATAAAACAAGCAACGCAGATTGAGTTCTCAGAAGAGGAACTATTGAGAGACATTCAATGGGTACACAGGGACCCTTTCAGGCAAAACCCCAACAAGACTAGGCCCAGGAAAATATTAGTTCACTTTTTGACATATACGATGAAAGAGGAGATACTCAATAGAGCACTGAAAGCAAATTCATTGTCAGCGGAAGGAAGTATTTTCCAGATTAGATCAGATGTTTCCTCGATCACAGCGTCTAGACAGTGGGAGCTTGGTAAATTATTGGATCCCTTTAAGCAGCTAGGCGCCACTGCTCAACTAAAGTTTCCTGCATCATTGAAAGTGATGTATAAAAACAAAATGAGAATTTTTAAAAGGGTCGAGGAGGCTGAAGAGTATCTCCAACTAGTTATACAGGACTGTAAAAGCACTCTGGGCGAGCAATGAACTACTAAAGACTCTATTATTATTATGTTCTGCCTGATTGTGTAAATCGACAAACTATTCGTCGTCCGGACATCGGAGAGGGAGTCTTAATGGCCAGGAGTTGGCCAAGGAAAAGGAGGGGGGTTCTCCAGGGGAGCACGGGAGGGAGTAGGTCTAGACAGCGGTGGCGGAGGAAGTGGCACTGGGTGGGGAGCATTTGAGGAAAAAACAAAAAAAAAGTTCCAAGTATGCCAAATAGGATATTTAATTGTCTATATTTAGTAGGAGAAAATGTCACAGGATAGGGTAGCCTCGTCAGCATATATTAAGTTTTTATCATGGAATGTGAATGGGTTAAGAGTCAAATATAGAAGGGAGAGGATTTTTCAATATCTGAAGGATGCGCCGGAACATGTCTTTATTTTACTAGAGACACATTCTACTGAAAAGGAATTGAGAGATATGTGTAGTAATAGGAAATGGATTCAGCATGTGATAACGACCACGCAGCAGACTTCAAATGGTATAGAGACAAAATATCGACTCCAAAATATCGACTGGACATAATATCGAGTTTTAAATATAGACTGGACAAAATATCGACTGGACATAATATCGACTACAAAAATATCGTTTTTCAGGTAAGTGAAGTAATATCGACTGTATAAAATATAGATAGCAAAAATATCAATTTTTTAATAATATATAATATTTTATAGTGTATTTTTATGTAATAATATGTGTGAATAGTGTGTATTAATGTTATTAAATATTTTATTACATGAATTTTGTTTTGATAATAATTGCGTAATGTAATTCTGTAGCGGGTTGTGGGTTTATAGGGGAATAGGGTGGGAAGTAATTTAATAATAATTAATTAATTAATATATGTTTGTTAATATTTTTTATTAATAATTAATTGATAATTAATTAATATTAATTAGTTAATTAATTAATATAATTTTGAATATATTTTGTATTAGTAAATAATTGTTAATTAATTAATTGTAATTAGTTAATTACATTAATTAGAGTACATTTTTTATATATATAATTTTGTGTTATTTTTAAGTAATTAATTTTGATAAAATAATATTAATTATTAAAATAATTACACCTAATGTTCTAATATATTTACTTTATTGTTATTGTTAATTAATAATTAATTGGTAATTAAATAATATTGATACATTTTGGGTAAAGGAGCATTTTTAGGGTTCAGGGTCAGTTTTCAGTTCATGGGTAAAGGGGTATTTTTAGGGTTCAGGGTCAGTTTTCAGTTCATGGGTAAAGGGGTATTTTTAGGGTTCAGGGTCAGTTTTCAGTTCATGGGTAAAGGGGTATTTTTAGGGTTCAGGGTCAGTTTTCAGGTCATGGGTAAAGGGGTATTTTTAGGGTTCAGGGTCAGTTTTCAGTTCATGGGTAAAGGGGTATTTTTAGGGTTCAGGGTCAGTTTTCAGGTCATGGGTAAAGGGGTATTTTTAGGGTTCAGGGTCAGTTTTCAGGTCATGGGTAAAGGGGTATTTTTAGGGTTCAGGGTCAGTTTTCAGGTCATGGGTAAAGGGGTATTTTTAGGGTTCAGGGTCAGTTTTCAGGTCATGGGTAAAGGGGTATTTTTAGGGTTCAGGGTCAGTTTTCAGTTCATGGGTAAAGGGGTATTTTTAGGGTTCAGGGTCAGTTTTCAGGTCATGGGTAAAGGGGTATTTTTAGGGTTCAGGGTCAGTTTTCAGGTCATGGGTAAAGGGATATTTTTAGGTTTCAGGGTCAGTTTTGGGTTTTTGGGTAAAGGGGTATTTTTAGGGTTCAGGGTCAGTTTTGGGTTTTTGGGTAAAGGGGTATTTTTAGGGTTCAGGGTCAACAAATAAGATTTTAAAAAAATATTTTTATTATTTTCATTTATTATTTTATTATTATAATTTAATTTAAGTCGTTTTAAGTATATTTTAGTAATTAAAATTTAATATTAATTTAATTTAACACTGTTTTTAATAAAGTCGATATTTTTTACATCTATATTTTTGTTAACGATATTTTGTACTCGATATTTTTGTACTTACCTGTTTGTAGATACAAACTCGATATTTTGACTGTCGATATTTTGTCCACGATATTTTGGCAAGTCGATATTTTGTCAGTCGATATTATTTCAGTGATCCGACTTCAAATAAAGGAGTTACTATATTGATCAAGGCGAACCTTGATGTATCGTTAATGAAGTCAAGAGTTGATAAAAAAGGGAGGTGGGTGATAGCTAAGATTAAACATAACACACATAATTTCACTGTTGTAGGTACTCTGGCCCAAATTTAGATGACACACTCCCTTTGAAAGAACTTTTGGTGGAACTCTTAGATTTTGATGATCCTCTAATTTTTGCAGGGGATTTCAATTTAGTTTTGGATCCACATTTAGATAAATCTCATAAACTTAAATCTTTGCATAATCCCAAAACGAGATTACTACTATTAAGTGCAATAAAGCAGTTTGGGTGCAAAGATATATGGAGGAAGAGATCAGGGAGATATAAGGAATATACTTTTCATAACAAGAAGCTTCGTCGTAAATCTAGATTAGATTTCTTCCTAGTAGCACAGCAACTTTGTCAGTCCGTTAAAGAGGTTAAGCACCCAGGTGCTCACATCTCAGATCACTCGGCTGTCTCTTTAACTCTTAAATTACCAGACACACAGAAGGTTAGAAGATACACCTTGAATAGGAGCATTCTTTTGGATGAAGAAACAGTAGCGACTTTGCTTCTTGAATCAGATGATTTTTTTAAAACCAATTTAGAAACAGCTACGCTTCCTATGGTCTGGGACGCATATAAAGCTTTTTTGAGAGGACTATTATTAGCTCTACAATCTGCTAAATATAAAACATATAGAGCGAAGATTACTCAGATTGAGGCTAATATTAAAGCTTTAGAATGTGGCTATCTGATCCAAGCTCAGCAACTCCAGGCAGTATTAAGGAAGAGCTGATAGCCTGTAAATCACAACTTGAGCAGGTTTTGGATGAAAGGCTTAGGCAACGTTGGCAGGCTAGTTCTCTGGCCCACTTTGAGTATGGTGAGACCAGCGGTAAGTTGCTTGCTTGGAAAGCAAAGAAAGAGCAGAAGAGGAACACCATTAAGGGAGTTCAGACAGACACCATGGCTGAGGTCTCAGAAAACAGCACTGATATTGAACAGGCCTTTTTCAAACATTTTCACTCAGTGTATAAGGAGGACCTAGTCCCTGGCCATGATAATATCCGGACATGGTTGGATAAATATGCTCTTCGTCAGATAGATGATCAGAGATTGGAGAATTTAAATAGGGGAATCAGCTCAAATGAAATAACGGCGGCAATAAATTCCGCTAAAAAAAGCAAGGCTCCAGGTCCTGACGGACTGCCGGTGGAGATATATAAAGTTTTGGCTCCTATAATCATTCCTGTTCTACAAAAGCTTTTCACTCATATTTTTGAGGAAGGTGGTAAAATTCCTCATTCATGGAATGAGGCTACAGTTGTCCTTATTCTCAAGCCACTGAAGGTACCATCGCAGTGTGATTCGTATAGACCCATCTCTCTGCTTAATTCTGATTACAAACTGATGGAAAAAATATTGGCAGAGAGATTAAATGGGGTAGCAGATAGCCTGTTACATGTTGACCGAAAGGGATTTGTCAGAGGGCGGTCTATACAAGACTTGACGCAAGCATTAGTAGGCGCAATTGATCTCGCCACCCTGCATAAAATTCCACTCGGGTCATAACATTAGATGCCACTAAGGCGTTTGATCGTGTTAACTGGGTTTTCCTGACTAGGGTCTTAGAAAGGTGCAACTTAGGTAGGAACTTTTGCAGATCTATCGCAGCATTCTATCAAGCACCAACTGCTAGAGTACTGATCAATGGAAATCTATCTTCGCCCATAAAAATCAATAGAGGTACAAGACAGGGCTGTCCCCTTTCACCCCTGCTCTTTGACTTATATATAGAGTCATTGGCAGAAAATATAAGACAAGACCAGCGCATCTTACCATTTAAATTTAACAATTGGGAAAAAAAAGTTTCTTTATATGCTGACGACATGATGATATATACAGCAGATCCAATCAATGCTATTCCCCTTATTTATAGTGCCGCAGTTCATTTTGGTCAAATTTCAGGCTACCAGATCAATCAGGCCAAAACAGAATGCATGATTTGGAATGTTATAACGTTATCAAATATCCCAATTTTAAAGCAGGAAATAAGATATTTGGGAATCCAAATTACGCAGGATATAAACCTAATAGCAGAAAAAAATCTTATTAAAGTAGAGCGGGAAAGTGAGAAGGCATTGAAGGGTTGGGCACTTCTTCCTTTGACCTTAATTGGTAGGGTTAATATTATTAAAATGATGTTGTTGCCCAAATTAATTTTTATTTTCCAGAATATTCCACTTGCCTTTAGAGAAGCCCGGCTTAATAAGATTCAAGCTAAATGAAACACCTTTATCTGGGCCTCAAAGGACATAAGAATCGCATGGTAAAAGTTGCACAGACGGAAATGTAAAGGTGGGCTGTGTGCCCCGGATCTAAAACTGTACGCCTGGACTTTACTAATTAAGGCAGGAATCAGGCTATTCGACTCTCCAGCCATGACAGAAACAGATATTATGTTCCAGATTATGCTTTCCGAGCTCCAGGATGGAGCTCACGGATTTTTGTTTAAGTTTGGAGATATTCGCTTCTTCAAAAAAGTTCGGTTAAAAGTTCTTAGGGATGTGGCATATGTTTGGATTAGAATGAGAAGGGCGCTGAATATCCCATATTACTCTGCGATGGCCCCAATATGGGATTCACCGGGTTCGCCAGAATGGACTAAAGACTCTCTAGCATTGCCTCTACAGGCGGCAAACTTGAATGCATGGGGCCAGATAATTCCGGAAGGAGTTCTTTTGAGTTGGGAGGAGATCTTCACGCTTATAGACAATAACTTATCCAAGTTTAAATATTTACAAATCAAAAGTTGGGCTCAGGATAAGTTAGCTCAGATTGGTATAAAGGCGGCTTTGGAAGAACTCTTATTGAATAAAGCAAGGAAAATTAAAACATCGGTGCTCTATTGGACAATCTTAGAAGCAGAGGATGGGGATTTTTGCTTACCGGAACATCTTTGGAAAAATCTAGTCCCAGATGTCGACTTGCAGAATATATGGCAAGTATCCTTTGACTTACTTCAAGTGACAGTCTCACCTGCCAATTTAAAGCGAAATCATCTCTTTTCCCTCCATAGAATTTATTGGTCACTGGCCAGATTGGCCAAGTTTTCTAAAGGCCCTATCCCATGCTGTTCAAAGTGTAAGTTGGAGAAGGCGGATGACCTCCATATGTTTTTAACTTGCCCTAATTTAAGGATCTTTTGGGCCGATATTGAAGAAGTTATGAAAACACTCTTCAATTTTGATGTACAGGTTAGTATATCATCAGTTTTCTTTGGATTGCTTGATAATTAGGAGGAACTCTCTCAAGATACTAACAAACTGTCTCTTTATTTAATAATTCTTGCTCGTAGAGAAATATGTAAACTTTGCGTGAGTGATAAATCACCTTTGTATATTGATTGGATTAGAGCAATCAGACATACACTTAATTTAGATAAGGTAGTTTGGAAGAGAATAAACCATTTCTGGAACCCATGTATTAATTGGTTGGATAGGATGTGATCAACTACGTCCAATGATTATGCCTTTTTGCAGACGGAGTTACCCTAAGATCAGTTCATGGGCCTGGATGTCAGGTTCTCAGGTCATTGCGCCTGCATTGTCTGTGCACGAATAATAAGGGAGTGTGCAATAGCAGCAGAACAAGTGAGACGGAAATCGGAGTGGGACTACAACTCCCAGACTCCCCGGTAGGGGAAGTACTTATGCTGCCTTTACACGCTTCCTGTTGCGTGTAATTCGTATTGTTGTCTGCAGAGGTCGGGAGCTGCTGCATGCCGCGGCTGATCGGAGGAGAGACCGGAGGAAAGGAAGCCGGTGTTTGTACCAGCATGAAGCGGATCCAGGTAGGATCTGTCTTTTGGAAATCCCCGTTCGCGGGCGGTAGCGTCTTGCTTCGCCGCGCGTTCTTTCAGGCCATTGATAGAGCGGAGCGCGGTGGTATCTCGCCACGCGTTCCCGTTCTAAGCATCCCCCGAGTGATGTTATCTACGGAGGAGAACTGTTAAAGGGATAGCCCTTAGTGCTCATTGTCCAGCTGAGGAAAGACTCGAGGGGTATTTAACGTGCGGGGCGCGGTGGTGGTCGAAACTACGCGTCACCGTGCTATGCTCGGATTGTGCATGGACAGCGGAACTCTGAGTAAAACTTTGAATTATTAAACTATGACTCTGTTACTATGAACTATTCGAACCCCTCAGGAAAGGGTCATTTGCATATCTGTTCTTTTGTGTTTTTGTGCAGAGCGGAGTGTTGTGGTTCTTGCTTCCCACACACCACCGTTTCTGACAGAAGAGGAAACCTTATTTGCCTTATCCTTGTGAAACTATTTACTTTATCTTCTACAGTAGAGTGCTGCATCTTATTCGGTATCCAGTTATACCGTCTCTCGCCTGTTGTCCTGGTATGCCACTTTCATGGATGTAACTGTTAGGCAATTTAAGTGCTCTGGGGTGTGTGTTGTGTCTGACGTATCTTTTGTGTTCAATAGACCAGTCAGGTGCCAGAAGGCGATAGAGGAGACGTATGATCACAAAGCAGTGTCCAGTTTATCACCAGGTATACCGAGTTCTGTTAGCGAGATTAAATGAGTGTAGCCATTTGTTTGAGATTGTATATCTAAGTGGTTTGTTTTTGTCGTTACAGGAAATCCCTTCCCAGCTGGCCCTTCCCTTTCCCTTCCTGGTTCTATTTATCCCTCACCTAATGGCTCAACCCCTCTGGGTTTTTTCTACAAGAGGCGTTGTGACGTTTGGAGGTGGAACATTGTAAGCATTGATCGTATCCTGTGGAGCAAAGTCTGGACAGAATTACACGCCCACGAAATACTGCTTCACCCGATCCGATCGTGTTTGCAATGGCTTCGCTTGATGATGTTTTACAGGCCTTGTTGTTGGTCCAGCAGGAATTGGCTGCCTCTAAAGCTGAGGCCGCTAATTTGAGAGACAAGGTGGATAGGTTAAGCAGAAACCCCTTCGATGCGTCCACTTCGCAAGTGCAGGTTACTGTCCCACCACCCATTCCTTTGGCTAGTCCTGAGAGGTACTCGGGAGATCCAAATAAAACTCAAGTCTTTTTGACTCAGATCATGTTGCATTTCTCTTGCAAACCGGCCTCATTTCCAAACCATCACTCCAGGGTAGCTTTTGCCATTTCATATTTGATCGGGGATGCAGCCAATTGGGCTGTGCCCCTGGTACGGAATAATGATGCTATATTGTCTGATTGGACTGCGTTCCGTGCGGAGTTTGAAAGAGTATTCGATAGACGCGCTACTATGTTCAGTGCGGACAGAGAACTGCTCACCCTTAGACAGGGTAGGAGGGATCTGGTGTCATACTTGACAGATTTCAACAGGTTAGTGGCAGAGACATCTTGGCCAGAGGAGAGGAGGATGTCTCTTTTTTATCAAGGTTTGAGAGATGGGTTAAAAGATGTCATTGCCCAGATAGACCCTCAACCTGTTACATGCACGGATATGATTAATCTAACCCTGCGTTTAGATGGTAGATTAAGCGAGAGAGGTGGAGAAAGAAGAAGGTGGGACAGGGTGTCTTCTGGGTCTGAGGCTAATCATCGAAGGGCGTTGTCTTCCTCTGAAGCTAGCTCAGAACCCATGGAGATAGGAGCAGTACGAGCACCTTTGTCTAAAGAAGAAAAGGAGAACCGTAGAGCGTTGGGGTTGTGCTTATACTGCGGTAAAAAGGGGCATTATGTAAAAGAGTGCCCGACCAAGCCTAAGACCTCTGGAGTATGGAACAGGAGTAAAAGAATAGCCGTTTCGGTTGTGAGTACATCCGAAGCAGAGACAGAGAAATCCCTAGAACCTTTCAGGGCGTCTCAGCCATTAAAGATACCTTCACTGACTGTTCTGGCCCTGCAGGATTCGGAGACACATATCATTCTCCCCATGAGTCTAGAGAGCCAACTGCAGATACATCAAGTCAAAGTCATGATTGACTCAGGGGCCACAGAAAACTTCATCGATAGCAGTTTAGTATCCTCACTGGCTTTAGACAGAGTAACCAGAGAAACCCCTGAGGAGGTACTTGCTGTAGATGGGAAACCTTTGATATCCGGACTCATAACTGAACAGACAGATGTGGTAGTGTTGTCCTTCAAGGGAAAAGAGGGATTGCATAGAGAGGAACTAACACTCAACATAATAGAGGCACCGCAATACGAGGTCATTCTGGGTATGCCTTGGTTAAGCTACCACAATCCGATGATCAATTGGAAAACTAAAGAGGTCCGGTTTTTGTCAGAGAAATGCAAGGGGCATCTGAACACTGATAAGTCATCACTGGCCGCCGCCTTACTTCTCCCGGTAGTGGTGGCTACTGCAGCGGAAAAAAATGTGGTTCTTCCCTCTGAATACAGGCGTTTCATGGATGTTTTTAGTGAAACTCAAGCAGAACAACTCCCCCCACACCGGATCTATGATTGTCGCATAGATCTGGTGGAGGGAGCCACACTACCTTCCTGTCGTGTGTATGCGCTCTCCGTACCTGAGACAGCGCATTTAAAAGAATACCTGGATCATTATGTTGCTATAGGGTTCATCAGACCCTCCAGATCCCCCGCAGCCTCTCCTTTGTTTTTCATTAAAAAAGCAAATGGAGACTTGAGAGCCTGTGTAGACTACAGAGTGCTAAACAAAAACACGGTACAGAATAAATACCCGTTACCCCTCATTTCGGTCCTACTGGATCAAGTGAGGGATGCCCAAATCTATACCCGTTTGGATCTGAGGGACGCATACCATTTGGTACGTGTCAGGGAGGGGGACGAGTGGAAGACTGCCTTCAAGACTCGTTATGGATTATACGAATATACTGTTATGCCGTTTGGGTTGTGTAACGCCCCGGCGGCATTTCAGTATTTCCTTAACGATGTCCTGAAGGAGTTTGTGGATGTATGTGCGGTGGTCTATATAGACGACATACTCATTTACTCAGACATGGCTGAGATACAGAGACACCATGTGTCTCAGGTACTTCAGAGGTTGGGAGAGAACAAACTTTTTTGCAAACTGAGCAAGTGCGTATTCAGTGTGACTGAGGTGGAATTCCTGGGAGTTATATTGAGCCCCTCTGGCCTGCAGATGTCAGAGAGAAAGGTTCAGGCCGTCCAGGATTGGCCGGGTCCGTCCAATGTAAAAGACGTCCAGAGCTTCCTGGGATTCGCGAACTATTATCGCAGGTTCATTGCTCAGTTCTCTCAGATAGCGTCTCCCCTGTCTAAATTACTCAGAAAAGGTGTGTCTTTTCTTTGGTCTAATGAAGCCGAAAGAGCCTTTGTGTTCCTGAAGCAAGCTTTTACCACTGCCCCGATCTTGGCCCATCCTAAACCAGAACATCCATTCATAGTGGAAGCGGATGCGTCAGATGTAGCGATAGGGGCCATCCTATCACAGAGGAACCAAACCACAGGGCAGCTACATCCAGTAGCCTATATGTCCAAGAAATTGAGCACGGCGGAAATGAATTATACTATAGCCGAGAAAGAGCTGCTAGCAATAAAGAAAGCCTTTCAGGAATGGCGTCAACATCTCTGGGGGGCTGCATTCCCGGTCACAGTGTTCTCTGATCATAGGAACCTTCAATACATGAAAACTGCCCGGAACCTCACACAAAGACAGATGAGGTGGATGTTATTCTTTTCGGAATACGATTTCATCATTACCTACAGACCAGGGGTAGAGAACAGAAAAGCCGATACCCTATCTAGACAGAATCAAGCAGGTAACCTTCCGGGGGTTAAAGCCCTAGAGGCGATTATAGATCCAGGGAAGGTGGTTTGTGTTGTTCAGGCCAACACCTTTTTGGATTTGGTCCGCCAAGCAAAGTCTCCGGATGCATGGGTGATGTGGGCTACACTAGGAAGCAGCCGCACTTTAAAACAAGGGCGACCTATGCAGAATGGCAAATTGTACCTACCCAATACTGACCTGAGGAAAAAGGCTTTCGAGTGGTGTCATAACACTTTGTTGGCAGGTCACTCGGGGGTGAGCAAAACAATACAGTTGCTACAACGACATTTCTGGTGGGAGACCTTCAAGGGTGATGTAAGCACATGGGTTGGAACATGCGAGGAGTGCGCCCGTGCAAAGAACGAGACAGGAAAAAAGAAAGGGCTGCTGATGCCTCTGCCCACACCTAAAAGGCCTTGGCAAACTATCAGCCTTGACTTCATCACAGGTCTTCCTCCGGATCAAGGTAAAACGGCAATCCTGGTGGTGATAGACTGCCTCACTAAAATGGGACACTTCATTCCGTGCACGAATCTCCCCACAGCCAGCCAAACAGCACAGCTGCTGTTGAGCAACATCATCCGCTTGCACGGGGTGCCCGAAGTCATAATCTCAGATAGGGGCCCGCAATTCATCGCCAGGTTCTGGAAGGCCTGGTGCCAGGCCATGCAGATCCAGTCTTCTCTGTCCACTAGTTTCCACCCACAGACCGATGGGCAGACGGAAAGGCTCAATCAGACCCTGAAGAAGTACCTGAGATGCTATGCTGCCGAAGCCCAGGACTCGTGGGTCTCCTTGTTGTGGATGGCCGAGGTGGCGTACAACAACGCCTGGCACAGTTCGCTGGGGGTATCACCCTTCTGTGCCACATATGGGTTTGACGCCCGAATACTTCCTATCAGCATCCCAGAGGAGGTAGCTGATCAACCTGCAGTGTTGGGACAGATACGGAACTTACAGGCTGTACACAAAAAGATCAGGGCTCATCTACAGAAGGCTAAGACCGAGTATAAAAAGAACGAGGACAAGCACCGGAGGGCAGGTCCTTCCTACGAGGTGGGAGATAAGGTATGGCTTTCCACTAGGAACATCCGTTTCAAATTGCGCAGCATCTTTCACCCCAGATATATTGGTCCCTACGTGATCCTAAAACAGATCAATCCTGTGGCCTACAAGCTGAAGCTGCCGGGTACCCTGAGGATACATCCTGTGTTCCTTTGTAACCTGTTAAAACCTGCTTTTGGTGCCAGGAGGCGTGCTCCTCCCACAGTGTTTTGTGATGGTGGTTATGAATATGTGGTGCGGAGTATCAAGGATTCCAAATATAGGAGGGGGGTTCTGTGGTACTTGGTTTCCTGGAAAGGATATTCAGCGGAAGATGATTCCAGGGAGCCTGTGCAGAACCTTCACGCCCCTGAAGCCATCCGTTCCTTCCATCGTAGGTTCCCTCAGCAGCCTGGCCCTAGGAGGCGCTAGGAGGGAGGACATAATGTCAGGTTCTCAGGTCATTGCGCCTGCATTGTCTGTGCACGAATAATAAGGGAGTGTGCAATAGCAGCAGAACAAGTGAGACGGAAATCGGAGTGGGACTACAACTCCCAGACTCCCCGGTAGGGGAAGTACTTATGCTGCCTTTACACGCTTCCTGTTGCGTGTAATTTGTATGTTGTCTGCAGAGGTCGGGAGCCGCTGCATGCCGCGGCTGATCGGAGGAGAGACCGGAAGAAAGGAAGCCGGTGTTTGTACCAGCGTGAAGCGGATCCTGGTAGGATCTGTCTTTTGGAAATCCCCGTTCGCGGGACGAAGCGTCTTGCTTCGCCGCGCGTTCTTTCAGGCCATTGATAGAGCGGAGCGCTGTGGTATCTCGCAACGCGTTCCCGTTCTAAGCATCCCCCGAGTGATGTTAACTACAGAGGAGAACTGTTAAAGGGAAAGCCTTAGTGCTCATTGTCCAGCTGAGGAAAGACTCGAGGGGTATTTAACGTGCGGGGCGCGGTGGTGGTCGAAACTACGCGTCACCGTGCTATGCTCGGATTGTGCATGGACAGCGGAACTCTGAGTAAAACTTTGAATTATTAAACTATGACTCTGTTACTATGAACTATTCGAACCCTGCAGGAAAGGGTCATTTGCATATCTGTTCTTTTGTGTTTTTGTGCAGAGCGGAGTGTTGTGGTTCTTGCTTCCCACACACCACCGTTTCTGACAGAAGAGGAAACCTTATTTGCCTTATCCTTGTGAAACTATTTACTTTATCTTCTACAGTAGAGTGCTGCATCTTATTCGGTATCCAGTTATACCGTCTCTCCCCTGTTGTCCTGGTATGCCACTTTCATGGATGTAACTGTTAGGCAATTTAAGTGCTCTGGGGTGTGTGTTGTGTCTGATGTATCTTTTGTGTTCAATAGGCCAGTCAGGTGCCAGAAGGCGATAGAGGAGACGTATGATCACAAAGCAGTGTCCAGTTTATCATCAGGTATACCGAGTTCTGTTAGCGAGATTAAATGAGTGTAGCCATTTGTTTGAGAACGTACATCTAAGTGGTTTGTTTTTGTCGTTACAGGAAATCCCTTCCTAGCTGGCCCTTCCCTTTCCCTTCCTGGTTCTATTTATCCCTCACCTAATGGCTCAACCCCTCTGTGTTTTTTCTACAAGAGGCGTTGTGACGTTTGGAGGTGGAACATTGTAAGCATCGATCATATCCTATGGAGCAAATTCTGGATACTGGATACTCGGAAGAACTGAATTGAATGGACATTGTGCAGTTCTGTGTTGGACGCACTTGGGTATCTGCAGAAAGCGCATCCATAAAGATCGTCAGAGTTTAAGAAGGGGCCCCTCTGTATTTCTGCAGAGGGTGGTAGGAATCGTTGACTCTGAGAATATCCTTATGGCATATGAGGACAAAAAAAAAAATCATCGACTATATTATCTGCAAATACCACCTTCATTTTAATCCATGAGCCTTCACCGCTCGCAGTGTAATAATTTTCTTCTAATCGCCGGCATATAACCCCTTGAGTCTTTTAACTCTGGCCTTCGCTGCACGTCTCCCGCGGTTTCGCACCCCTCCGGTCTTTAACTACCTGCTGGTTGGAACCGCTCGCATTCTGTTCATGCAGCGAGACAGAACAGGTCCCGAAATTCTGGATAGAAGCAGGTAAATCTCTCAGTGGCCTCCATGCGGTTTTAAATACCAACCTTGCCACTTCCCTGGCCCCATTGTGCCAGCAACCCTAACTTAATGCCGTTTATTTCATTTTAGATCACCGATCGCACTGTGATTAAAGCAAATATTACCTCAGCATCAACATGGAGGTATGTTTTGGAAGGCAATTATTCAGACAGCGGTTAGGATTTAATTATGTTTCCAGTTTTATGCCCTTGCATCCTGGCCAATTTATTGCTCTCCAGCACCCGCATACTTAATTGGAGGAAACGGTCCCAATCAGGCAGACATGAAATAGCCACCGGCTACCAATCTCGCTCATACGTAGGGTAAGCCCGCTTTTTTCGCCCTCCTTTTGTGGTGCTTTATCAATCCTACAGCAACCGACCTGATTAAAACTCTCTTTACCCATTAGGTGACCTACCCACCTCACCCCAGGTTGCCATTCACTATCCCAGTCCTGAAGAAGATCCACACGGCCAAGGCCCAGAAATTCCCTTGTGCCTTAAGACGGATCAAAACGCCCTTGTTGTAGGCCTAGACTTTCTTATGTGACCCCCATCATGCTATTATGGAAATCTAATCCTGTATGTGTGCAAATAATCTTATTAGTATTGTATTATATATGGAGCTAGGCTGTATATGACGGTGATTGACAACCGTACATACTGTTCAAAAAGAATACAAAAGTTCCTTTCTTCCATGTCACTGAATTTCCTTCTTTTTCACTGACTCGCACTGAGCACTTCTCCTTTACGCACGTTCCCCCACTGGAGCAACCTTTTCTCGATTTTTTTATATACTTGGATAATACTTGACTTATTCACCATAAACTGAACATATTAAATTATTTGGTGATTACTAATATTGTTTGGTCTGTTGCTGTTTTTACTTCACATTAGTTGTTTAAACTATTGACTTAGGCGTAAGGAGTTTAACTTTGCACAGAAACTCCATTAGACTTTGATCTAATTAATTGTAGCAATGTCCCCTTGACTCATAGCTTCTTTTGAACGAGGTTCTAGGACCATTGTCTTTGATATCAATTGAATACCCAGGTCCAGGACCATTTTTGGGTCCAACCCCATTTTTTGAAATGGTGATAATCACAGCAGCAAATGACCTAGCCATTATCGGCCGCTATGACCGCCAAATGTGGCCTGATATGGCAGGGCTAATAGACCTCAACCTGGAGGAAAATAGACAGGATGCACACACAATTCTGCTGGAGGATGAACGTGCAGCCTCAGAGACAATCAACTGTGCCCTTGATGTAGTAAACACTGCTTTTAGGCAGTTAGCAGGAGCGGCCGCACTTCGACGCTAGGGATGGATAAAAGAAACAACTTTTAGGCCAGCGGTACAAGCAGAGATTCTTGACATGGCTTTTGACGGTGAGCCACTCTTCAGTAAGCACATTGATGAGGCTCTATTGGCAATCAAAAATGATACGGACACCGCAAAGTCTTTGGGAGCTCTAATGTATAGGAGAGTAACTTTCAGAAGTGCTAGAGGGCGAGGATTTGCCACTTATAAAGGAGGATACCAGAGAGCTCAACAATGCCAACCATACCAATCCCAGTATCGACAATCTTATAACCCTCCATCGTATTGGCAATCTTCAACATCTGGTTTCTCTCACCAGGGAGGCCACAAGCGAGCACCCCAACAACGCTGTGACTCAGGCAGAGATCAATGAGCACGGCAGGGTACCAGTCCATCTTCCCTCCCTATATGTGGGTGCAAAGATTTGCGGTTATGTGCAAAGGTGACACAAGATTACATCAGATCCCTGGGTTTTGGACCTAGTCATCAAGGGTCACACTCTAGAATTCCTTCTGTGGCCACCAACCACCCCACCCAAGGGTCCCCCCGCCCCTCGTCTTCACTTACTACGAAAGGAAGTTTTGGCATTGCATCTCACGGATGCTAGAGAGAAGGTGCCATTCGCCCAGAAAGGGAAGGGTTTTTATTCTTGTTTTTTCCTAATAAAAAATAAATCAGGAGAATGGAGGGTGATTCTGGACCTAAGAAATCTCAACAAGTTTTTCAAGAAGCAGACGTTCAGGATGGTAACACTCTCAGATATCCTGGGTTGCTTGAACAAAGGAGATTTCATGACTTCCCTTGACATGGAAGACGCATGTTTTCATATCCCAATCCACCCAAAGCACCAAAGGTTTTTAAGGCTCACAGTTGCTGGTACCCACTATCAATTCAAAGTGCTCCTATTTGTATTCAAATCAGCACAAATCTTTAGCAAGTGGGTGGTGCCAGTAGCGGCGACCCTGCGCTCTCAAGAGTTTCAAGTATTTCCGTTCCTCAACAATTGGCTGCTCAAAGCAGCAACTGTGTAGGAAGCTGATCGAGCAACGAAAACTTGCCTCCGTCTATTCAAAACTTTGGGACTTACCCTAAACAGGGAGAAATCGATTCTGCTTCCAACTCAAGTAATATCTTTTCTGGGAGCATCCTTGGACACCATTCAGGGCAAAGAGCTATTGTCTCAGGAGAGGTGAATACATCTGCAAAAGCTTGCAAAGACAATATCAGAAAAATTGTCAGTTTCGGTCAGAATGTACAAATAGCTTTTTGGGACTTGCTCCTCAGCAATAAATCTGGTACCTCTATCCAGAATTAAAATGAGGCCTCTTCAAGAGGAGCTACAGAAACAGTGGCAACAGGTTTGGGGATCCTTCGAAGATGTATGGTGGATGGTGAAAACTGTGCAGTGGTGGTTCCAGGCATCAAATCTCATTCAGGGCTTACTTTCCTACGGAGCACTCCAGATTTTGTTTTCCAGATTTTGTTTTAACAACGGACGCCTCCATGGGGGACTGAGGAGGTCATCTACAGGACTTGCAATTTCTTTTTTTTTCTTTTTTTCTTCTTTTTTTTTTTCTTTTTTTTTCTTTTATTTGTTTTTTGTTTTTTTTTCTTTTTTGTTTTTAATAATTCTTATTTTTTCTTTTTTTCTCGTTTTTTTCCTTTTTTTTTCCCTTTCTTTATTGAGCATGATCTGTAGTAGTCAAACAAGGACATATTTTATACAAGAGAGAATAAATTCTTAATAATACAATACAACGTCCGTAGAATTTTAACGAAAAAGATACAGAAAAAAAAAAAAGAAAAAGAAAGTAAAAAAGGGAAAACTGAAAGAACAATGAAAAGAAAAAAGGTAACAGAAGAGACAGAGAAAAAAGAAAAGAGGGGTCAATTTCAAGGCAAATGGTCTTCAGCGCAGAAAACACAGCAAATCAACAGCTCAGAGTTAAATGCCATATTCCCATCCCTTCAAACTTTCCTGCCGAAAATAGCAGGTTCTTCAGTGTTGGTGCTATGGACAAAACCACCAGCATATACTATATCAACAAGCGAGGGGGAACAATATCCATTACCCTTTCTAAAGAGGCGCAGGAATTATGGGACTGGATTACACACCATGGGATCACGTTAAAAGCAGAGCATGTCAAGGGTCTGCACAATACCCTCGCAGACACGTTGAGCAGGTCTCAGTCCAGTTACCATGAGTTGGAGCTGGAACAATTCCAGTTGCAGGATGTATTCCAAAAATGGGGAAAACCAACTTTGGACCTTATCGCAATGAAGGAAAACTCCAAATGCCAGTACTATGCCAGCAGGTTTCCTCTACCGAGGTCAGGGGGGAATGCCTTTTTGATGCGATGGTCAGGGATATACGCCTAAGCTTTCCCCCATCCAGTTAATTCCCAGAGTACTGAGCAAGATGAAATAGGAAGGTTGTCGTCTGATCCTGATAGCTCCACGTTGGCCCAGGCTATACTGGTTCCTGGAATAGCTCCTGCTGTCATAGTCGAAACCCATTTGCCTACAGCCGTCCTCGACGATGTTATTGAGGAACAGGGACAAAGCCAATCATCCGGATCCACACTCTCTTCATTTGCACGCATAGCTCTTGAATTCCAGGAGTTTAGGAAAGTAAATATGATGCAAGAGTGTAGAGAAATCACTGATAAGTCCTGTGCCAAAAGCACTAGTAAAACATATTGTCTGAAATGGAGAAGATTCTGTTTCTGGTGTGAAAGAAATAACATTCACCCGCTACAAGCCCCTGCTGAGCACATCTTGCCATATCTTCTCTCGCCAGCTAGATCGGGTCTCACTTTCTTGTCTGTAAAGGTTCATCTGGCTGCAATTTCCCATTATATGAGATCTCCTCAAGCTCCTTCACTCGGTGCCGCTAGTATTGTGAAACATATCATGAGAGGACTTTCCGCACTTTTCCCCCTGTGGGTGCACCTCCTCCAGAATGGAGGCTCAATGTAGTACTGGCACAGTTGATGAGACAACTGTTTGAACCAATTCACAAAGTGGAGCTTAAGTTTCTCACATGGAAGACATCCCTCTTACTAGCTCTTACTTCTGCAAGGAGGGTGAGGGAAATGCAAGCCTTTGCAATCAAAGAACCTTTTCGACATTTCACTGAAAACTATGTAACTTTATGGACAATTCAGACATTTATACCAAAGGCACCAACACAATTCCATCTCAACGAACCGGTGATACTACAATCTTCCCTTCCAAATCCATCCAGCCCAGCAGAACGGGTACTGCATACTTTTGATGTCAAGAGATGTTTGAAGTTCTACCTACACAAAACAATAGAGACAAGAAACACAGATCAGCTCATGGTTGCTTACGGACAAGGAAAACAAGGAACAGCTGTAACAAAGGCTACGATCACTAGAGGTGTCTCATCTACTATTCAGTTCTGCCACAATTAGGCTAATAAGCCCCTGACAGCAAGGGCTAAGGCACACTCCACAAGAACAATTTCTGCAACTACAGCTTGGTTTGCTGGAGTGAAACTAGACAAAATATGCTGTGCTGCGACATGGAAGAATGTCCACGCGTTTACAATGCATTACTGTCTGTAATCCACGCAACAAAATGATGCAGCGGTTGGACAAGTTCTACTGCAACATCTCTTTAATTAAGGTCAGCCTCTTTTGTTTGACAGAAGAGGAGCTTTTTCTTTATTTTAATAACAGTATTGCATATGTTTGAAAATGTACATACAAACGCTGTTACAAAAATATAAGTGTGTTTTTTTACTACCTAGTGGCAGTTGTCAGTAGGTAGTTATAGTTAGGAGCTAGTTACCATAGGAAAATGGCAACATTCTATTCCCAATAACTTTGGCACCGATTGACAAATCTTCGCGAAATTTTCAAAACGAATTCTTTGTTGAGATCAGTTCCTATGTTGGAAGGTTGGGGTGATTCGTCAAGGGGGGCCGAGAAAAAAGGGGGTACCAAAACGGGTTTTTTCAATGTTAATTTCCATAGGACACTTTAGACAAGGCTACAGGCCGGACAGGTGAACGGAATTACCCCAAATTTGGCAGGGAGAAGGGTCTAGAAAGTACGCTTTTGTTTATTTGGTCTAAATCCGTTTAGTAGTTTTTGAGAAATAGCGAAATTTACAGATATCGATATTTGGAAATTATGCCATCTGATTGGCTGACGTGTTACGAGCACGAGCTCGCTGCTGATTGGCTGCCAGCGGTTCAAGCGGTTGCAACTAGGAAGTGTTGGCCGCCATTTTGTGATTTCGTTGAAGCGAGTAAGGGGAAAAAAGGGAGAAAAAAGTGGGAAAGAGGAGGGTAGGAGCGCTGTGAGGTTTGTAGGGTGGTTACGTGGTGCTATATAGGGAGTGTGAAGCGAAGTATTTACCCCTACTAATGTGAAAGTGCTGTTTTGCCTCTGTGAGATGGTGCTGAGGTGAGGTGCCGGTACACTCGGGGATGAAATTGTGCGCCAAAACTGTGAGCTGAGTGGTCTGTAGTATACTGGCAGAACCGAAGTATTTACCCTTACCGGTGTGAAAGTGCTGTTTTGTCTATAGTGAGATGGTGCAGAGGTGAGGTACCGCTCAACTCAGGGTGAAACCGTGCACCTAAACTGGGAGCTGGGTGCTGTAAACTGAAGTGCTCTGGGTGGTGTAGCATACTGTCTGAAGTGAAGTATTTACCCCTGCTAGTGTGAAAGTGCTGTTTTGCCCACTGTGAGGTGGTGCGGAGGTGAGGTGCCAGTACACTTGGGGATGAAAGCGTGTGCCGAAGCTGTGAGTTGAGTGCTCTATAGTATACTGGCAGAAGCAAAGTATTTACTCTTACCGGTGTGAAAGTGCTGTTTTGTCTAGAGTGAGATCGTGGATGAAACCGTACGTCTAAACTGTGAGCTGAGTGCTGTAAACTGATGTGCTCTGGACGCTGTAGCATAGTAGGCACTGTAGCATATCTGTGTAGTTGGTGTTAGTGTGCGTTTAGAGTATAGCGGGAGTGGGAAGCAAAGTACTTGGTGGTACCAGTATGAAGACTCTGGGATTAAACTGTGAGTGTAAGTTGTGAGTTTATTGCTGTGAAGTGATGTGCTGTGGGTGCTGTAGGATACTGGCCGCTGTAGCATACCTGTGTAAGTAGTGTTAGTGTACGATTATTCTATACAGGGAGTGGGAAACGAAGTACTCATCCCTATTGGTCTGAATAGTCGAATGTAATGTTTTAGGAAGCAGGAATAAAGGAATAATCATGAAGAATATAATGCAGAATGTTGCAATGCCAGAGAAGGAAAATGTTAAAATGATTTGTGTCTGAGAAAGTGGTTGAGTGTTATAAAGGGATGGAGTTTGAAAATTATATAGAAAATGTCTTTATTTTAGTGACATAATTGGACCCACTGGTGCAAGAGGTAGGGTATCGAGCTGATGCAAAGTTGAACCACTTCTGCTGTATTCAAACGCAAGCTCCGGCATCAGTGAATTGTATGTTACATGTTACAGTTGCATGTGAAATAAACAATAGCTATTACACTTGAATGACTCTACATTCTATAAGGAAAAGAAAGGTAGGATACGATTGCCATATGTATCCTTTAAGAAAAGAAAGAAGAAAAAAAGAAATTGCAAAATGTAGACATCAAACTTTTTAAGTACCTAGGCAGTGCTTTTTTGTAACAGAAAATTATCAACAGTAGAATAGTTAGCAATCTGTTGTACAGTAGATTCAATTTGGTGCATGTCAGAAGTGGTACTAGTTCTACCCACATTGAAACTTTAAGGATGCATACAAACATTCCGTTTCTGAGAAGCACATTCAGTACCTTTGTAGTCAAACCGTTCATTATTGTCTTCAGCTGTTCCAAAAAAATATTCTTTAGTAGAGAGCTAAGGCATCGAGCTGAGCCAAACTCCAACAGCTTCTGCTGTAGTCAAAACGAAGCTCCTGCATCAGTGAATTCCACATTATATGTTACAGTTCTATGTGACCTACACAATAGCTATTAGACATAAATGAATAAATTGTACAATGAAAATAAAGGTAGTTTACGATTACCACACTGTGCCAAACAGTTCCTAAACAAAGTCATTTTTTTACATTTTTATTGTGAGGGTCTGAGCAGAGGCTGACTTTGAGTAAAATTGTGTGAAAGGGCTTTGTGAATAACAGGCAGGCCGAGAGGTGTGTGCACAAAGAATAGACGTGGTTTCTGAATGGGTTTCGGGATTAGGTTAATTTTGGAAGTAAATAGTGTATTTGCATAGGCCATACATCACCGATTCCAGGTTAGAGTGGAGACGTAAAGGGCAATAATGAAGATAGAGTTCAAATGTCTGCGTATTCTTAGAAAGCTATTATATCAAAGTAGTAGGATTGGGGGGCGTGGCTAGCAGCCAAGCATGGCGGCCGCATAGTGTGAGAGCTCCCGAAGGCACTGCGGCCTTTCCAAAAATCCGACACACTTATCCGACGACTAGCACGCCTGAAGCGGCGGCGTTCGAGCCCGGGACACAAGCGGTGTCACCGGTCCGAGTTTCGTGCAAATCTGAGCACCGGAGCCGGAGCAGTATCGTGTGGCGAGGCGGGGCCTACGTCCGGAAGTGAAGCACCGGCCTCGAGTGCAATCCCAACCCCAGCGGCGGTGAGCCGGAGCCGGCCGCAACAGTGAGCACGCCCCGGGGCACCCCGGAAAGACCGGACCCAGCGCACAGCCTCTGGTGAAATCCTCCGGGGATTGGGCTGCCGCGGACGCCGCACAGGACCGACCCACCACGAAGGTTAGTGCCCCACAGGCCTGGGCCACACGACACGGAGACGGCGCCCGGTGGCGGAGCCATTGCAGGGGCAGCAGCGCGACACGAGGTGGAGGCATCCACCGCCTAGGGCCAAGAGACCAGTGGGCCGGACCAGGAGCCGGGTGAACGGTGTCCCGAGAGGGGAACACGCCACTAGACAAGTACGTGGGACCACAGGAGGCCCCCTCAGGCCCGCAACCAGCAGCATCGGCGCAGCAGCAGTGACCCAGCCCGTGGCGGCCGGTCCTCCACGCAAGGCGGCGTGGTGCATCGAGGGGACAGCACGGTGCCCGCTCCACCCCGGGCAGGAGCGGACGACAGCGGCCAGAAAATTCACACACCTTCATCTGGCGAGGCCCGCCGGGCGGCACCTATCCATCAGACACCTCAGTAGACCAGCGGGCAGTGACCGCCAGAACAGTGTTCTCGGCACTACCACAGCCCAGCGCCATGGCGGGAAAGGGCCTTCGGAGCGGATCCACGCAAGCCAAACTGGATAAGTTTGCGTATGGACACCAAGGGCACCAGCAGACTACGGGGCGACCCTCCACGAGCCCTGCCATGGAGGCAGAAAAGACGACAAAAATTACGCTTGAGGACATCATGAAAACTCTCTCGGAAGTCAAAACCACGGTGGGCGCCATCTCCTCGGAAGTCTCTCTACTACGCGCGGACCTCCACAAAATGGCGGAGAGGGTATCACAAGTGGAAGTGGTCACAAAATCGCTCGTGGAGGACACCTCGGAGCTTCAACTGGCCATGGAAAAAATGCAAAGAGTCACCAAGCTCCTGCATGACAAGCTGGACGACCAGGAAGGGCGTTCACGCCGCAACAACGTTCGTATTCTTGGCCTTCCAGAGACAGAGGGTAAGGGGGCCATGGACCTCTATGTTGAAGACCTCATTAAGAACAAGCTCCAGCCGAAGGGCCTATCGCACTTCTTTTCAGTGGAGAGGGCGCACAGAGTCCCAGGAGGCCCGCCCAAGACAGGGGCAAATCCGAGGCCGGTATTAGCCCGGCTCTTCAACTTCAGAGACAGGGACGCGATACTACAGGCGGCAAGGAACTCACCACCACTGCGGATTCAAAATGCTACCCTGGCGTTCTTCCCGGACTACACAGCAGACGTGGCCAGGCGCCGCAAATCCTTCACGGAGGTGAAGAAAGCATTGCGAGAAAGAGAACTGCCGTACTCTATGATGTTCCCAGCTAAATTACGGATAGTAGCCGAGGGAAAGACCTGGTTTTTCGACACGCCGGAGGTGGCTCAAGAATGGCTGGAAGGATGGCGACCAGCGGGACGAAGGCACCGCTCACAACAAGATCGGCAGAGACAACGCACTGACCAGACGCCGTCCAATCAATCCTCCCACGGACCGCACCAGGGAGGCGAAACGGAAATTGAATCGGACCTTGAGAGGGATCCGCTGGACTCGGGGCAAATAGCTCCGGTGTGACATTTAATAGCTTTACTTTTCGAGACTGAGTGGGCCGCGGGACCGTGGCTCGGACGTAGCTGAGTAGGGTGGGCACAGGCAGTGCCTGGAGGGGACTCACCGACCCTACGAGCAAGTAAGATGTTTAGGGGGGAACTGAAGCACTCTGCGCAGTTGGGGATGCGGGCGGGAATTTGTCCGTGGAGCAGGGTAGCAGGGAGGGGGGATGGGCTTGCAGTCTGTTTGTTGAAATGTTTACTCTTGTTTATTGTCATCGTTCGTTACCCACACAACAATGTCACCCTGGCATTAACACGTCTCCCACACAGTTTGACACTAGTCGACGCATGGGCCATGCCGCAACACACGGTGTGTGCCAGCCTTCTTCATCAGCCCAATGGCCAGACCACCTAACCGCACACCCGCCGTGGGCCTCTCCGCAGCCGGGCAGACTCCCCCACTGCGCATAATGACATGGAATGTACGAGGTCTGGGAGACAAAATCAAGAGGGGCTTGATCCTTCAAGCAGTGAAGAGGCGAAACCCGGACGTGGTCCTCCTACAAGAGACCCACCTTACGGGTTCCACCTGTAAAGCCCTAGACAGACGGGGATACACAATGGCAGTCCACGCTGACTTCACTACCGGATCCAGGGGTACGGGCATACTAGTGAGACGATCCTCCCCCCTACTGATATCCAGTCACGTAGCAGACGACCAGGGTCGCTATGCCGCAATCCATGGCCAATGGGAGGGCAAGGCCCTAAACGTGGTGTCAGTGTATATTCCCCCAGCCTTACACTCGGTGGCCTTACCAGCACTAGGCCAATTCCTTCTTGGCCTCCCTGACGGCGACATGATTGTTGGGGGGGACTTCAACGCAGTCATGGATCCTCTCAGGGACACTTACCCTCCCAGGACAAGACCACGGGGTGCTGCGCCACTGTCAGACTTCGCAGAAGCCTTGGGCCTTGTGGACCTCGGGCGGGCACTACACACTGATGCCACCCACTACACTTACTACTCGGCGGTACACAACAGCCTGTCCCGAATAGATTACTTCATGTCCCTGGGTTTGGGAATGGATATGATAGAGAGGGTGGACACACTGCCCAGAGGGATCTCAGATCACTCTCCGATTGTCTTATCGCTGACCACCGGAGGGAAGCGGAATGCGCGTCTGTACCCAATCTACCCCAATTTTCTGAAAATCCCCAAAATTAGGAGGAAACTCAAGCTGGCAACCTCACTGTACTTCACTGAGAACACGGGCACAGTAAGATCGCCCTCCGTCCTTTGGGAGGCATATAAAACTGTCCTCAGGGGGGCGGCCATTGCGGCAATCACGGGACACAAAAGAGACTCACGGAAAGAACTTACAGATCTCGAACTTGCACTGGACACGGCCAATACTGCTCATATGTCTGACCCCTCCCCAACCACAACACACACACTCATGCTCCGGCAACAACAATACCTGGCCCACCTCAGGACAACAGAGAAGGGGTACATAGCGAACACCAGACATAGGGTCTATGACGTGGGAGACAAAGCGGGGCGCATGCTGGCATGGCTGGACAAGAGGGGGACTGGTATGAAGGGTATCCATAGGCTCAACACGAAGGACGGGCGGCCACTGGTGCACCCGGAGGCCATAGTAGGCGAACTAGCTAGGCATTATCGGGAAATCTATACGCCGGAACGGAGGGTCACACGGCAAATGGCGATGGCGACGCTCGCAGACATTACCATCCCCTGCATTACACAGGAAGATAGTAACGCCCTGGAACTAGACCCGACGGGGGAGGAAATCCAGCTTGCGATCATGGCGCTACAGTCGGGTAAGGCGCTGGGCCCTAATGGGATACCGGTGGAATGGTATAAGACCGTAGCCGCAGATATTAGTGCCCCACTGCTGGACATGTACTTGGAAAGCAGAGACAGACTAGAGCTGCCGCTAGATCAGCGTACGGCAACGATTGTAGCTATACCCAAACCCGGAAAACCACCGACAGAATGCACCTCATACCGCCCGATTTCGTTATTGAACATCGAGGCCAAAATACTAGCTAAACTTCTGGCCACTCGCCTGCTACCCCATCTTAGTACACTGATCCACCCTGATCAATCGGGCTTCATGCCCCGCCGAAGCACGGCACTAAATCTTAGACGAGTCCATGGAGTGCTGGCACGAGCGCACCTCCTCACTGAACAGGCGGTGATCCTCTCCCTCGACGCCAAAATGGCGTTCGACTTAGTCGAATGGGAATACCTGTTTGTGGTGCTGGAGCGCATGGGTTTTGGGCCAAAATTCATACGATGGATACGGCTACTGTACACAAACCCCGTAGCACAAGTGGTGGCCAACGGCCACACATCGCCCAGATTCCCACTAGGCAGGGGAACCAGACAAGGATGCCCCCTGTCCCCCCTACTCTTCGCGCTAGTACTTGAACCCCTAGCCCTGCAGATTAGAGCAACACCTCTCTTCGCGGGCATCAAGTGGGAGGAAGGGTGGGAGGACAAAGTCTCGCTATACGCGGACGATATGCTTATATATATGACCTCACCCGACACCGGCATCCCAGCCCTGCTCGATCTCTGCAACACGCATGGGCGCACCTCGGGCTACACACTTAACTGGTCGAAATCCACTATATACACTCTGAAAGGCCCAGAGCCTAGACCGCAGGGGATTTGTCCGTTGCTTAAGACGTCAACCTCTTTCAAATACCTGGGCATTGTTGTTGCGAGCGGGGAGGCGGAGTTCTTCGTGAATAACCTGAAACCACCCATAGATCGCCTGCGGGCAGACGTCAGACACTGGGCTGCCCTCCCCCTGACCCTACTGGGCAGGGCGGCATTATACAAGATGATGGCCCTCCCAAGACTTCTCTACGTACTGGAGAACACGCCGCACATGGTACCACAGCGCTATTTCCAACAGATTGTGGCGCTGGTCACGACCCTGCTATGGGACACAGGCCCGGCGCGCATAGCATATGACAAGCTGGTGAGGAGCTGGTACGAAGGCGGAATAGCACTCCCCAACGTCCAGCTGTACTACTGGGCGGCCCAACTTAAGATCATTAACTACTGGATCCATACCCCGAGGAATGACCCGGCATACCGGGCAGACTGGTCACAACTTGAGACGGGCAGCATGCTGTCCGTATTGTACAACAAGTCTCGACTGAAGGGATTGATCGGCCCAACCAAGCACACAGCAACGCTGTGGCACTCGGCGCAGGCCCGACTGGGATGGGCAGGCCGACTCACTAAAATGACGCCCCTATGGGACACCAAAGCGCTGGGGAACCTGAGAAACAGTAAGGGGTTCGACCGGTGGGACGCAATAGGCATCTCCACGATAGGAGACCTCTGGGAAACCGACTCAGTAACTCCGTTTCCAAGCCTGCAGCACCAGTACGACCTCAGACCCACAGAAACGTTTAGGTACGTCCAGATTAGGCATGCATTACTCCAGGCGATCCCTGCCGGCACCACACTACCCGACTCCTCTCCCTTGGAAGATAGACTACTGACTGAATTCATGCTCCAAAGTGCCACCTCCCTTACATACAAAAAGCTAATTAACAATCTCAAAGACCCGACACTAAAACTCAAAGGGAAGTGGGAGGAAGAATTAGGTGCGACAGATGAATACGAATGGAATGAGGCCCTGGCGTCCCCGAGGGAGGTGGGAATCTCTAGTAAGCTCAGGCTAGTGCAGCTCAAAATCCTACACCGTGTATACTACACCAGAACACTGCTACACAGAATACAAAGGGCACCACACCCCTTCTGTTTACGAGGCTGCGGGGAGGAGGGGACACTGTACCACACGCTATGGGACTGCCCACACATACGCGAGTTCTGGAGACAAGTGCTCCGATCCATGTCCCAGGCCCTCAAACTCTCCATCCTACCCGAACCACGTAAATGCCTTCTCAACATCTGGGACCCTAATGACCTGGGTAGATACGAACTGATCTGGGCGTCACTGGCAGTAACAGTAGCCAAGCGGGATATAGCACAGAAATGGGGAACACACGAGTTGCCCACCTCCAGTCGATGGGCTAAAAACATGGACATCCTAATGGTGACAGAGAGAGCGGTTTATGTGCTCCGAGCGGCGCCCCGGAAATGGAACAAGGTATGGGCGGCATGGAACTTGTACAGAGGGGAACTGTGTGAGCCTCTGCCAGAGGATGAGGACTCCGACTCTGAAGGGGAAGAGGAGTGAAGAAGCGGGTGCGGGGTGAAGGAATCGGACAATTGGCACAGCGAAGTGGGCGGCGGGGCAATGGCCATTAAGGCACTAGGATTACCGGCACAGGGTATTACATACTGTGGGGAACATTCAGGGGATACGATGACACATGTTTGGGGGGGTATGTTGGGTAGTTAGTTTCTATAAGTTATTCAAAAAAGAGATATACTCATCGCTGACAGTGGAGGAGGGGTTACCAAGGGAACGCGCTGTACGACCGAATGTCATATGTTCAAAGCTTCTGTGCAACCCATGATACAGCGGACATCATGCCTTCTTTACGGAACTGTAACCTGTCAGTTAATACGTGGATACATTGTACAGAATGCAAGGTTACCTACCGAATGTATGCAATTGTTTAACCACTATTCCTTCCTAACAATAAAAGTTTTTAAAAAAAAAGTAGTAGGATTGAAGTGTATTATAAAAAATGGAAAGGAAAAAGTAAAAAAAGATGGAAAAAAATCCATTCAAGAATAATATGAGTTTCTTACAAGTCTTGGAGATTCCAGTCCAGAAGTTCTTCAGCGGCTTGAGATGCGTAATGTTCCAAGAGGCTATTGTTGCCATTGTGTGAGAAAAGCGAAGCGATCCAATTCATATCCTCGAAGGGACATAATGTCCCTCGAATGTTGGAGTGGTATTTTGAAGGGGCAGGCAATCTGCGATGTTGTGAAAGGTCGCACATTGCAGGAGATCTTTTGCGGCTGCGCAGGAATCTCATTCTGCTTCGATTTCTTTTTGCATTGCATTCGCCATTTCTCCGCTGCCATGACTATCACGTTCATCGTTTTCAAGATACTCTGTTACCAGCTGGATATCATGAGCGATTGTTGAGATGTTGGCAAGGCATACATCCATTCGCCAGTCGAATGGGCAAGTTTTGCAATCAAATGATGGTTGTACGCATACTACATAAGTGTAGATACATGTTATGTTGCAGCTAACTCTGATGACAGATAGAGGCAGGTAGCCGAAAAGTTTTTCTTTTTTTTTACAGTATTGATGTAGCTTGGTGTACGGGCATATTCTGTCAGACATAGTTGTTACCATAGAGAGCGTGACCATTTCTAGAAGTAGAATTAGTAGTAGGATGGCTGCAAAGAGGGCGAGAACTATGGGCACTGTTCCTGTTATTTCAGAGATGATTGAATGAATGTCTGAATGTAGTCTGGTATTAAAAGAAGAACAGTTTGAAAGCGTGTTAGAAGGCTGTAGGAGACTGTGTTAAAAAAGTGTGCCAGACCTTGAGTGTGACATGTGTTGAAAATTGTGTAACAATTCACAAAGTGTAATTGGCGATTCGCATTTAAAAGGGAGTGTATTTTATTTGAAGTTTGTGGTATCTGCAGTCGATACATTTCTTTAGAAGTGAGGAAGAATTCTGTTCTGAACAAAGGTGCTTTTGGTTTGGTTTGTTTCTTGAAATGTGGAATTGAAGGCCAAATTGAAGTTTGGGAGTTAGGTTGTGTGGGTGGGAATAGATATTGCCACAGAAAGTTACTGTGTTTGAAACAATAAGGACATGCGGTATGTCAGCTCACATTCCGTAGGAGTGCATGTTATTGAGAAGCAGATAACTGTTGTTAGAAAGCTGTGTGAATGTTGGTGTCATTGTGGGAGTTGGCGTCCTTTTAAGAAAGGACACAAAATTGAGGGCTGTAAGCTTGGTAGTACCGTGTAGTTGGACATTCTTGGATAGTAATGAATGACTGCAATTGTGGTCGCACTATTCATCGGTGAGAAAACCTTCTGTATGCTCTTTAAGACAGCAATATGTAAATGGGATAAACCACTGCTCGTATATAAACGGGCTACCTTATATAATGACATTCAACATGACAAACAACATGCGCGCGTAGCAGACACAATGACACTACATACTGTAGAAAACCGTGGCTATTTGTCAAGCAAATATTCCCTTTGGGACACCTTACTATTGGAACAAATATCCTCACAGACACATAGACAAAAAAAGCACTAACAGTATACTGTACTAGCGAGGCAATAGGTAAACACAAACAAAAATATGAAAAATACTGAACAGTTTATTCATCATACAATACAGTGTTAAAATAATTTAAAAAAGGGAATAGACATTAAAAAGAAAGGAAACAATAGATTCCTATTCATAAAAAGGAGGTATAAACAGAAAACTTAATTCAGCAAAACGTCAGAATTAATCTCCAGTTAATTTAGGACACAATCCTCCTTTCTCTTATGCGATGCGTTTCGGTGGACCATCTAATAAAGCCACCTTTATCAGAAATACATATAATGTCTTTCCAGTAATTTCTCAAGGACTAGTTCCTAGACATAACGTCTCAGGGTAAATACCTCTTATGTCTTAAAATCGTCTCTCGTCCAGCGAGACGAAACCTCCTTGTCACCGACAATCTTGCTCGGTGCTTATAACAGCAGTGTAGTTAGTATACCTGGACAGTCTGTCAGGTACTGCAGCAATGGGCTGATACGGGTATAGAGTTAGAATCTATATAGTATTATAAATCCTTCATTGACACACGGTGACGAGAAAAGCATAATAGATCTCAGCAGGACATCCTTTTCACCAGCCACACTCATAAGCGGTGGTATATTGCAATAACAGAGTGGTTCCTTCACGTATTTTACTTGGATGGCACCGGAGTTGTCAAAATGCCAGCGTCCCGTGTGTCAGCCACCTCCAGCCAACCGGCTTGAAAACCGTGGCTAGCCATGTATACAAAATAAACATGGCATGGCACCTCTGCCTCACAATGCAGAATGCGGGGAGCGATTGGAGCAAAGTATGTGCGAAGGTGGCAAGTAATTCTCGATTATAAAAGTTTATAAAGCAAAGTCTTGAGGGAATGTGCCAGACAGAGTTGAGCCTGTCGATCACAGACATGTACATGTCAACATACACTGATGGTCTATTGAGTGATGTAAACAGTGAACGCAACCATGATAGTACAGTCATTAGGGAAGATTACAGAATGGTAGCACGTATGAGCCTCCCCCCCAAATGTTTAAAGAAGTAGGCTGGCACGGGATACGCAAGGCTAGCATCGGGGTATGAATAAAAGGCACGTTTGTATGGGTGTGGTTCTCTTCCAGATTGGCGAACGTGTCTGCCAGGTCTGCGCAGCTTACACCGCCATGAGACTGACGCTGTGAGCGAAGGTGGGTGCATTAATGATGCTCTCAGCCTGCTGGTACTCAGAAACTGCCATGGCCGCTGTGACGCGTATATGCCTCATAGTTCACCTTTCGACACCACTGTATGTGAAAGAGGGCCAAGCACGTGGTGGCGGAAGCTCCTGGGCTGAGGTCTTCCAGTTCGGAAGGCTCCTGAGATTAAGGCTGGCTACCGCGACACAGGTACACAGCGTCCAGCCTGAGTCCCAGCACTATGGAGTGCTCTGTATACTACTAACACAGTAGTCCGATAGGTACCAACAGTGAAACAGTGTTTTTGATACCATAGCGGGCGATGCTAGAACTGTATCTGAGAGTGGAGATGAAGGTACTCCCTTTGACCAGCTGCAACCAACTCTGGGTCCTAACAGTGTAACTGTGTCTTGATCCCACAATGGACGATGTCCAATATTAACTTCTGCTTGGTTTTCTCTGAACTCCTTTTGTTGAGGTGCGTCAGACTCTGTGCTTCCACAGCTAACTGCTGTACAGGATTATTGGGCTTTGTTGACTGTAGTTTCTGGACTATAGCGCAGTACAGCAGGTCCGAACAATGAAACGGGGTCTTGATTCTATGATTGAGGATGTCAGAAGTTAAAGTCTGTGATGATTTCTGTGTACCCCCTCCGATCAGGTGCAACCAACTCTAGGTCCGCCGAACAGTGGAACGGTGTATTGATCCCACAGTGGACTATGTTAGAACTGCATCTGAGAGTGGAGATGGATGTACTCCCTTTAACCAGCTGCAGCCAACTCTGGGTCCCAACAGTGGAACGATGTCTTGATCCCATAATGGATGATGTTAGAACTGTATCTGAGAGTGGATATGAAGGTACTCCCTTCGACCAGGTGCAACCAACTCTAGGTCCGAACAGTGGAATGTGTATTGATCCCACAGTGTACTATGTTAGAACTGCATCTGAGTGTGGAGATTAAGGTACTCCCTTTAACTAGGTGGAACAAACTCTAGGTTCCAACAGTAGAACGGTGTCTTGATTCAACAATGGAAGATGTCCGATATTACATTCTACTTGTTTTTTACCGAACTCCTTCTGTTGAGGTGGATTAGACTCTGTGCTTCTTTAGGTAACTGCTGCACATGATTATTAGGCATGGTTTACTGCAGTTGCTGGAGTACACAGCAGTACAGCAGGTTCGAACAGTGAAACAAGGTCTTAATTCTATTATTGAGGATGTCAGAAGTTAAAGAGTGTGATGATTTTAGTGTATAGCTTCTGATGAGGCGCAACCAACTCTAGGTACCAACAGTGGAATGATGTCTTGATCCCTCATTGGACGATGTTAGAAGTGGATCTGAGAGTGGAGATGAAGGTACTCTCTTCGAGTAGGTGTAAAAAACTTTTACCTGTTGCTGGTTTTTCACAGAAGTCCCTCTGTTGAGGGGCATCAGATTCTGTGCTTCTGTAGTTAAGTGCTGCACATGGTTATTGGGCTTATTTGACTGGTATCGCTGGAATACACCGTGGTACAGCAGGTCCAAACAGTGAAATGGGGTACTAATTATATGAGTAGGGATGTTAGAAGTTAAAGTTTGTGATGATTTCAGTGTACCCCCTCCGATGAGGTGCAAGCAACTCTAGGTCCCAACAGTGGAATGGTGTCTTAATCCCACAAGGGACGATCTTAGAACTGCATTTGAGAGTGGAGATCAAAGTATTCTCTTCAATCAGGTGCAGTCAACTCTAAGTCCCAGCTGTGAAACAGTGTCTTGATCCCACAATGGATGATGTCCGATATTACCTGCTTCTTGCTTTTCTCAGGAGTTTTTGTGTTGAGGTGCATCACAATCTGTGCTTCCATAGCTAACTGCTGCACATGATTATTGGGCATGGTTGACACTAGTCGGTGGAGTATACTGTGGTCCAGCAGGTGCGAACAGTGAAATGGGGTATTGTTTCCATATTTGAGGATGTCATAAGTTAAAGTCTGTGATTTATGTGTACCCCGTCTGATCAGGTGCAACCAACTCCATGCTTTCGAATCCAAGGGTATGTGGCTGTGAGTTGTGAATGACCACTATATTTGCTCTAGACTGCGGTCTGCAGGGTTCACAATGTAGAGTGGTAATTGTTTAATTACAGAATACAGTAGTTAAGTAATTAGAACATCTATTGAAACATACACAATATTGTTTTAGTATACTTCTATCAAGAAGTTTTTTTATATGAGTTATAGGTTTTGTAAAATGACCAAATTCATCTCGCAAGTCCAAATAAACAGTAATTAGATTAGACTGTGGAGAGATTAAATCCCAATTCGAATTATTTTGATTTATTCATTGTAGAGTTCTCTGTAATTTATGTTGTTTTATTTTGTAAAGAGGGAGTGAGAAAAAGTATTGATGGTTGTGTGTGTGAGTACTGCCTTCAATTAACAATGCAGACAGTAGTGTTCACAAATCAGATAGATTTGCTGTTGTAGATGATGCAATCCTGTAAGAGGAGAGATTGCTGTAGAGTACTCTGTCTGCACCCCTTATGCGCATCATTGCAGGCTCCGCACACGTTTTCTTTGCTACGCGTATTGCAAACTGTAGGGCTCAAGTGAATGCTACGTGACGGTGGGCCCTTGCTGAACGCTCTCTCTGGCCTATACTGCAGACTTCAGTGTTCACATTTGACAATGAGTCAGTATTGTAGATGATGCAGTCCTGTAGGAAAAGACATTGCTCCAGTGCACTCTGTCTGCACCACTCATATGCATCATTGCAGGCTCTGCACATGTTTTTTTTGCTTAGTGGATTGCAAACTGTGGAGCTCAAGTAAATGCCAGGTAGCTGTGAGCTCTTGCGGTCTGCTCTCTCTGGCCTATACTGCAGACTTCAGTGTTCACATTTGGCATTGAGTCGGTATTGTAGATGTTGCAATCCTGTAGGAAAAGACATTGCTCCAGTGTGCTCTTTCTGCACCACTCATACGCATCATTGCGGGCTCTGCACATGTTTTCTTTGCTTTGTATACAGCAAACTGTAGAGCTCAAGTCAATGCCACATAGCTGTAGGCGCTTGCTGACCTCTCTCTCTGGCCTACACTGCAGACAGAAGTGTTCACAATTGAGATTGAGTCGCTATTTTAGATGAGGAACTCCTGTAGGAAAAGACATTGCTTCAGTGTATACTGTCTGCATCATGCATATGTATCATTGCAGGCTTTGCACACGCTTTTTTGTTGCTTCGCTGATGACAAACTGGGTAGGTGAAGTCACCTTCCATACCTGGGGATCCTTGCTGACCTTGCTGACCACTCTCTGTGGCCTACACTGCAGACAGCAGTGTTCAAAATTCAGATTGAGTCGCTATTGCAGATGATGCAGTGTTGGCGGCAATAGATATTGCTCCTAGTACAGTCTGTCTACAGCATTCATTATCAGTGGCCGTGCACATGCTGAATGCTTCTGATGTGGTTATATGAGTGCACTAGAACTGATGGAGAATGTATGATATAATCTTTTTATGAATTATTGCAGATCTATTGATTGTGTGTCAGTATACCACAAGTTGTTGTTCTTTTACGATGGAATTATTTCTGTATTATTTCTCATCTACTGTCTCTACCTTACTGCAGCATAAATTATTGATTCTTTTAATATTGAATCTCTGTGTGTGATCCAGTGATTACTGTTGTAGTTGATGCTAGCAGCAACCATTCCCTAAAGTCTGGTTTACACTTGCCGCGCACACATCCAGCACAGACGTCACTGGATATGTCACCATGGTAATAGCTCCTTCGACGCTCATGACAAGCTCAGCTGGTCATGAGGTACACATCTCGTACACTGATGCCGAGCTGAGCTCGTCATGATTAGTAGGAATTCCAGATTTTCAGCACAGGGGGGAAAACCATAAGCATTGATGGAGATAAAAAGGAGTTGAGCGTATGTGCCCGTATCCACTTCCACTATCTATCCGCTTCCGTGTGTTCATTATGTATGCATGATGCTGTCTCGGGCCGTACTATATTACGTTGTGTTGTGGACAGTGTATGCAATCATGTTGCCTGTGGTATTGTAGAAAATGTTTGTAATGTAACTTTTAGGTGTATGGCTATGATAGGTGGAAGGCTATTTTACAGAGCATGAAAATGATGGTTGCATGTTGTGTGTAGTGTAAGATATGTGTATTTTGCAAAAAGTTTAGAACAAAGCTCTCTAAGGAGAAGAGCTGTGTCTCATGAAATGCAGTACAGATATTGTCTAAAATGGATGGCATTTTCAAACTGTTACAATGGGAAATGTTATGAACTAATGAAATGGTTTTTTTATGGTCACATAGCAATTGCGCAGCCAGTGCCCAATGAGACCGCAGCCGATGTGATTTTGAGTAAATATATTTACTATAATATAAGTTTATTACAGTTAGAAATATATAACTGTAAATTTTTTTAGATATAGTTTTGAGACAAAAAAATGAGGGAATGTCATATGCGGTGCGACATCGTACATCTATGACGTAACACAGGGTGTGGCAGCGTGCATTCATTGCATTTGGAATGTGCAGCGGGTGCCATCCAATACGTATATGACGTAACGTACCGTTCTAATACCACAGTAGCAACTGGTGCCACCTCATACGTACATGTTGGTACGCTGGATGCGGTGTCACAAACCTGTCGAATACGAAATGCGCATAATTTAAATGTGGTGGATAGGATTCACGTGTTGATCGAGCTTGGTAGACTACCGGTACGGGACTGTAGTTTTCTCCCCCCCAAAAAATATATACATACATATTTTGAGGGGAAGATATAAAAGATTACATAATTTGTAAAGTTTAAAAAAAGGATGATAGAGTTGAAAAATATTAAAAAACTATTGGAAAAAATATAGGTTTTATAAATATTAAAAGATGAAATTAACATTAAAAAACATTCGAAATTCACTGAAAAAACTATGGGGCCCATCAGGATGGCGGGCGGATGGTTCCTGCCAGGCTGGCGGTAGCCACCGCTGGCCTGGCGGGGGCGATCCGCCCGCCATCCTACCCGGAATGCCCACCACCATATTACTATTGTGCGGTGGACCGCGTCGGACGGAAAGACCGTCCACCGCTTTTCCGCCCCGATCGCCTTGCGGCCGGGGCATAAAAGGTTTAATATGGTGGCGGTGTCTATCAGACACTGCCAGCCATATTAGCATGGGCATTTTCAAATGCCTTTCCGTGGCAAAGGCATGCGAAAACACCCTGCGGAGGCCCGTTGCGGGCCCCCAGAGACTCCGGGGTCTGGGGGGTGCACATCCAGCATTGCAAAGTACAACATGGCAGGCACAGCGTGTGCCTGCCATGTTGTGCTTTGTAATGCACAATATGTATCTTTAGCATTGCGGCGCGCGGTGCATTCAGCACTGCCCGCCGCAATGCTAAAGATACAGGATGTGTCCGCCACTGTGGCGGGCGCATCCTAATGCCCCCAACGGGACCCACGCCCTTATGTCAGGCGGTCCCTACACATGACAGGATGACGGGCGGACAAAGTCCGCCCGTCATCCTAACGGGACTCTATAAGTTTTACAAACATTATAGTTAGGAATTAGCATTTAAAAAACCTTAGAAATTCACTGAAAAAAACATAGGTTTCAGGGACGTTATAGTTAGTTGGACATTTGACTCATACAAAACCAGAGAAAAACGCCTGTTGTAGTTAGTTAAGCTAACTACAACTCGCGTGCCTCCAATGCACTGCTGATGACATCACATATTACATCACTGATGACATGGTCAGTGGCATCACTCATGACATCACTGATGACATCTCAAATTACATCACTGATGACATCATCCACGTGATAGTCTGACACACCTCTTCACACTGTAATATAACCTTTGATACATGCACTCTAAAATAGTACCGTTTTGAAAAGCATAGACACACCAATACCAGATACTAGATATCCATCCACTGTTTCCTATCTATATATTGTGAGCCAGCTGTACACTGATACAGTCACTCATACAAGGTGTCACTCATCATTATAGCTGTATAATATCCATACACCTAAATACACATTTACACAGTGCTCAAACTCGCCAGCTGGTGGTTCAGTCAGCCATCCTCTCACGGCTGGACTACACCAGCTCCTTTCTGTTAGGGGCTAACATAGCTGAGAAAACCAGACTCCAGCAAGTCCATAAGTCAGTGGCCAGCGCCCTCACGAAACTCCACTGGCTTCCGATGGAGAAAAGTTTTCACTTTAAAACGCTATGCCTAGCATTCAAAATCCTAAAAACTGCCTCCCCCCCCATGCTTTGTCCACTCCTTTCTCGATACGTTCCCCGACGCACTTTGCGTTTTGAATGACAAAATCTAGCTGTGATTCCCCGCATCAAATTAGCCAGGATGGGTGGCCGTTCATTCAGATATCTTGCTGCAAAGCTCTGGAACGGACTCCCAGATCAGATACGAGGACTGAATGATCTGCTATCCTTCAGAAAAGCTATCAAAACTCATCTTTTCTGTTAAAATTGTTATCTCCCCAGCACTCCCCCTCTGCACCTGTCTTCCTCTCAGTTTCAGGCAGACAGCGCCGGGACGCCCCTTGGCTGGGGCAGCCGTGCGCTATACAAGACCATATAACATAAACATTAACATTGACATTAACTACTGATCCATAGAGTTACTCACACATCTATTAAGTCATGCCAAAATCAATCATACACCCATGATCTCACCTATGCAGATATATACACAACACCTGCCTTATTTATACACACATCACTTTCCTTATTTATATAGATACTATCACATACTTTCTTATACAATCACTAATACAAGTACACATTTGTGTATGTAGACACTCTTGCAATCACTGTCTCTCACGTAATCAATTATACACCCCAAAACTCACATATACTGTGTAAAAACATATATAGTTACATATATACAACTGAGACATCAATTCACTTATCAACACACCTGTACACACAGTCAGCTATCTAAACAGACCTTCTGAGATGAGTCTATAGAACCAGTGAATCAGCCATTCAGGCATGTATGCACAGAGTCAGACACCACCCACACACCCACATAGACATTCAGACCCCCATACAGATACTCATACAATCAATTACAAATATATATACACACTGATGTAGCTACCCACCAACCCATGCACCTGCTTACACACCAAGTGAGAGACTAAGAGAGACATTCACAGTCTAGTCACTAATCCATGCATTCAGTAACATACATTCAATCAGTGACTTATAGAGTCAGTCATGCATTCACTAAATAATGTATTCAGGCAATTTTACATTGACGTATTCTTGAATAGACCTTGGCATAGATATATATGAAAAATATTTAAACTTTACAGAAACACACATTCACTGGATGATGTCATCAGTGATGTCATCAGTGATGTCATTTGATATGTCATCCGTGATGTCTTGAGTGATGTCACTGACATGGTCACAAGTGATGTAATATGTTTGCCCATAATCAGATAACAAGGCGATGTAATCTCACCTCGAAATCTCTAACCTCCAATCTTTAACCAGAACAGAATCGATCTAGTAAATACCAAGGAAAGCCAGGGCGTCGAGGATGCTAGGACTTGTGATTCACGATAATTCACGATGATTTGAATCACTGGCAGGACCACAATTTATTCGAAGCCTTGCCCACACAGCGGCTTCAACACAAAATTATATAGCGGAAACGGCGGGGCAGAATAATCAAAATCGGAAGGTCCAATAACCTCTCAGATCACTGGGAATGCTGGGACTTGTAGTTTTTTCAATCAGCTGTAGGACCATCGAATTAATCAGTCATCCAATCTGAAGTTCGACGCCTAAATACTTGCTACTCCACTCCGAAACAAGGTTTTTTCCAAACCAAGCCTCTGAAAAAGCTTTGAGCCGCTGCAGCGCTGAAAAGCATTTTTCCAGGAATAGCAAACAGGTCCCAATAAAGATTAATTACAGTGCTCAGCGTGTGACTAATAACAGGTTCAACACTCCCTGTCAAAGATGCCACCGACTATCGCGCTGCTTCCAATGATGTGAGCACTTCTGAAAACTTCTAGTTGCTTATTTTAACAAGAATGTCACTCTCCGATAAACACACGGCGTCCCCACGGCATGCACTTTCCAAATGGCTTCTTTTGAGCGAATATACCTTTGGGACCACGTCCTTCCTTCATGATTTTTCGCTACATCCGCATCTCCTGCAACAACCAGCGCAACAGCGTTCACAGCGCGTCACAAACAGAAGCGCATATCCTCACTTCACTTCAATCTGCTCGAAAACCGCAGGCACCGCTGAAACGCCATGAATCACCTCCAGCGCCAGCGCCATCACCCTCGAGGAGCCGAATGGGGGGGAGGAGCAAGGAACAGGAAGCCCAGGTGATACGGGGAGGTGTGGTTCTCCACCGTAGCGTCCAGGATGCCGATCCAGGGCGATAAAACGACGTCAACAACTGAAAGATAAATCAGAGAAAGCTAAACTGGCAGGATCTGCTACAGAGAAGGAAACTCTTCTGTCAAAAATTCGGAGAGCTCTGGAGAGGGTGAAGACAATCTCCCGAGCGATAACACAACACAGGCTCACCAACAAGACCCCGACAACCCCATTACTAGTGAGCTGAAGGAGGTGAAGGAGGTATTAGAGCTGCCCGTGGCTGGAATGGATATGGCCTTGTCAAGTTTAGTAGTAAAATCATCGGAAACGATACAAGGTGCGAATTCTACAGTGGCACATAATCCACAGGTACCTAAAGAGGCCCTGACAATTTCTATTCCTAAGGTCTCTAAACAATTATCTGAGCGGAAGGGCACAGCACATATTACTGCTAGTACAGTCGGGACCCGGTCAACTTCGCCAGGGGCCCCAACCCCCTTAAAGCCTACAGATTCAATGATGTCAACCAGTAATGTAGTCAACTTAATAGATTCTCCATCTTTAGATATAAAAACTGCATTTTTGAGTGATAATGAAGTTTCAACTTTTTCTTCCACGGTTGTTCCTTCTGCCGTATCTTCTACCTCGCCACAATCTAAATTAGATTCGAATGGTGATGCTATGGCACATGCAATGGCACAGAGCCCGATTATGAAGATGGACACTAAGACTACTGGGGACTTCCAAATTTCAGTGAAAGACATGTTAAACCTGATTCTAGGAGAAATAAGAGAGATGAAGCAATTTCAAAAGGCTGAATTGGCAGTAATTAGTAACCGTTTGGATAAAATTGAAGATTCAATGGCTTCTTTTTCAACTTGATTTCAAGAATCCGAGACTAGAATTTCAGGGCTGGAGGATAATATGACTACTATGCAGAAATAGGTGTCTACTATTTGCAAATCTTCAAAAGCCTTTGAATTTAAATTGGATGAGTTAGAAAATTATAATAGAAGGTCAAACCTTCGAGTGGTGGGTGTGCCAGAGAATATTGAAGGCTCGGATATGATGCAATGGATTACTTCCTTCTTTTCTCGAGAGGTAATTCCTGAGTTCAAGGGAGACCTAACAATCACACGTGCGCACCAAGTTCCAGCTCGTCCATTTCCTAATTCTCCGTTTCCTCTGACAATTATTGTTAACTCTGCTGATGTACGTGTCAAAGAAACAATCCTATCACAGGCCTTTAAGCAAAGACTATTTCATGCCAATCCAACTACTAAATGTAGGATTTTCTCCGATATGTCGGCTGCCACTGCTAGACGGAGAAAAGACTTTGTAAAGATTCTGCAATTATTTAAGGACAAGGATGTGCAAGCTTCAATGGCACAGCAGGCAAAGTTAAAAGTTTTGATAAAAGGCAAATTCTACTTGTTTACTGATGTTGATGAGGCACATGAGATGCTTAACCAGCTGGTGCAGAGTTAAGCCCAAATGAGACAATAATGTAACTAGATATGATTGTGGGGGGGGGGGTAGGTGAGGAACAGGGTGATCACGAAGTTAGGGGCGCAACTACAAGGTGCCTCCATGAGAGGGGTTAGTGTCAGGTGGCCAGCGTGGGGAGGAGGTGTAGGTGTAGTGCAGGGCCACAGGGCTAGGTGCTGGAGGGGAGCACCTGAGGTGGGGTGTGGGTTGGGGGGAGGGGAAAAAAGGAAAGAATTGAAGTTCTTGTTGGATCTTGATGGAAAAATAAGTTGGCAAGAAGCTTGTTTCAATGAATTATCAATGATTTATATACATGTTTATTGGGGGGCTTAGAGTGATTTCCTTTAACGTTAATGGGCGTAATAATCGGAAAAAAATGCGAGCAATCGAGCTCTGGATTCAGTCACAGCGACCAGCTGTTGTAATGCTCCAAGAAACCCATATTTTTGCCGCCAAAATTAACTCCTTTCCTATGTTTAAAACCTGGTCGTTATATAGGGGGTTTTCATGCGCTCAAGAATCTAAAAGTGGGGTCGCTATTTTTTAAAATCAGAATCTAGATGCAGAAATTATCCAGTTTGAAGATGGAGGGGCAGGGCGGTGGTGCTGGGTCACATGCTTAATAAAAGATAGGAAAAGACCAATTACTTTTGTCAGTTTTTATGCCCCAGTGGAAGACTATGCCCCAATCTATGAGGAATTATTTCAATGTTTGTTGTTAGTTAGGGGGGGCATAGTGATAGGTGGCGATTTTAATATCCTTATGGATATAAAATTAGATTCCACTGGTGTGTCGAGGAAACAATCTAAACCAAAATCAAGAAGGTCCATTATGCAGAATATATCTTTATTAGATCTCTGTGACCCATGGCGTACTAAATTTCCAGAGAAAAAAGAATTTACTTATTGGTCCGGGAGACACAGATCCTTGTCCCGATTAGATTTTTTTCTGACTTCTAGGTTATTAAAATTTTCCTATTAAAACATTTTTTCACAATGGTTTTTCAGACCACGCAATGTTGTTAATTGAATTTGAAGTAGGCGAAGAAATTAAGTCTTCTAAAAGATGGATATTTAATAAAATGTATCTGCAGGACAATAGTTGGATCTCTTTTTTAAAAATCAAAATTGACGAGTTTATAGCACGTAATTTAGATACAGCCCCACTGCATATTGTATGGGACTCATTAAAAGCTTTTATTCGTGGTATCTTAATTAGTAAAGATGCAGAAGAATGGCGTACTATTAAACAAACTAAGACCTTACTTTACCAAAAAATCCATTCACTTACTCTGCTGCGACAAGTTAATCCTTCCAGTGATGTACAAAAAAGAATAAATGAGACTAAACGTGAACTTAATACGTTCCTTTTTACACAGAGTGAACAGCAATTCTCGATAAAATCTCAGAGGATTTACGAGGAGAGTAATTTCTCTGGTAAACTCCTCGCATGGCAGGCAAAAGAGCAAGTTGCCGCAAATTTAATCCACTCTTTAAAGTGCCCTGTCACTCAAGTTGAAGTATCACAGGCGGATGCTATTGGCACTATTATGCTGTCCCATTATAAACAGATTTACTGTCAACAGCAAAAAATAGATCATTCCAGGCTCTCAAATTTTTTATCCAAATATAATATGCCCTCCTTAACTCAGGTAGATAGTGATTCAATGAGGCGTTTATTTTCTAAATCAGAACTAGAATTAATGGTTAAGAATTTACCAATTGGTAAAGCTTGTGGTCCGGATGGCCTTCCAGCTGAATTCTTTAAGAGCTTCTTTAGTGCTTTTTCTGATTTATTATTACAATTATTTAATTATATGTTAATGGGTGGTCAAGTTTCGGATTCTTTTGGGGTGGGGACAGTTGTTAGTTTTCCAAAGAAAGGTAAAGATTCAAAAGACCCTAACTCATACAGGCCTATCACATTACTTAACACTGATTATAAGATCCTCACTAAATTACTTTCAATACGTTTTAATTCGATTGCAACAGATCTTATTCACTTAGATCAGAATGGCTTTGTGGCAGGCCGGCAGTTAGTTACCAATACCCATTTTCTTACGGAAGCGTTAGATTATTTTCAGGTTAAAAAAATCCCGGCGTTAATTTTATTATTAGACGCAGAGAAAGCTTTTGATTTAGTGGTGTTGACAACTTTATTTGCTATTTTAAAACATCCCTTCACAAATTATTAGTTTAATCCAAAATGTATACACGGGTGCCAGAGCTAATATAATTATTAATTATGTTATGGTAGGCACAGTATCGGTCCAACGGGGCACCAGGCAGGGCTGCCCCTTATCCCCTATTCTTTTTGCTTTTTTTATTGAACCGTTAGCAACAGCAACCCGTGAATCTGTAAATATCCCTCCACCGATTGCATCTATGGCAAAAATTAAACTTTATGCCGATGATATTATGTTGATAATTAAGACGGATATCCAATCTCAGACTGCTGGTTTACAGCTTTTTGAAGAATTCAAGGCCTTAGGAGGGTACCAAATTAATAAAAAAAAGACTGAAATATTAGTGTGTGGCGGGGGGGAGGTGGATTTACATGTTGATTTAGTTGGTTGCATTAATTTAAGACCAAAACGGTATTTAGGGGTTTTGTTTTCTACTTTGATATCCGATTTAGTTAAGCTGAATTTTGACCCACTTTTACGGAAGGTACAATCCTTATTTACTAGATGGGATTCACTGCCCTTTACTATAATGGGACGGGTGGCACTTGTAAAGATGTCTATACTTCCACTATTTAATTTTTTATTTTCAGCTATTCTGTGTTTTTTACCTAGTAGCTTTTTTCAAAAGTAGAATCATTATTTTCAAGCTTTATATGGGCTAAAAAATGCCCTAGGATAGCAATGAAGACACTTTACGTGGATACCGAACTGGGAGGCTTATCTGTTCCTAATCTTAGAGACTAATATAGTGGATATTTCGCCCAATATTTAGAACGATTTAAATCCGGAATGCAGAGTCCAAAATTATTTATTAATTTCTTTTTTGACCAAATTAGTCAAGAGGTTCAAACCCCAGTTCCTCTGCACATTCCTAAATCGCCAAAACTTACCCGGTATAAAATGATGTATTGGTATTTTAAACGTCGCGATGTTTTTCTAAAAAGGTCATCTCTCCCGCAGTTTAATTCTACAACTCCCCTAAGGAATGCTCTTATTTTTTTGGGAATGAAAATCGGAGCAGATATTGTCTTTCAATGGGAACAGGCTGGGTTCTGTACTCTATCAGATTTTTTAAGAGAAGGGGATTGGTTGTTACCTGGAGAGATGCAGCAATCAATTTCAGGGAATTTTATGTTATTAAATTCATATGTTTTGATTTTTAAAACACAGGGACAAGTTGAGCCAAGAATGATTGACTCTCCTTGTCAGTTGTGGGACGATTTGTTTTTGATTCCTCAGATTAGGAAGCCAGGAGCATGGAAACGTTGTTTAGCTTAACATATTGAATTAGATCTCAGTATAAGAGTCATTAAAAAATGGCAGGAACAAGAAAATTATGTTCTTACTATGAATACCTGGAAATGTATAAATAAGTTGAATTTTAGTGTTCTTCGAGGATCTAATTAGAGGAGAATGTTTTTTTTTAGTAAATGGCTCCTATATCGAACTCCTGCCGTCATTTCTAAAATGTATGTGAATGTTAGTGCGATCTGTTTTAGATGTCAGCAATACACTCCTGCTAATTGGTCTCACACTATAGCTCACTGTGTTAAAATTGTGCCTTTTTGGAATAAGATTTTCGAATATTTACAAAAGTATTGTGGGATTCAGATTGCTTATAACGTCAAATTAATACTTTATGGATATGATTCTGATCTTGAATTGTTAGAACAGATGGTTAAACTATTATTTATTGTGATGGCAGTAGCGAGGTCTCTGGTGCTCCAGAATTGGAAATTAACACAAGCTCCTTCGTTCAATACCTGGCTTCAGAAAATGAGAAATGTTAGAATAAGTTAATTTCGTTATGCGCAGCGAATTGGGAGGATAAGGAAATTTGACAAAATTTGGAAATCGTATTTTGAGTAATATTGAAAATTGTATTCTGTAAACTATGATTCTGTACTCTTTGGTTGCCAATGTATGCATTTTCTTTTTACTAATTGAAATTATGATACAAGAACTTCAATAATAAAAATAAAAAAAATAAAAAAACAAGTGATGTAATATGTGACGTCATCAGCAGCGCATTGCAGGCGTGCGAGTTATAGTTAGCTCAACTAACTATAACAGGTAAATTTCTCTGGTTTTATATGAGTCAAATGTCCAACTAACCTATAGTTTTTTCAGTGAATTTCTAAGTTTTTTTAAATGCTAATTCCTAACTATAACATATGTAAAACCTATGGTTTTTTCAGTGAATATATATATATGTATATTACCTACTGGCGGTCGCCAGTAGGTATATATAGTTAGGATTTTTTCCCTATGGGATTTCTGAAAATTCTATGCCTAATAACTTTTGCGTTCGTGGACGGAATTGGCTGAAATTTTCAGGAAAATGGCACATTTTGTTTCTGAGCAGACCTTGAAAATTTGGGGGGGTTTTGTGGAGGGGGGGCCGAGAAAAAAGGGGGGTCCCAAAACGCCTTTTTCCCATGTTAATTTCCATAGGGCGGTTGGACTCACTTTTAGCCCGAACGGCTGAATGGATTTTCACGAAACTTGGCAAAATTGTAGGGACTGTTAGCCCGATGTGCCTTTGCTAGGTCTCAATATATGTGCTTCAGTGGATTTTGAGAAATTAACGTTTAAATCAAGATATATATCTGTAACAGCGCTCCGGGCAGCTATCCGGTTAGCGAACCTTTCGCGTAACGGAACTTTGCGATGAGAAGCTGATTGGCCCTCCGGTGTCTGTCAACATTCTAAACAGTCCGGAGCGGCCGCCATCTTGTCTCTCGGTAGGATCGAGAGACAAGAGGAGGCCAAAACAAAGGGGGAAATTACCATAAGGGGGCATAGTAGATCCTCGTTGACCCCCTAGGTTTTATGTGGAGGTTTTAAAAGGGCCTAGGAGGGTCCAAAAAAAAAAATTTTTTTTTGCGTGGTAAGCGCCAAGTTCGCGAACCGGATAGCTTTCTGGGCAGCGAACTTTATGGATAAAAGAATGAAAGACTTTTCTAATACTGTATGTTAATTGTTTGTTGTTTTTCTTGTTTTTTTTTGTTTTCTTTATTTATTTATTTTTTTTATTATGATTGTGTTTCATACTTTATTAAATTTTCTAACATTTCATTGTCAGAAATGTCATAATTTATTATAGGGTGTAATTGTTTTTCATTTTGAAGCAAGTTGTCTACTGCTTCAACACATTGTAGAAGTTCGTGGTCTCTACTGTCATCCATAAAGTCATCAAGTTTGTCTTGGCTGCTCTCCTTCAGTTCAATCGAAAATGAAACTTGCTGCTCGCCTTCCATTTTGCCTGAAATTTGGATTAAAAAAATATATATTAGTAGAGATAGGGCACTGTTGGGATTAATTTTAGATAGGCAGTTTTTATCAGTGAATTTATCTTTTGGCAGTGTATAGTATGAGAGTGGAAATAGGACTAAAAAAAAGTGTATGTGATTTAACCAAGACACTACTACTACAGAGGGATAGTGTATATGTAGCAGAAAAAGTCTACTATATTAAGTCATAGTGCACAATATATTAAATTATAACTTACCTTCACAAAGAAGTTGAAGTTTTTTGAAGCTTTTGAAATAGGAGGTACAACAAGAAGTAGTAGTCAAAATGGCTGTGTTTCCTTCTCTCCCTTTATATATATACAGGTATATAACCAATCAAATGTCAGGTAATAAAAGTAGAAAATGAAAGTAACATTTTCATTGGTTGTCAATTCCAACAATTCAGATGTGTTTTGTGAAGTAATTTACCTCACGGTACTTGGAGAGGTCTACAGGCTAAATGGCTAAATGGAATTTCAATGAAATTTGTGAGAATGGAAGGGATTGTTATGTAGTATGAGCTAATCTATATTTGGTGAGAGTGTTTCTAGTCGTTATTCTGTAAATTACTTTCCCGCCTTTTTTTAGGACCGCTTTCCGGGAAGCTGCCCGGTTAGCGAACCTTAAGCGTCACGGGAGTCCACCATTTTGTGTTTCGTTCGCATTAAGATACAAGATGGAGGGCAAATAATGTTTAGAATGGGTAGAAGGGGTCATGGTAGACTTATCTTGACCCCCTAGGTTTTCTGAGCGTGGCTGAGGAGGCTTATATGTGCGGAAAAAAATTTTTTTTTAAAAAAATTCCGCGAGGTTAGCTTTCGGTTAGCGAACCGGGTAGCGCTCCGGGGAGCGAATTTTGTGGAAAATTAGTGAAAAAAGTTAGAGAAAAATAATAATTGTGAGTGATCAGATGTAGGGTAGCTCTGAGAAGAGCTTTTGGGTTTATGGTACATTTAGGTACTTATAAGTAGGTACCAATGCAGAGTCTTAAATTCAGAATGAAAATTCTGTTGCCCTCATCTGAGAAGTGAACTCCATCTCCTCTGTAGATATCTTGCATGTAGTAACGCAAGTTATTGTTGTACAGAGAGCCCATTCCATGGTCTCTCATGTAAGCTGAAACAGATTTGTTTACATGCTTCCTCGCTTTCTCAATTTGTGGACAAAATTGGTTGGACCACCTCCATTTCTGTCTTTGGCATATATTGGAATATACCAAGGCAGTTTGAGGAAAAAGTGCCATTAATTGCTCCAAGGTGTCCTTTAAAAGCATTTCCAGACCTACCCCTGTCAAAGTGCCCAAATCATTACCTCCACAGTGCACTATTAACAGGTCAGGTTTTGGCAAATGCATAAAGGTTTTCACCAATGGTATCAATTGGTGACATTTTAATCCTCTTTGGCCCAACCACTTAATTTCCACATCTTGTAAATTGAGGTTGTGTAAATTTCTGCTCTCAGCATACCTTTGAGCCCAGTGGATGTAACTATGTCCAACAATCCAGACGTTAAACATGGTGGAAGAAGGTTGTTCTGCAGTCAGATGAAGTGTGGTAATGAAAGGGCAGTTGAAACAGTAGGAGTTTCTAAAGAAAAAAAACTGTGGATTTACAATGCTAATGATTCATTAGCAGTGATTGGTGCATTTCCATTTCTGAAAACAGAAAGTTAGGGTGCATGGATGTGTTCTTTGAAAGATGTAATTTGAATGGTCAAGGAAGAAACATTTAATGAAAGATTGCACTGGATACGCAGGTGCACTGAGAGTTCAGAGTTCAATTGAAACATTGTTGTGTGAATTTGCAAACATGAGAGGTCTTCCAGGAGGTGGTTGCTATGGAAACAAGGCAGACAGGGCAGAGGGGGGAAGGGTTTTGATTTGAAAAAAGTGAGGGAAGAGGTATGATTGGCTAATATGAGAGATATGTGAAAAGAATATCTGTATTTCTGTGCTTTCAATAGCTGCAGCCTTTGGAGTGCATCCTTTTTCTTCTGCTGAAGACAATTTGGTGTATTTCTGAGACTGTTTTCAAAACTCAAAAAATATTTGCTAAGGTGAGAAAAGATTTATTTAATTTAGATAGAGAATAGTATGATTTAAGGAGAAAATGATGAAGAAAGCTGTGTTTTTAAAATGTGGTTTTGTCTCTAGTGATATACTAATAGAATTAGTTTCAAAGAGAAATTATAATTGCATATTTGGTGTAACATTCTGGCATGCAGTTACACAAGATATTGTAATACATGGAGGCCATTTCATGGTCTGTTATGTAAGCTGAAACAGATATGTTGCTTTTAAAAACGATTTAAGAAATCAATTACATTTCTAGATATGTACTGCTAGAGCTTCATAGGTTGTTTTGGGCCATATTTATAAGGTATTTGAGTGTCTAAGATGTTGTGTTCGCCTTTTAAAATGTAAAGTGTTCCTCATGGGACAAGTGTCTTGTAAATACGCTCCCACTTGTGCTTGGCAAATTTAGATTTTGATTATGGGAGTTACCTAGCCATGTTAATAGTGTCCCAAAAATGGTGCTAGGGCATTCCAGAAAACACTTTCATGTGTCTCAAGGACATTTTTAGTCATTTCTTCATGAATGCAGGTATACAATTGATTTATATGCTGTGTTTAAAAACGAATTTTGAAATGAATTAAATTTCAGGATATGTACTGTTAGAGCTTCATAGGTTGTTTGGGGTCATATTTAGAAGGCATTTTAGTGTCTTTGAAGTTATTTTTCCCTTTTTAAATGGAAAGCGTTCCTCATGGGGCCCTGAGCAGTTCTTAGCCATGTTATTTAATAGGAAGTGGATAACATGGCTAAGAGCATTTGCTGGGAAATGCATGAATATCGCTGATTTTTCTGCTATATTCATGCATTGTGGCCGTTTTTTTTCACATTGCTTCATAGGTTGTTTGGGTTCATATTTAGAAGGCATTTTAGTGTCTTTGATGTTATTTTTCCCTTTTTAAATGGAAAGCGTTCCTCATGGGGCCCTGAGCAGTTCTTAGCCATGTTATTTAATAGGAAGTGGATCACATGGCTAAGAGCATTTGCTGGAAAATGCATGAATATCGCTGATTTTTCTGCTATATTCATGCATTGTGGCCGTTTTTTTCACATTGCTTCATAGGTTGTTTGGGTTCATATTTAGAAGGTATTTTAGTGTCTTTGATGTTATTTTTCCCTTTTTAAATGGAAAGCGTTCCTCATGGGGCCCTGAGCAGTTCTTAGCCATGTTATTTAATTGGAAGTGGATAACATGGCTAAGAGCATTTGCTGGAAAATGCATGAATATCGCTGATTTTTCTGCTATATTCATGCATTGCGGCAGTTTTTTTTCACATTGCTTCATAGGTTGTTTGGGTTCATATTTAGAAGGCATTTTAGTGTCTTTGATGTTATTTTTCCCTTTTTAAATGGAAAGCGTTCCTCATGGTGCCCTGAGCAGTTCTTAGCCATGTTATTTAATAGGAAGTGGATAACATGGCTAAGAGCATTTGTTGGAAAATGCATGAATATCGCTGATTTTTCTGCGTTATTCATGCATTGCAGGCCTTTTTTTATCACATTTGCAAGCATTTCTTAGCCATGTTATCCAATGGGAGGTGGATAACATGGCTAAGAGCATTTGCTTCAAAGGTTGTTTGGGGTTATATACCATTTTTGGGAAATTATTAACATGCCTATCTAACTCCCATAATCAAAATCTAAATTTGCCAACCGCAGGTGGGAGCGTATTTACAATAAATTTGCACCATGAAGAATGTAAAATAGCATACTAGATACTCAAATAACTTATAAATATGATCCAAAACATCTTATGAAGCACTAGTAGTGCATATTTCCAGAAATGTATTGGTTTTCATTTAATGATTTACTTCATTGGTAGGCCTTCACATGTTTTTTTACCTTGGTTTTTTTTCAGTGAAAATCTTATCTGCAACCATGTGTTGGCCTCACCTCAAATAAACAAAACAGGTGATGGACTGAATGTGGATCAATGACACACATTCACCCCAGTCCAAAGATCTGGGCCTAAACAAACCTTTAGATAGGCTACATCTTATCGTCATCCTGAATTAATGATTTAAAATATTAGGGAGTGATTTATGAGTGTTGTATGCCTGTTTTGTACCATTGAGTGTCATTTTTGTGATGCAGTGCTGGTGGAAAATATTTGCTATGTTAAATAATTAGTACAGCATTAAGTTTTAGATGACTGTTATTTATTTACTGTTTGGTAATAGTGGTTAATAACATTTTATATTATATTTTTTCACAGATTCAACTGCAGATTCTTTCATAGTTTGGAAAATGCCTTCCAGAAGTCGAATACGAAAGGCTAGAAAACGTCAAAGACAGCAGGATGATGTTTTATTGCAGCAGTCCTCTTCCCCAAATACTTGTCAAAACACCAAGAAAGGTCCGGGTAAGAGCACGAAATCATTCTTAAGAAATATTTGTAGTAAAAAAAATTTTGCTCAAAAAAATGTGTCTCTTAACAAAAAGAGAAGTAATTTAAATGGAAAGGAGAGACCCATCACAAATGTTACTGGTAGAGGAAGAGATAACTCTGTGCATGATAGTAGAAGGAAACAACAGTTTAGGGACATTCGACAACGAATGTTCCGTAATAGGATATTAGTTAATTTATTGAAAAATATTAAAAAGAAAGGCCAACAGAAAGCGGCATTTTATAGGAAGAAGAAAAATGTAGAGAAAATTATTGATCATGCTTTTGAAATCAAGCGAAAGTTGTTTATTTTGGTAATCAATAGAATTAGGAAACTAAGCAAGGTAATTTCTGATTTCAAAACAAAAAGTAGATGGAAGAGAGTAGTAAATCGTACTAACTTTTGTGAAGTTTTTTCTGGAGAATGGATGCATAGTTCAAGTTCTGAGGCATTTTTTAATGAGGAGACTTATTTTCAGGATAATGATTTGGTGCATGCAGTTGACATCAGTGGTCGAGCTTATGAAGTGAAGGATGGTTGTCCAGTTGAAAAAGAACTACTTGTGACAACAGAGACAGAAGAGGCGCTAAGTGATGAGGTTTTAGGAAGACGTCCTAAGGGTCCTGTGTACATTTGGAAGTGTAGTTCTATTTGCAGTGTGCGACAGGTTTCCATCAATTTGCTATGTGATTTTATACGGACATTTAATAAGAAAAGTTTGAAGCAGAAAATGAAGTTGTTGCAAGATTTAGATCCTTGCAGAGTGAGACAAATGACAGGTTTGCGTGGTCATTCACTGGCTTGTCTTTCCAGGAGAGTATGCCAGAGTGTTTTTCATCATTTCAGGATGCTAGCAGTGCATCATAATAAAGTGAGAAAATTAGTGAGAATGTTGTATTATGCTAAGAGTCCAGCAATTATGCTTAAACAGTTATGTGCTGCTCTTTTGCATGGTTCTGAAATAGATGTGAAGAATCTTTGTGAAGAAATTGAGTTTTGTTACTTTGGTAGTAAAGATGAGAATGTTCAAATTGACCCTGAAGTAGAGGGTAATGTGGAAGATAATGTACAGGTTTCCAGTACAGATAATTTTCAGAAGGAAATTGCCACGTTTCAGATGAAATCAAGTGAGAGGCCTAATTTCACTTGTGTATGTTGTCGACGCACTTATTATAAGAATCAGACTAAGGTAGTGGATTTATATGCAAAAAGTGAAAGGGAAAATAATAGTGAATGGAAGGATTTAGCCACATACTTGATGGTAGAAAATTATTTTGATTTGGGATCGGATCAACGTGTGTGTACTTATTGTTGTAATAAATTAAACCAAAACCAGATGCCTGCTAGGGCAGTTCATAATAATCTGGAATTGGTTGAGATTCCTTCTGAATTGAAGGATTTAAATACTTATGAATCTATTTTGATTCAAAGTATCCATCCCTTTCAGGCTATTGTAAGAATGGAGCCAAAGACAGGGAAATTGCCTCCAGCAGATTTACAGAGAGGATTAAAGGGAAGAGTTGTTTATTTGCCTCTAGATTTGAACAAAAACATTAACACAATTGGAATAGAAAAAGTGGAAGAGGAACCTCTGGTTATCTTGGTTAATGGGGTTCCGACAAAGAATAAGAAAATATGGCAAGATTTAGTGGATGTTAGGAAAGTCAAAAAGGCAACAGTGTATTTGAAGAAAAATAATAAGTACTATAAGAATGTATATGTTGCAGAAGAGGAAGTAAGTGATGAAGAGGATAGCGATTTGTGTGCTGGCCAAATTGAGAAAGTAGAGGCCTCTAAAAGTGAAGAAATATATGAACATTATAGTGTTCATCCTTTGCATTCCAAGGAAGTGATGGGGAATGCTATTGAGTTGTTTCAAATGAAACAAGCCAAAGGGAGTCCCATTAGTGTTTGGGAGGAAAGTTTGGAAGCTCGGTGTTTCCCACAGCTATTTCCCACAGGTCAAGGAGGAAGATATGATGAGCGACCTCGTGAAATTCCTGCGTCTGAATACCGGACTTTACGATTGTATGCAGAAGATCCTAGGTTTCGGCAATGCATTCCCTATTTGTTTCATCTCCTGTTTGAAAGCGATCTGTCTGGACTGTCATATGCAGTGAACCACATCTTAAAAAGTGGTATACAGATGCGAAACATCTCGGCAAGTGACTTTATGCATAAAGTCAATGTCCAAGACAGTATTTTGGATTCTCACTTAATTAATCTCATGGCGTGTCAGCGTGGTACTAATGAGTACTGGTACCGTCGTCATGGTGACTTAAAATGTATGCTGAGGAACTTAGGAACTCCGACATGGTTCCTCACTCTGAGCTGTGCCGAGTATGGCTGGGATGACTTACTTGAATTTCTACGAGAGGCAAATGGAAATATTGAAAACATTGAATTCAAGACACCTGGAGAACTGTGTTCTTTGGATCCTGTGAATGTATGCAGGTACTTCAATCATAGATTTGAAGCTATGATGTCTTTCATCACAAATAAAAAGAATCCACCTCTTGGAGAGGTGTTGGATTTCTTCTGGAGAAAGGAGTACCAAGCAAGAGGTGCCCCTCATATACATATGTTGCTGTGGATCAAGGATGCACCTAAATTTGGAACAGATCCGGATGACTTAGTGATGAATTTCATCGAACAGTATTCTACGTGTGCTGTTCCAAACGCAACGGAGAAGAAAAGTCTAAGAGAACAAGTTCTACGTTTCCAAAGCCATCGTTGTGGAAAGTACTGTCGTCGTAAATTCAGAAACAAGGACAAGTTCTACACCAAATGTCGTTTCAACTTTCCACGACCGGTGATTTCTAAAGGAAGAGTGAACAGTTTGATGTCTTCGCTGCGACATAATGTGACGAGGAAATCACCCAAGAATACATACAATTTGAAAAGGAACGAAGAGTCCAAGTACATCAATGACTACAACCCAGTGATTTTGTCCATGTGGAATGCCAACATGGATATACAGTTTGTGGCTGACAACTGTATGGCTGTGGCTCGGTATGTGACATCTTACATCACCAAAAAAGAAAAGACCGAACTGAAGGATATGTGGGAGGACATTTCCCATGAAAAGAGCCTCAGCAAGAAGTTGTACAGTTTCAGTCTGAAGATGTTGTCGCATCGAGAAATCGGAGCTTACGAATGTTCTGATCGATTGTCTTCAGCAAGTCTCTATGCCAAATCCAGGAGTCTCGTTTGGGCGAGTCTTGGTCTTGCTGCAACGCGAAATCGAGTTCTAAAACCTGTTCGGGAAATTGAGTATTTGGCAGAAAAGGAACCAAACAGTACCGACATTTTGAAGACCAACATGTTGGATACATATTATCCAAATCGAAGCAGTCACCTTGAGAATATTTGTCTATATGAGGTTCTCCAAAATTATATATTCAAGAGGAACATCAAAGAAGATATTGAGAAAGGAGTGTATGCTGTAATTGGAAGTGAGGGATGCCTGGTCAAGCAAAGAAAATGCCAATTAGTAAACCATCGAAAATTAAGTGGCGAATCTCCAGAAAAAAAGGAGTTTTTCTATTTAGCACTTTTGCAACTTTTCAAGCCTTGGCGTGCAGAAGAGGAACTGCTTGGAGATTTCCTCTGTTACGAAGACTCTTTCAATGCAGCCAAGGAGTCCATAGAATGTCCTGCTTTTTCTAAATATCAAGAAATGCTAACTTTGGAAATTGAGCAGGAAGCAACGATTGCAGCCGAGATTGCCAGAGACAGTTCTCAGGACAGTCAGAGTTCTGTTTCATTGAGTCAAGATCCACTTGGAGGACCTATTATCGAAAATGAAGCTGCCACTGCTATGAATGAAGTAGAAAGAGCCATGGCACATGCTCAGGAGGATTCAGTTAACTTACAAGACTTGGAAAAACAACTCAACGTTGAGCAGAGGAAAATATATGATGAAGTTACCAAGGAAATTGAGCACGGATTAAGTCATGAGAAGAAAGAGTGCTCGTGTACGTCGTTGAAGCCTGTCCGACTGTACGTGAGTGGAGAAGCGGGAACTGGAAAAAGTTTCCTCATTAAAGCAATCTCTTGTTATTTGCAGGAAAGGACTGAGTCATCGCTGTCTTGTGTTGTCACCGCTCCTACTGGACTGGCAGCACATAATATTAAAGGTATTACTTTGCATCGTCTATTGATGCTGCCGGTGGAGCATGACAACAAATTACAATACAACAAGTTATCTGGAGATGCTTGCTGTGAAGTTTCAAGAGTTTTGAGGAAAATGAAACTACTTATCATTGACGAAGTAAGCATGGTTTCCAATGTCATGCTTGCCTTTGTGCATTTGAGAATGCAAGAAGTACTTAAAACTGAATATGATGTCTTATTTGGTGGGAAACACATTATTGTTTTCGGAGATCTTCTACAGCTGACACCAGTAAAAGGTCAACCTGTGTTCAAAATACTCACGCATGAAGATACCAGGAAGTGCCTAGGGAGCATTGGCAACGTCAATATATGGTTAAACTTCAATTATGCAGAACTGCATCAAAATATGCGTCAGGCAAAGGATGAAGATTACAAGAATATTCTACAAGATATTAGAATTGGAAAAGTGACCGAGCATGGGAAAGAAGCTTTAAATGCACGGTTACTGTCAAATTTGTATCCCAAACAAGATATTGTGCCTGAGAATATTTTTCAGAAAATTACTGAGAAGAAATCCGGGATATGTCTCATGCCAACTCTTGCAGAATGTGCCATCTTCAACAACAAAATGTTGAATTTAGAAAAGCAAGAGATTGTGAAACTTGAAGCTATCGACAAATTAGAGCATATGGGATCAACAATTATTTTGTCAGACAATTTGAAATCAAAATTGGATTCATTAGAGAAGACTATATCTAAAACAGCGGGTTTTGAAAAGACTTTGAATGTGTGTTTAAATTGCCGAATTATTTTGAGAAGGAATTTACATGTAGAAAGAGGTCTGGTAAATGGATCAATGGGTAATGTTGTTGATTTTGAGAAATACAGAAATAGAGATGGAATAGAATTTTTAAAAATTAAATTTGATGGCATTGAGGAAGTACAGCAAATTGGTCGTTGTTCTGCTAGGTTTTTGCTTGTTAAAGATTTATATGTTCGCCGTAAACAGTTTCCTGTTTGCTTGGCATATGCGGTGACAATCCATAAATCGCAAGGTTTAAGTGTAGACTGTGCATTGGTGAATATTGGCAGTTCTGTGTTCAAGGAGGGTATGGCATATGTGGCATTGTCACGAGTTAGAACTTTATCGGGATTGTACTTGATTGACTGTGATGTCACAAACATTTGTGCGGATCTAGATTGTGTTAAGGAATACAATAGGTTAAGAAGAGAGTATGCGCCACATTTGCCTCAATATCCTTTGTTTGAGAAACGTGTGGTAGGCCGCAAACGTAGAAATAGCAGTAATAGTAGGGAGGTTGTTGCAAAAAGACTAAAAGTCAATGAACCGAAAATTGTTAGCAGAAAGAAAGTGGATTCTGTTGAAGATGTTGTCGGTTTTCAATTTGAAAACAGTTCTGGTGTCAACTGCTATGCAAATGTAGTGGTTAATGTTCTCTTTTCACTAGAGAGTTTAAAAGAACAGATTCTGTTGAATTCTGAACAAATTTTATGCTGTTTGTTGAATTCTGTTTTCGAGAAATGTAGCAGTGATCGAACAAAAGTAGAAAGTGTGTCTGAAGTTCGTTATCTGTTAGATGAATGTTCAGGTCAAACAGACTTCTCTGAAAATAATCAGCAAGATTGTCAGGAGTTTTTAATGTATATGCTTGATATATTGCAAGTTGAGGGTGTAGATGTAGATCACCTGTTTGGGCTTTCTTATCAATGGCAGCATGACTGCGAGAACTGTATGGTATCAAGTACTACTAGTGTAGACTCAGAAAGATTTATATATTTAACTTTGCCAGACAGTAAATCAGTCTCCTTTAATAAGCTAGTAAATGCAGCGGATCACAACATGGAGTGTAGCCAATGTAAATGTGATATGATGTCAACATTATTTATACGTAGATATGGCCAGTATGTCATTTTAATGATGCAACGATGTAGGCCTGATGGAACAAAATTGTCAACTTTAATAAAAAATTTTGTGGCTTCTCAGCTGTCAATATCAGGGAGGACTTTTGTTACTGTAGCAATTATCTATCACGATGGTCCATCAACAACATCAGGACATTATACAGCTTACTTAAAGTCTGGAAACGGCTGGTCATTCTGTAATGATTCTGTTGTAACGTTCAAAAAAAAATTGCCGTTTGACCTTAAAAATTCTTACCTGGTGTTTTTAAAACCAAAATTTTAAGTAGAGGGAATGTAAGTCTGCAATGCTGTCTCGATTAAAAATTCAACTATATAAACCTAATGCAAGTAAGTCTGCTTCATAGTAAGCAGTATCAGTGTCATAGGAAAAGGAGAACATGACTGACAAAGAAGAGTAAGATATTAGTAGTCCAGGATTGTGAAAATAATCTCAAATATTTTATTTTTGAAAGTTGCGAAAATAGAAAATGTCGGGATTTGATTGGAAGAATTACAAGATTTGCGAATCGCGGCAACATGATTTGGCCTAGTGGAAACATGTGATATAATGAGAGAAGTTTTTTTTCTATGTAACATATTTCACGTATCGATGGAGGTTTTCTTTCAGAAAGTGGCGGGCTGAAAATATTTAAAGCACAACAGAGTGGATGCTGTTTATAGGAGATCCTTCGACGTCATTGAAAGTAAGTTAATTTTAAGAAGTTTTGAAATCAGATTTCTTAGGTTGTATGGGTTTTTTAAACACAGTCATTTTGATTGTGTTTTTTTTTCCCCGCTGTTACATGATGAATACCTTCAAGTCACTGATTTAAGTGAAATTTGATACATTCTGAGAACAGCAAAAATAAACCATTTAACATGTATAATTAATGTTATGCTTTTTGTCCTTATGATATACATTTAGAAATGTGTGGTACATATGGGTAAGGTGAGTTCTGTAAATATCAATTTTAATGCTTAGAGTGCTGTACTTCTGGGTAGTGTTTTTTTTTTATAAAAAAAAGAGGCCTCACCTCAAAGAAAGCTCTTGAAAGCACACATCTTATTTGCATCCTAAAACAATCATTTACAATGTTAGACACAATTTTATTATGACTTTACATCTTTTTTGCGCTGCTATTGCATCACTATTGTGAGACATTAGCAGTGCAAGAAAAACATCATGTTTCAAAATAGGCCTCAGTTCAGCAATATCAAGATACAGTTTCTTTCGAATATATATCTTTAGGATTGTGTAGGGAACGTAGAGAAGCAGAGACTTCTGTAAATGTCAAAGTTGTTGAAAAACTGTTTGTTTTTGAACCTTTTCCCTTGTCTTTTCTAATTTTTAAATACATGTTTTAATATTTTTTGAAATGTTTGTTCTTTGTTTTACAGATTGAAAGTATGAAAAAATATTTAAAAAAGGTAACAAGAATTATAAGGTAAATGTTTTCCACTCTTTTTACCCGCAATGCACTGCTGATGATGTCATTGACAGTATCTCTCATTTACTCTCTCTAGCTGTCTTTCTTTTTACATTATTCTCTGTTTACTTCCCTTATACTAACTCTTCTTTTTTTTTAAAAAAATATTTTTTTTAGTTCGCTTAAAGTTCGCGAACCGGTCAGCGAACTTGAAGCGAACCAAAAGAAATAGAGCTTGCCAGAGTGATAAACATTCTAGCAATTTTGTTTGAAAGGGGAGGTAGTTCTGAAAAGAACTGTTTTTTTTTGTTTTTGTTGTTTTATGTTTTTTTTGTAATTTTTTGAACATTTTTTGATTTTTTTGTATTTTTAGAACTGTTTTATGTTTTTTTTGTGTTTTTTAAGGAGGGGAGACAACAAAAAACAGGCTTTCAAAACGGCTCAACTGGAGCAAAAAAAAAGAAAATTACTTTTTGGGTGCATTAGGGCACTTATGATTTTCATATGCAATGTTCATGAGGTTGACACTCATGTTGCCATATGACAGCATAGCACCACAGTAAATACAAGACACCTTCATGTGCTGGAAGTTACGTTGGATGTTTGGCACAGTCTCTTGTGCCTCTCTTCCCGTCAAAGACAATGTGGATGTAGATCTTGCCACAGGAGTTGCCGTCGGATTGTCTTCAAGATCCCTCAACTCAGCCCGGCTGTAGTTCAAGGGATGCCACCTGCTCATGTGACGGTGCATTGTATAGTTCCCCATACTGTACTTCTTTTCTGTGCCTCTCGACAATCTGTGGTCACAGATGAGGCAGGTGGCATATTTTGCATTCACTTTCTTGGTTCCAGGAGGGATGGTGAAAAACTGCCAGATGAAACTGGTTTTTCGTTTAGAAACCCGGGGCAACTCATCAACAAATTGTTGTCCCTCTCTCTCCTCTTCTTCTTCTTCCTCATCTTCCTCCTCTCTGTTAGTCATAATTTGACTGGGTGGTCCTCTCTTCTTATGGGGAGGTGGAGGTGGTGGTGGGGGTGCACCAGCTGCAGCAACAATGGAAGCCATTGTGGATCTTCAGATAAATGGTCTTTCTCTCACCAAGATGAAAGTCAGAGTGAGGAAATAAGGAGGGGTTTACTTGATTTGGGGAAAACAAAAGTTCTGAGCCAATGAAAAGTGTTATTTTTAGGTCACATGACCTAGTCATACATCATTTGGAAACCAAAAGTGAAATGAACCAATGAGAAGTTTGATAAACAAGTCACATGACCTGTTCCGCTTACGTTACGCGGCGCGCGCCGCGTCCCAGATCGCTTCCGGTTCGCGGTCCGGAGCACTTCCGGGAGCGCTAACGCGGCGCGTCATTAGACGCATTACGCGATAACGTGATACGTCGCGCTTCCGCGGCGCGTCACTGTTCCGCTAACGTAACGTTGACCGGTTCGCGGACTAGATCGCGGCATCAAGATGAGCTAACGGAAAGCTTCCCGGTTCGCGAACTAGAAGCGAAGAAAAAAAATATTAAAAAAAAAATTATCAATAAACATCTAAATATATTTTGGGATTTAAAGAATAATACATTTTACAGCTACAGATGTTAGCTTTTAAAAAACCAATGAAATTCACTGAAAAAACCATAGGTTATAGACCATATATAGTTAGAAATTTGCATTTAAAAAACCATTGAAATTCAATGAAAAAACCATAGGTTATAGACCATATATAGTTAGGAATTCGCATTTACAAAACCTTATTTTACTCGCATAAAACCATTGAAATTCCATATATAGTTAGTTGCGCTAACTATATATCGCGCACCCGCAATCCACTGCTGATGATGTCACATATTACATCATTCATGACATGGTCAGTGACATCACTGATGACATCACTGATGACATCTCAAATGACATCACTGATGACAACATCCAGTGACTGTATGTTTCTGTGAAGTTAAAATATGTCTTACATATTGAAGAATGAGTGGATGTATAAGTGTCTGGATGAAGGATTTAGTAGGTGCATGACTGACTGTATGAGTGAGTGATTAAATGTGTCTCACTGAGTGCATGGGTTAGTGACTAAACTGTCTTAATTTGTGCATCATTATGTCTGTTGTTCTGTAAACTGTTGCATGTGTTGATAAGTAGCTATATGAGTAACTATATGGGTTATTGATTGGTTACCTTAGTATTTGTATGGGAGACTGAGTGTGTGTGTGGGTGGCTGGGAGGTGTATGACTCTGTGCATAGATGTGTGAGCAGTTGATTCACTAGAGGTATGGTTTCAAAAGTGCATGTGGTAACAGCTGTATGGGCGGTTGACTGTGTGCATGAGTGTATTGGTGAGTGAATGGATATCTCAGTGCTACATGTCAAAGTAAGTACATATGTAAAACACAGTACATGTGAGAGTTGACATATATAAATAACTGTGCATAAGAGCCAGTGAATGTGTGAGTGGCTGTATGGATCATTGTGAACTTGTATCAGGGATTGTATAAGAGAGTAAATATGTGTTAGTATATGTTTGAATAAGTAAAGTTTGTATAACTGTATAGTTGAGGAAATGGAGGTGTGATTGATTCTTTGCATGACTGACTAGGTGTGTGAGTAACTCCATGGATGAGTGACAGTCTGTGAGTGTCTGTTTACACTGATTGTATCTAAGGTTATATTAGAGTCTGAAGAGGTTCATCGTATTATCACATGAATGATATCATCAGTGATGTGATCAGTAATGTCAAATGAGATGTCATCAGTGATGTCATCAGTGATGTCATTTGAGATGTCATCAGTGATGTCATCAGTGATGTCACTGACCATGTCATGAATGATGTAATATGTGACATCATCAGCAGTGGATTGCGGGTGCGCGATATATAGTTAGCGCAACTAACTATATATGGAATTTCAATGGTTTTATGCGAGTAAAATAAGGTTTTGTAAATGCGAATTCCTAACTATATATGGTCTATAACCTATGGTTTTTTCATTGAATTTCAATGGTTTTTTAAATGCAAATTTCTAACTATATATGGTCTATAACCTATGGTTTTTTCAGTGAATATATATATATATATATATATATATATATATATATATATATATATATATATATATATATATATATATATATATATATATATATATATATCAAAATCAAAGTTTGCCTGTTGAAGAGAGTCCGCACAAGGAGGTAGGTATCTGCTTTTTATTAACTGAAGATTGCAGCGTTACATCAGTTCAAGGCACCTGCTCAGTATTCTTCACACCACCCGACGCGTTTCGTGCTCACATAGCACTTCATCATGGGCTGAAGGTGATTTGGATAAATGGCACAGCAATTTTGAAGCCACCATTTCATAGTCAATATCCCCGCCTCTGTGGGCGTGGCCACACTCATGCGTGAAGCCTCTTGGAACTTGTGGTGCTTCATTGTCTTTCCAGAGTGGGTCCCGTGCCATTTCCCAAAATTAAATTAAATTGTTTTTACCTCAGTGGGTCGCACTGTGCACAGGAGCTGTTGTATTGCATCCGTTCATTTGCTTCAGTAGCGTCCTTGTCCATATGCCACCTCGCCTTTTGGACGTTGTAGCTGGGCTGCACTCACGTGCAGCGGGTCTCTCCTGGAATGCCGCTTTCAAATTGCGCTGCAACGAGTCTCGCCAGCCAGTAAAGGAAACTCGGACACGGACCAAATGGGCTCTTGCTTTTTTATTGCAGAGGTATTGTCAAAGACGTTTTGGCTCAACGGAGCCTTGTTCACATGACAACGTTTTGATAATAGAACCGCCCTTTTAAAGTGTATATATATATATATAAAAGCTCCAAAAGCACCAATGACGAGTCACTCGAGCAGAAGAAGATTTGCTTAAGACAAAACTAAACTTCTATCAGGTAGCCCAGTTTCCCCTTGTAATATGTTGCATTGATGGAACGCATGTAGCTATTTGTCCACCATCAGTGAATTATATATCTCTAGCAAACGGAAATCCTACCATTCACTGAACATCCAAGTAGTCTGCAATGCTAAAAACATCATCACTGACATAGTGGAACAATACCCTGGCAGCACACATGACTCATACATATTCCAACACAGTGGCAGGCACACTCGTCTCCTTGGGGGTGAATTTGGGAAGGATATCTGCTAGGTAAACAGATGTTGCAATGTCTCTGACAGTATGTACAAATGTTAATGCATATCTGTTACTAACTGTTTGCTTACTACCCTGTAGGTGACAGCACATACTCCGTGCGCAAATGCATCCTGACACTATACCTCAACCCAAGTACCTCAATTGAGCAGCGTAATAATGCAGCACACATCGCAACACAAAACGTAATCGAGTGCACTGTTGGCCTACTTAAAAGTAGGTTTCACTGCCTCCACAAGACTGGCGGGCCATTGCAGTACTGACCTGAGACCTGCTGCAGAATTGTGGCCACCTGTGCCATGTTGCACAACATCGCTACTAGGAGAGGCATACCCCTGGCAGTGTCTGACAGCGAGCCTGCAGAGGACAACCAGCCAGGGAAACTACTGCAAGCAGCAGCTGGGGCATGCTTGGCAGAAGGGAGAAGAAGACGTGCAGAAATTACACAGCATTATTTTTGGGGTAGGTAATGATGAGACAAGATAGCATGGTCGAACTGTACAGGATTTATTTTAATGTAGAAATTTGGTAGTGTTAATGCACAGATACCAGGTGCTAAATAGCACAGTGGGTGTAAGCCAAAAAATAAAAACAAGACATCATCATTGGACTTGAGTGCCAGTCACAACTTTGGCCATGATAATGGTTACATCACCACATACGATGTCGTCTGCCAACGCCACCCTATTTTGTTTTGTCCACGCACTCCCATCCGCCTTTCGGTGGCCTTATCCATCTCCCTCATGGGGCCTTCAGAAGCTGTGGTGCTCCTAGTACTGGGCCTCCGGCATGTAGTCACTGGCACCAAGAGACTACTGAGGCTAAATGCCTCCTCACTCTCCCGACCTCCCAGTACATTGCAGTCCCCAGCAGATGCGGTCTGAAATTGCTCTACTGCATTTGTGCCCTGGTCGAGTCCCCTGGCCACATCCCCCTCAGCAATGGATTATTTCCTCCTGCCTGGCTCCAGAACAATGGGACAGCAGCGCTGTGTTGGTGCTCAGCCTGTTGATCGATATTGTGTAGCCATCTAGGCGCCCTAAGAATTGGCATGCTTTTTTCTTTTGGGACACCTGGTCCTCCTGCATCAACCTGCATAGCTCCTGCGTGGCCTCATTGGACTGTCTATGCCCTTTCACCACTGCTGCAATCAGTTCTTTCAAGCAGTCCCTCATGTCTACCATGCTGTTAGACATAGTGCAATGCTGTGCCTGCATTAACCTCATGTTCTTTGCTTGCAGGCACTGCACCCTCAGCATTTGGCTCTCCAGCCCACCCCAGACATTTTTATTTTCATCCTTTGTTTTTCTAATCTGTGCGCTTGACCTGCACCTCCGGGTTTGATTATTGCAGCACCGGACCTTTGACTGGGGTATTGTTGTGGGTGTAGGTCTAGGCTGGGGATCATGTTCGCTCTCTCCTTAACTTCCATGGCAGGTAGTGGTGGGACTGTGGACGTGTGTCTAGTGGGTGCAGGGTTTGTGGTTTGTGGGGGCACGGGTGTCTCCACATCTGCCCCAGCCGGAATCTCTTGTGTGTTTCCGCCTTCAGTTCCCTCTGACTCCGGTGCAGCTGCATCTGTGATGTTAAACAGTGCAATTTTCAGTTTTTATGCAAATATTTATGTCTCACATAGTGCATTTTTGAGTTCCATTACATTACTAACTGACACACAGTGCCCACATGTTTTGCTTCCTTGTTGTACTTGTGGGGAACAATGCCGTTTTCCTATCAACTTCCCTTCCCTGCCTGTTCCTCCCATAATGCATTTGGGTGTAGCAAGTAAAATGTGGACTGGAGTAGGATTCTGCACACTGAACCTATCTGATGTTTCTAATTTTCTATTCTGTATTAATTTGTCATTTGCATGCATCTTACCTTGTGATGTACTGACCGGTGCAGAGGTGTACAACTCTGTCACTCCAACTACAGCTTCAGGCTGGAGTGTGGGCTCCACTAGGTCCTCCAGGTGTGTTTTCCCAGGCAATGTTGCAGGTCCACCTCCAGTCTGCTTTGTCTCTGAAAGCCTGTAAGCAACCCTCTCATTTGCATGGCTGCGCAGGTCATACCACCGTTTGCGCAGGTCTTCTATTGTTTGGTGGGTGACCCCCACTGCATTCACTTTGGCTTGCATCCTGAGCCAGATTTTCCACTTCTCTGATCAGGGACCTGGAGTGATAGTTTACCAAACACCTTGTCATGGCTCCTCACTACCTCCTCAATGAGGATTTCTATCTCCTAACTAAATTTCAGTTTCCATTTTCGATTGGCTGCCTGTTTCGCAATTGCTCCTGAAGCCATGCTTTTGTTCCAGGACAGTTTTGCCAAATCAAAAATTGGGACCTCAGCTGGGTTCCTGTACTCTGCCTCCTCCTCTGACACTCCCAGTGTACTGCAATCAGTATGGGATGCATCACTTCCTGATTGTGATGTCATCAAGCTGCACCAAAAGCGACTCGCAATTTGCAATCTTGCAAATAGCGAAATCACAATTTGTGATCTTGCTAATTGCGATTTCACTATTAGCGAGTCAGTAATATGTAATCGCTAATAGCGATTGCGAATATTAGCGATTTGCTATGTTTTTGGTGCATTGGATTTTGCGATTCCTTATTAGCGATTCCTTACAAATTACTATTAAGGAATTGCAAAATCAAACTTTGATGCTTGTGGGGGTTTGTTTGTTACTAAACTCAGAGGTACTCGTTTTTGCACTGCCGGGGATGGCAGCTTGAGGGAACCAGGTAGGATATTTGCCTCTGATTTAAGGGACAGACCACTGTAGTAGATAAATTAGTCTATTGCCTGTAGTGCAAGAATAGTACTCACTTTCTCTTTCATTGAAGTTAACAATTTTAATGTTATATATCAGTTCTTTCCAAAGTTTTCAGAACCATAACCCGATTTTTATAAGGCAAATATTTGCAACCCACCTTGCTTTAATGGAAGTGTTTTTTTTATATAATTGAGGGCTCGTGTGGTGGGGCACTGTAATTTACTTATAGCACATTTTTTATTGAAGTGGCCACTAAATTTGCATTGACATGCAGTTTTAATGATACAGCTATATCACACAAAAATAATAATGTGTGGTTGGGTTTCAGTGAATATTTATCATTTGTGAATCAGAATGGAAAGTGTTTAGATATTTTTTGATCCTAGTAAATATTACACTTCAGAATTACAAAAATGTGCTTCATTTTTGTTTTTTAAGTGATGAATGTATACAGTTTATTTAGAGGTATTTACATTTTGTCATGTGTTACAAAAAAATCTTTCACACTACCTGCAGTGCAGCAAGATTGCCACATAATTCACTTCACTTTTCTTTTTCTGACTTCAAAGAACACCAATTCCCAAGTAAAAAAAATGCAGCAATTTGTCATAAGGCATAACCTAACATTTGACCTCTGTTCATGAAATGCAGCAAATATGACAATAGAAATCCAGAATTTAAAAACAACTTTATTAACTGCTTGGCCTTTTCTCACCCACCAAAATAGGCTGGGATTGCGACCCACAGTTTGAGAAAGAGTGTTCTATAATGAAAATATTACCACTAAAGTACTTGTGCACATATTTAATTATCAAGGAGGAAATATAATGATCATAATCCATTCTAGACCAAAACGATGAAGCTGTGTCTTATGTTTTGTTACTATTTTGCATTCCAGATATGTATTTCTGTTGACTCAGACACGGACATCGACATTAATCAGGTAAAGCAAACTCATTGCTTGGACTGCACGTTTATTAACTCTACTAATAAACAACACCAGTAAAATAGTGTTTTTTCCAGGTGGTTTGAACAAATGTCTCTCACTAAAAACAACAACTACTTTATACGTGCGTTTCTATTTGGAGATAGTGCTCACAATAGACAATCTTTAATACCGTCTCATAAAGACAACAAGAGTGTCTGATGCTGTACATTTTAATGAACCCTAAGATAACATTTTAAGCCTATAGCATTTACTTTGTCATAGAGGAAAAGTCTAACGAACACTCTTAAATTCACAATTAGTTTTTGTTAAGAGCCCACATGTGGAATGATCTCCAAATGTGGTTAATAGTATGTAGCAATACTTTAAGTACACTCTTGTTTACTTTATTCTGTGTCATAAGTATGAACAGTTTCCAATGTTGTAGAGCATTGTTTCCACTGTTGTGTAATATGAAAGTGTATCCGCTGCGAAAAACACACTGAGCGATTTTATATTTTATGCAGTCAACTGTAACTCTAATATAAGAATGGAGCATTGTACATGTCTAGAATGCAGCCATTACCACCAGCCATAACCTCTTGCTAATATCCTACCTGAGTGAAGTGTAGTTTTAAGGAATTACCACCTCAAATCTAAAACTGCTTTAGGCAGCAAACAATGAGACACGTTGAATCACAGGTTAATTGTAAACCCAATCATACACTGATTCTAAACTTTCTCCTTGGATAATACTTGGGACTGTGACTTGATTTACTGGGCTGCACGAAATAGGATAATTTATTATAAATACTAATAAAAATACATATTTTACAAAATAATATCTTGATTAATGATCACTGAGAAATGATGTCCTTTGTAACCCAATGTTGTGCTTAAAGAATGTCAACAATGGGGGCATGACCACCAAGATGGTTATTCGTGCACTCTGGCCCCAAAAATAAGATCTTATTATATCCCACCACCCCCAGGCCCCAGAAGTGCCTGAAAGTATGTCAGCTTATCGTGGTGCATACTGGGCGGGGTGAACCCAGGGCGATTGAGGGGTGTATCTGCGATGCAGCCGTGATGTGAAGGCCACCCGTTCTTGACTACTAGAGGCCTAGTTGTGCTCGGAGCCCCTTGGCATAAAACAGTCTGCTGGAGGTGAGCAATGATAGCGGGCCTGGAAAGTGGTGCAAGAGGCACTGACCCCTTTCCCCTAGTGGAGACGAACACTGAAGGAGCACCTATACGATGGTGCTGGAGCCGGTGGTGACCTCTCTCTCCCTGTTCCCCTGGCGGATCCTTAGAACAGAGGTGAAGGGCACTGAAGCTGCTGGGCCTGGCTAGCTGCTGATCCTGAGGCCCTGGGGCAAGCCAGACTGGTATGGGCCAAATCGTGAACAAACAATGTCGGGCTTGGCGGAGAGGAGGTATGTGGTCAGGGGACCCCACGTGGGATGCTTGCAGGGAACAGGGTCCCACCCTTCATGCCTTGCCTGTGAGAGGTAAAGGAAAACAAGGGTACCTTAATAATTGAGCCTAGGGTGGAATAATGTTTTTAGAAACAAAGGTTCAGAAGGTGGCCATAGGATTGGTCCAAGGGAGAAGCAGTGTGATGCGCCCAAATGGAGGACACAGTAATTATAACAAGCATTTGCAATGCAATAGGTCTCGCATTCGGAAAGTTTGAGCTATTGGTATTGTAAATGGCACATTTATGTTTTGTTTTTGAAAATAGAGAAATTAATAGCTTTGTCATTTGCAATGCCAATAGTTATAACTTTCGCAAATGTGACACCTATAGCATTTGTAATGCAATATGTGTTGTATTTACGTGACTTACATGTATTGATATTACAAGTAACAATGGCTTTTAATTTTTTTTCAATAATTAATACTTAAATAAAAGTTATTGTAATTTATAATGGCAATAGCTTAAAGTTTTTGTAAATAACTTTTGTGAAGATTATGTTCAGTGTATTTTATTGTGATGAAAATCCAAGAACAGAAGTGAAATATTAACATCTTTTTGTTACATTTGTAACAAAGCTTGAAACATTGAGAGAACATATTTGAACCAGGTGTTGTTGAATGGTTGCACAGATTGATGCTGTGGTGGCGCTGAGTGATGTTGTGATGGGTATTGAGTGATGCTGTGGCGTTCAGTGATGCTGTGGTAGCGCATAGTGATGTTGTGGTTCCCCTGAGCGATGCTGTGGTGGGGCGGAGTGATGCTGTATGCTATGATATGTTTTGTTTTGCTATCCTATGTTTTGTTTTGTTATACTATGCTATGTTTTGCTATCCTATGCTTTGAGGTGTTATGCTATGCTACGCTGTGTTTTGTTATGCTATGCTATGTTTTATTATGCTAATTTAATGTTTTGCTATGCTATGCTTTGTTATGCTATGCTTTGTTTTGCTATGCTATGGTTTGTTATGCTATGGTTTGTTATGCTATGCTATGCTATGTTTTGATGTGTGTGGTATGCTATGTTTTGCTATGCTATTATATGTTTTGTTTTGCTATGTATGTTTTGTTGTGTTTTGCTATGTTTTGTTATGCTATGTGTTGTTGTGTTTTGTTATGCTATGCTTTGTTATGCTATGCTATGTTGTGTTTTGCTGTCCTATGCTTTGTTTTGTTATGCTATGATATGTTTAGTTTTGCTATCCTATGCTATGTTTTGTTATGTTATGCTATGCTATGTTTTGTTGTGTTTTGCCATGCTATGCTTTATTATGCTATGCTATGTTTTGTTATGCTATGCTATGTTTTGTTGTCTTTTATTATGCTATGCTTTGTTCTGCTATGCTATGTTTTGTTATGCTGTTTTTGTTATGCTATGCTATGCTATGCTTTGTTATTCTAGGTTTTGTTATGCTATGCTAAGCTTTGTTTTGTTATGCTATGCTATGTTGTTTTTTGTTATGCTATGCTATGTTTTGTTGTGTTTTGTTATGCCATGCTATGTTTTGCTATGCTTTGCAATGCTATGTTTTCTTGTGTATGCCATATTTTGTTGTGTTTTGTTATGCTATGCTATGTTATGTTGTGTTTTGCTATGTTTTGTTATGTTATGTTTTATTATGCTATGCTTTGTTGTATGTTATGTTATGCTGTGTTTTGTTATGTTATGCTATGTTGTGTTCTGCTATGTTTTGTTGTGTTTTGTTCTACTATGCTATGTTTTGTTTTGCTATGCTTTGTTCTGTTCTGCTATGCATTGTTTTGTTATGCTATGTTTTGTTATGCTATGCTATGTTTTGTTGTGTTTTGTTATGCTATGCTATACTTTGTTGTGTTTTGCTATGCTATGTTTTGTTTTGCCATGCTGTTTTGCTATCCTATGCTTTGTTTTGTTATGCTATTCTATGTTTTGCTATCCTATGCTTTTGTTTGTCATGCTATGCTGTGTTTTATTATGCCATGCTATGCTATGTTTTGTTATGCTATGCTGGTGAAGGTGTGTGAGTGTGTGTGAGGGTGAGTGAGGGTGAGGGGGTGTGAGGGTGAGGGTGTGTGAGGGTGTGAGGTTGAGGGGGTGTGAGGGTGAGGGTGTGTGGGTGAGGGTGTGTGAGGGTGAGGGAGGAGGGTGAGGGGGTGTGAGGGTGAGGGGGTGTGAGTGGGTGTGAGGGTGAGGGTGTGTGGGTGAGTGAGGGTGTTATGAGGGTGAGAGGGGAGAGGGTGTGTGACAGTATGTGAGGGTGAGTGAGGATGTTTGAGGGTGAGGGTGTGTGAGGGTGTGTGAGGGTGAGGGTGTGTGAGGGTGAGGGGTGTGGTGGTGATGGGGTGTGAGGGTGTGTGAGGGGATGTGAGGGTGAGGGGGTGTGAGGGTGAGGGGGTGTGAGGGTGAGCGGGTGTGAGAGTGAGGGGGTGTGTGAGGGCAAGGGGTGTGAGGGTGAGGGGGTGAGGGTGATGGGGTGTGAAGGGGAGGGTGTGGGGTTGTGAGGGTGAGGGTGTGTGAGGGGGAGAGTTTGGGGTTGTGAGGGTGAGGGTGTGGGGTTGTTAGGGTTAGGGGTGTGAGGGTGAGGGTGAGGGTATGAGAGTGAGGGGGTGAGGGTGCTAGGGTGTGAAGGTGGGGGGTGTTAGGGTGAGGGTGAGGGTGTGTGAGTGTGAGGGGGTGTGAGGGTGAGGGTGACAGGGGTGAGGGGGTGTGAGGGTGAGGGGGTATGAGGGTGAGAGGGTGTGTGAGGGTGGGAGGGTGTGTGAAGGTGAAAGGGTGTGTGGGGGTGAGAGGGTGAGTGAGGGTGTGTGAGGGTGAGGGTGTGGGGTGTGAGGGTGAGGGTGTGTGAGGATGAGAGGGTGTGTGAGGGTGAGAGGGTGCATGAGGGTGAGTGAGGGTGTGTGAGGGTGAGAGTGTGTGAGGGTGTGTGAGGCTGAGGGGGTTTGAGAGTGAGGGGTGTGTGAGGGTGAGGGGTGTGGGGTTGTGAGGGTGTGTGGGGTTTGAGGGGGTGAGGGTGAGGGGGTGTGAGAATGAGGGTGGGTGAGAGGGTATGTGAGGGTGTGAGTGAGAGGGTGGGTGAGGGTGAAGAGTGGGTGAGGGTGGGTGAGAGGGTGAGTGAAGGTGAGGGTGTGTGAGAGGGTGAGGGGGGGTGAGGGGGTGTGAGGGTGAGGGGGTGTGGGGGTGAGAGGGTGAGGGGGTGAAGGAGAGTGAGGGGATGTGAGGGTGAAGGGATGTGAGGATGAGGGAATGTGAGGGTGAGAAAGTGTGAGGGTGAGCGAGTGTGAAGGTGAGGATGAGCGGGTGTGAGCGTGAAGGGGTGTGGAGTGAGGGGGTGTGAGGGTGAGGAGGTATGTGGGGATGAGGGGTGAGGGTGAGGGGCTGTTAGGGTGAGGGGGTGTGAGGGTGAGGGGGTGTGAGGGTGAGGGGGTGTGGGGGTTTGAGGGGTGAGGGTGAGAAGGTTGTGAGGGTGAGGGGGGTGAGGGTGTGAGGGTGAGTGAGGGTGTGTGAGGGCGTGAGGGTGAGTGCGGGTGTGTGAGGGAGAGAGGGTATGAGGGTGTGTGAGGGTGAGGAGGTGTGAGGGTGAGGGTCCGAAGTAAATGATGGCAGGGCAGACATCATAAGACAGAGAGAAGAGACTGCATGGTGACTGCGTTGGTCAGTTTCAGAATCAGGATGGGCAGAGTCAGCACAGTCTGCGAGGGATCAATGTGTCTAGAGGCAAAGCATAGCGGATGTAGCACTGCAGCTAGCAAGTCGAGTGTTTTCAAGCTGAGTGTCCCTAGATAGATGGCAACACAGCAACAGCATTTGAGGAGCAAGGCTACTGTATGTAAACAAGCACGGTAGGCTTTCACTTTCGTCCAGAAAAAAAACCGAGAAAGGTGCAGAGAACGCCGAACAAAACACGGCTTCCCCACTAAATGGATGCAAAAAAAAACAAGCTCTCGGCATTGCTGTGGCGGGGGAGCTCATTCCTTTGAAGTCTGATGCCAAGGCTCAGACAAATGGTGGTGTGCGATGTGCACGCGGGGGGGGGCGGGGGAGCATCAGCCTGTGAAGTCTGATGCCGAGGCACAGACAAATGGTGATGTGTGATGTGGCTGGCTCTGTGCACACGCATAGCTCACATGAACTGTATGCGATCCGCAGCTAGGTAGACTTTTCTTTTCCGCTAACTATAATCTTGCCTGTTTATCCCTGCGGGATAGAATAGGCGAGACCTAAAAACGAGACAATAAATGTTGGAGGGAGCAAGGAAAAGTGTGGCTAGGGACAAGTTATGATCAGGATAACAATACTTATTTATTTGCAATAGTACACAGAGAATAATGCTCTTGCAGTTGTTCACATAGGAAAGTGTCAACAAGCGTGAGGTGCTCAGTGAAAGTGATTTTAAATGATGTACATCGCATTGACAACACACGAGAGAACTCCTTAAAAAATAAAATAATGCATGTGGAGTTCTGGTTGTAGAGGGTCGATGCCATTTCGATCTCGATTAGTAAGAGATAATCTTCAGGACACAGTATATGTGAGCAATCCGAATCTATAAGAAATACCTGGTATTAGGGTAAAATCCTGGTCATGGAGTATTAATTAATACTACAAATGGTGAAGAGCTCCCAACTAGCAAGGCGTCTAAGTAGTAGAAGTAAAGATTGTAAATTTGCTTCCACCACTTAGACACCTCGCTATACAATTTCCCCTGCTTACTACGCGTGCCATGCCTCATATATCCTTTCTGCTCTATCGACTTTGATCAGTTCATTCCTTTTCTCTGCATAGTTTTTATTAATGATAGCCTTCACCGAAGCATTATGTCTAAATCAAATAAGTTGAGTAGGCTTAATTCTGCAATGTATATACTAGTATGTCATGTCACTAAAGTGTGCCTTAAATTTTAGTGACTATATCACACTGTGTCTCCCTTGGACCAATCCCTTGGCCACCTTCTGAACCATTGTTTATATTAACATTGGTTGTGAGAGGAGCCTTGGAACTGCCAGAACTACACAGTAACCTATAGATGCCCCATATGAGGAAAGACATGTGACCTGGGTGACCCAGGAGCGAGCCCAGCCTGAGCCATTGGAGAGTGATGGTCCTGCAGCCTATGAAGCCTGATCCCTGCGAGGTTGACTGCAGGTTACATTACAGTTGGCTGTGGGCTGCACACAATGTACAGGCTCAAAAGACAGTTAATATTGGGAAACTCTAGTGTCAGTAGTGAAGTACTACTTGAGAGCACCCCCCCCCACTAGGATATGACTGTTTGAAACCTGGGTGTGGACGTTCCTTTCCTTCGCCGCACCTGCAACTGGCTCATAGCTGTCTTCCTCACATGTGCTGTATCACTCTGTTACTAGCTAGAGGTCCTGATCTGAGGAGTGCTCTCGAGGGGTGAGGATGGGACTGTCAGTGTTCACAGCGGGCCTACTCCCTGGTAGAAAATGGGTAAGGACAACCAGATGAAGAGCACCCAACAAACAAAAATGTATTGATTTACCTCCCCAAGCACGGGCATAGGTCTGCCGAACGGGGAGAATGAGACACCCCAGTGTGCTACAGAATCATCCAAAGCTCAGATCCCGGCAGACATTGAAGCTTCGGGGCTTGCATTGGAGGTAGACATTTAAGCCACGACGCGCAACATTAATCTGCTCCGCACCGACCTGCGTAAGTGGCTGAAGAGCAGTGGAAACATATAACCAGGTCACAGAAATAAAAGAGGAGCTCACCCACCTGAAATCGGTGGTCACTGTGCTCGAAGTCTGCTCAAGTACGATGGAGGTATGGCTAGGGAGTATGTGGAGGGGAGCTCCTGTGGGTATAGTGTCAGATTTGTGGGATTTCATGAGAATGCCGAGGGAAGTAAACCAGAGTTCTTCCTGGAGGAGTGGATTGAGATGGTGCTCCCAGACACACACTTGTCAAAATATTTGGCAGTGTAGAGGACTCACAGGTCCTTTGCCTCACCAATACAGCCAGGGGCTCCCCATAGGACTGTAATTGCTAAATTCCTTGACAACAGAGACTGTGACGGAGTGCTGCAGATGTTTTGAAAGAAGCGAGACCCAAAGTTTGAGAATCATGTTATCCGTATTTTCCCTGATTATACCAGGGCTACAGTGGCATCAAACTAAAGTTTAGCGTAATGGGATTCAAATATATTCTGCTGTATCCCAGAAACTTTAAAGTGATTCTGGATGTCCGTTCACACTTTTTTGCCACACCAGAGGAGATGTGGGATTGGTTACAGATCTGCAGTGGACACAGAATGCCTGTGGTGCTATGAGGCAAAATTGTAAGGCCCCCAGATGGGGAGGTGGAGTGGAAGACCTACCCCAGATGGAGAAGCAGATACCGACAACGATCCTGGTTCAGTATGAGGGTGGTGGTGAGACCGTATGGGGCACGGGATTTGGAGACGCAGTACCAGGAAAGGGAAGAGGCCAGGGCACTGGTCAAGAATGTCACCTCGGCTGTATCTTCCGATAAAGAATCAGATTAGTTGGTGGATCCTGGCTGAACTGTCAGAGATATACACATGACTTAAGGGGAATGGTGGGCAGACTGTGGAACTTGCTGAGAGTGCCGCAGTCACAGATTTCTGAGAGAAATGATGACCCAAGCTGTGTAGATGAGAGCGGTGAGCCTTGTACCACAAAAGAAATAGAGTGCATTCCACTTGGCTGCGACGTGGGGTATTCAGGTGGATTTTATGGGTTCCAGGGGTTGTTTACACTCTGTTGGGACTGACAAACAGACACAATGTGGGACTTTGGGTGGCATCCTCCAAGGGTACTGGAAGAACACACTAGTTCACCCAGCCTCTTCTTTCCCCACACCCTTTCTGTTATTCTGATCTTTGCTTTTGTTGTTTTTCTTGTCTATTCTCATGTGGTGAGTGAGTGGTGGTGAGTCAAGTAGTAGCGAGCATAGGGCACATAGGAGCGGAGCACTGCATGATACCCTCATGGGGACAGAGGCGTAGCTAGAGCTGAGGGATAGCCCCAAGGCTATCCCTCAGATTGCCGCCCCTTGGGGTGGTAGACGGCGAGCATTCGAAAGAGGTCCGATAGACACGTAGTAGCTCCGCTAATAGTTACTCGATCATGCATGTTACATGCACATACATGACACGGTCCAAAGCTACGCAGTTGAATACACTAGTGACTGGCAGTACAAAAGAGAACACACAGACTGCATGATCTATCTGGGGACTCAGTAAACTGCATGTGACATCCATCAGAGAGCTGCGTGAACAATTACCTGGTAATCCCCTCAACACAATGCAAACATGCACATACTGTGAGAAGTTGGCCTGCCATATGATGTCCACTATTCTAGTGGGCACCTTGCACCATTCCAAATGACCCTTATTGATGGTAGGTTTATAGTCAACCTTATAGAAAGCTGTCCTAGTGGTAGCTGTGGAGAGCAGCCTTCAGTCTAAGTCTTGAAAGGAATGTTTTACCAGTCTATAACCTCTTGAATGATCAAATAAAAGTACACCACACAAGGTATATATCAAATGTATATGTATGTACACAACCCCTCTGGTCTCTTTATGAGGCTAGAGGTAAAAAGTACAATACAAGGAAATTAATTAGCATAAATTAAGTTGCACAGTATACGTTATGCCCTAGCGGCCTCACAAACCATATATTAAAATAGTGGTGTAAGAACCACCCGAGGTAGGGACGCAGGAGACCCACGGGGTATGCGTGCAGTGTCTAAACACAGCAGCGAATCATCATTGACTTCCATGGAATAGAAGCAAGTTATAATTTTAAAAGATTAAGGACATGGGAGTGAACTGCAATGGAACCCTTTCAGACACTTTGAAAGTCAAGACCCACAGGAGCACCGGAGTACTCGTGTTACCTCACCCAGGGAAGCCGGGTGCATAGGTGTCTTTTGGTGTCGGGTTTCGTTGTCAATTCCAATGGAGAGCTGCGGATAAGTGCTGCAGGCGACCAGAGGAAAAGTGTCCGGGTGGATCCAAGGGTGGATTGGAGTTCTGAAGAACCTGAAAGCAGAGGGGACAGAGTCTGGGTCACTAACCAGTGACCAGGATGGCGACAGGAAGATGCCAGCCGATGTTGGGTGCTTTCAAGTGAAGGAGGTGAAGCTTGACTCTTCACCCATGAGGACCAGGAGGCGTCGACGACGACCAGGAGCTGGATTCGAGCCGTCCCATGAAGGATGTTGAGTGCTGTAGTGTCATAATCCGGATGAGACCCAACAAGCCTTGGCAACAGCAACCCACACAAGATGACAAAATTGGCTTCGTTGCAGACCTGCAAGGTCTGAGGGTCTCCCCCTTTGGATTGGAGTCAGAGCACGTCTGGAGCAACCAGGAAAGCTCAAGAAACAAAGGATTGTCCTTCTTGGAGACCCACTAGCCAACGGACTAGGGATCGCGAAGGAGCCTCAAGCTGCGGTGAAGAAAACGGCCCACGGAACACTCGAGGAATGTAGGCCTCTGATGTTCGGTGCAAAAGGTGCTCGGGCATGGGCTTTAAATACCCCAATGCACAACTTCGGGAAGTAGGTGCAGTTGCAAAAATGCAGGATGTCCAGGAGTTCCGGTCCCACGTCTCTCGTGTCAGCTACAGGTCTCAGCTTTGCTGAGGACTCGTGTCAGCCTCAGAGATTTCTGAAAGTCCATGTACTGGGTCGCAGATCCTTCGGGATCCGGTGGGAGCCTAAAAAATACAGACAGGCAAAGATGCTTCTTGGTGCCTGTTTGAACAGGAAGGTCACTTCTTGACCTCAAGGGAGATTTCTTCCATCTTCCAGTCGATATGGAATGTCCAAGGTCCAGCATATATGTTGCAGGGTTTCATTCAGGGTAAACTAAAATCCTAGGGACTGGGTTCCTATACTTATACTAAGTTTAGGGGTTGGACTAACTCTAGGGTCCCACCTATGGGAGGGCCTGGGGAGGAGGTGGTTACACCAATTCTCCTTTGTCCAATTTCACGCCAGAGCTGGGACTGGGTGCCCCAGTAACCAATTTAAACTGGGAAATACATGGAGTACCTTGTGTGCTCCAGGCAGTGTCTGAAAAGCATTCACTGAATACAACCCACCCTGCCTCAATACACTAAAGCCTGTCTGGGTAGGTGCTAGCACCTCCCTGGACAGGAAACCTATTGTCCAGGCCTCCCCTGCCGGTGTTTCATCCAGCAGCAGGAGGTCAGACTTGTGTCTGTGGCAGCAGCATACATTTTGTGATGCTGAGGCTCTTTTAAACTTTAACCGGGTATTCCAGTGTGTACATGTCTTCTCCCTCTAGAAGGGTGGAATTCTACCCCAGCCACCAGAACTGGCGGGGGTAGTATTTCAAATCTTTTGACACAAAACACGACATGTTTTGATAAAGCCAAATCAAAGTTTGCATTAACCGCAAGTATTATAATGCACTAAGAGCATATGGCATGGCTATATCATAGAGCAGCTATAAGGAGGTATTTCCGAAAGCTGCAGAGGGGTTCAGCTCATGCTAGGGGCACCCTCTCACACAAAACTAAGCACCCTGCCTTCAGGATTATCAAGGCCTAGGAGTGACTTATAGGCTAATATGTGTCTATATATATTCACTTTTGCCCTGAGCCCATGAGGAAGTGCGGTGGCACGAAACGCGTTGGGCTGGACTGGATTTTGGCGAAGCACTGACCTGTGTTTCACGCTGTATCCTTCATTCATTAAATGGCAGAAAACGTACTCCTTGTGTGGGCTCTCTCATTCCAGGCAACTTTGTGTTTGAGATGTAGCGGCACCGCCTGAGCTGCGAGAGAAGCCCGGCTGCTCGTGAGCAGTCCTGCTGCAGCGCCTAAAAGACGAGGCAGGTGAAGGGACAAGGACGCTAATGGAGGATTATAACGGAGTGTGAAAGCAGTTACAGTGATCTCAGCAACCTACTGGGGATTTTATTTTTCAATTACAGTGAATTTGGCATGACGACTCACAGGAGTAAAAATCGAAGGCACCACAAATACCAGAAGGCCACGGGGTGGCCACGCCCATTGGGGCGGAGTATTGAGATGTTCGTTACACCGGTGCTGGATTTAACAGCCACAGCCTGCATTCACTTTTGCCCTGAGCCCATGAGGAAGTGCGGTGGCACGAAACGCGTTGGGCTGGACTGGAATTAGGCGAAGCACTGACCTGTGTTTCACGCTGTATCCTTCATTCATTAAATGGCAGAAAACGTACTCCTTGTGTGGGCTCTCTCATTCCAGGCAGCTTTGTGTTTCAGATGTAGCGGCACCGCCTGAGCCGCGAGAGAAGCCCGGCTGCTCGTGAGCAGTCCTGCTGCAGCGCCTAAAAGACAAGGCAGGTGAAGGGACAAGGACGCTAATGGAGGATTATAACGGAGTGTGAAAGCAGTTACAGTGATCTCAGCAACCCACTGGGGATTTCATTTTTCAATTACAGTGAATTTGGCATGACGACTCACAGGAGTAAAAATCGAAGGCACCACAAATACCAGAAGGCCATGGGGTGGCCACGCCCATTGGGGCGGAGTATTGAGATGTTCGGTACACCGGTGCTGGATTTAACAGCCACAGCCTGTATTCACTTTTGCCCTGAGCCCATGAGGAAGTGCGGTGGCACGAAACGCGTTGGGCTGGACTGGATTTTGGCGAAGCACTGACCTGTGTTTCACGCTGTATCCTTCATTCATTAAATGGCAGAAAACGTACTCCTTGTGTGGGCTCTCTCATTCCAGGCAACTTTGTGTTTGAGATGTAGCGGCACCGCCTGAGCTGCGAGAGAAGCCCGGCTGCTCGTGAGCAGTCCTGCTGCAACGCCTAAAAGACGAGGCAGGTGAAGGGACAAGGACGCTAATGGAGGATTATAACGGAGTGTGAAAGCAGTTACAGTGATCTCAGCAACCCACTGGGGATTTTATTTTTCAATTACAGTGAATTTGGCATGACGACTCACAGGAGTAAAAATCGAAGGCACCACAAATACCAGAAGGCCACGGGGTGGCCATGCCCATTGGGGCGGAGTATTGAGATGTTCGTTACACCGGTGCTGGATTTAACAGCCACAGCCTGTATTCACTTTTGCCCTGAGCCCATGAGGAAGTGCGGTGGCACGAAACGCGTTGGGCTGGACTGGATTTTGGCAAAGCACTGACCTGTGTTTCACGCTGTATCCTTCATTCATTAAATGGCAGAAAACGTACTCCTTGTGTGGGCTCTCTCATTCCAGGCAACTTTGTGTTTGAGATGTAGCGGCACCGCCTGAGCCGCGAGAGAAGCCCAGCTGCTCGTGAGCAGTCCTGCTGCAGCGCCTAAAAGACGAGGCAGGTGAAGGGACAAGGACGCTAATGGAGGATTATAACGGAGTGTGAAAGCAGTTACAGTGATCTCAGCAACCCACTGGGGATTTTATTTTTCAATTACAGTGAATTTGGCATGACGACTCACAGGAGTAAAAATCGAAGGCACCAAAAATACCAGAAGGCCACGGGGTGGCCACGCCCATTGGGGCGGAGTATTGAGATGTTCGTTACACCGGTGCTGAATTTAACAGCCACAGCCTGCATTCACTTTTGCCCTGAGCCCATGAGGAAGTGCGGTGGCACGAAACGCGTTGGGCTGGACTGGATTTTGGCGAAGCACTGACCTGTGTTTCACGCTGTATCCTTCATTCATTAAATGGCAGAAAACGTACTCCTTGTGTGGGCTCTCTCATTCCAGGAAACTTTGTGTTTGATATATATATATATGTAGATATAGGTATACTATATCTAAGTAAGGGGTGCTTACGCCACCTTAGGTATACTATATCTAAGTAAGGGGTGCTTACGCCACCTTACCCAGGCTGCAATCGCAGACCTGTGGTGCCATTTTAGAAGGCTTCTCAGGGGTGGCATAATACATGCTTCAGCCGCTGGTAGGCCTCTGGGGTACCTATGCCCTGGGTACCTAAGGCACTATATACAGGGACTCACAAGGGTAGCCCAGTAACCAATCTGGTATGTACCTAAAGTACATGGTATCAATTTAGAGAGAGAACAGCTAGGCTGGGGTCCTGATTAGCGGGGCCACAGCCAGACTAAAGTCGAGAAACCAGTGAAACACAACAAAAAGTGGGGGTAACCATAGGAAGCAGATCCTACTCTCCTACTCACACATGGCACTGTTCAGGGATCCATCATCTACAGCTGACATTAAATGACCATTCACCATGGTCCCCCCATTAAAGCAGTGCACTTTGTGATCTGCGTGGTACATGTTCTTTGTAGCAGGCACATTAACCCTCTGTGCTACCTTTCCAGGAGTCAACCCTTCCATTAGACAAAACTCTGATCTCTCTCTCTAGGAAGAACATTAATCACCGAAGTTATCATGACATTTTTATTGTTTCTGAAAATTGCTGGAGGCCAGGAAGGAGGCATCAAGTTTTTTAAAAACCATGATATACTTGCAAACACAACACACACACCCGAAATAGGTACCCAGTGCGGTCACACCATTCGCACCGCCCTAACCTGCTCAAGGTTCATGACTGGAACACTGTTGCTCTAGGGTGTGCTGCTTCATAGGCCTGCCCGCAAGACTGGAGATGAACTTCAGTATGGATTGTGGTGGACAGGCCTTCAAGGTTAACCCAAAATTGACACCACTAGGGTACACCTGCTTGTACTAAGACATCAAGCCTTCTAAGGTCTAGTGGGGCCTTCTAAGTTCTAGCATTGGAATATGCTCCCTCAGTAGAGTGGTCTGGTGGACTGGTCATGAAGGCTGAACCCGGTGCCCCAGTTACAAATTCGACAGCTCCGGCCATAGTGCCATTTCCTCTCCCCCACTGAACACCATACTGCCCCACTGAGAGAAACTCACACTGCCTTCAGCTACAACCTAATTGTGCCAGCTATAAACACTTGAATGTGGCTCAATTCAAATTATGCACTTGGTAAGAGTATGCTAACTAAAAAAAAAAGTAAAAGCAAACACTCATAGGGAATGCAAGATTAAGTAAAGCATGTGAAATGTAAGCAGAAACAACATGGTTACCTTAACGATCTCTCACTCACTATTCAGAAATCAATGAGTGGTTTTACCTGAAAAGTTACGGACATGACTACAGGGCCCTGAAGGGAACAGTTTCTATGACCATTGCTTATGTCCTTACATAACGTAAGCAGTATGGTTTAAAAAGATCACATCCATAAACACAGAGCCATGGTACACATTTTGTTTTCCAATCCCCCCATCATCAACCAGGTATTGCAGTACCTCCAGGAATTGTACTCTTCCTCACCTGGGGACAACAATGCTGTTCAAAGAAAGACGAGAAAACAAAAGTAGAGCTTCACTGACAAACTCTGTAAAGTGAGGCTGATGTATTTGGATGTGAACAAAACCAATCTGGCCACTTTGCAACCACTCTGTCTTGCTTTATTTAGTTATGTATTTATTTTTCATATTTAAAATCTTCTATTTCTCTCCATCCTGCTGCACTTTGTAATGGAAAAATGTCAGGAAAAGGGCATTTCCCGCAAGAGTGTATTTCTTTTTTGGATCAATTTCACAGGGAAGCAACTAAATGAAAGAAGGAAAGAGAGGTTGTGAACCGTTTCTTCAAGTCACAGTTTTCAGTAAGTGAGGAGTAAGACAGAACGAGAGGGAATAATAGGAAGAGAGGGGGCAGCTGCCAGCACAAAAGAGAAGAGGACATAGTCTGAGTCCTATTCCTTCGTTGCCCGTCCCCAAACATCCACGAAAGCAATCTGAGCCTTATCTGAATGCCTTTGTCCGCTCCCAAAATAGTGACGCCTGGGGTGTCCCCCCTAGCTTTGCCATTGCATGGGGAGCAGTGGCTAGACCGTCCTTACTCTTTAGCAATAGCACAAGTTTAAAGTCCTACACTACCTCTCACACATGCTGACGTTTTATGGACACTGTTAGATAGGAAGGGATGGTCAGTTTCCATGATTATGAAGTCACTAGTTTTGTTCTGGGGTGTTTAACCAGGGTGGGCGATGGAGAATTGTTTAGAGGTACGTTTGTAGTTTTATACAGCAGCAATTGCATATCATATTATGTGGGGACAAGGGGGAGTGAGTTATTGGGGGGGCCTGTGGAGGGATAGTGCCGGGGCCGAAAACACTCTCGGGATGACTGATTTGATATGCATGCTCACATGGAATATGAGAGGATTGATTTCTTTCGTCAAATGCTATAGGATCCACCCATACATTAAGAGGTTTGGGACATGCCTGCTGTTTCTCAATGAAACTCATCTTTTGGAGGCAGAAGCCCAAAAACTCCATAAGAAGTGTTGGGGGCAATTATATTCCTCCACCTATTTCGCCAGTGACCAAGTAGTGTCCATATGGGTGGCCCATTTCAGTTGAGGGGGCATTCTGCTGATGTGTCTGGACAGTATGTGCTGCTACATAGTATCTTGGATGGTCAAGAGCTCTGCATGTTTAATGTATATACCCCTAATAGGGAAGATGAAGAGTTCCTCGGGGCCCTAGAAAATGAGTTACTACCCTATGTTGATCTGCCTATTATGTGGCTCAGGGATCTCAATTGTGTGTTACACTGTCATTTAGACTGCCACCCACCCTGTATGGATACAAAACATCGTATGGTGACTCGATTACTCCAACCCACGACTAGACTTTAACTCGTGGACATATGTAGAGAATTTCATCCTGCGGTAAAAGAATATTCCTGTTATTCACCCAGCCACGGGACACATAGTAGGTTGGATCGGTTCCTCCTTACTGTGCTGAGGTGCCCCGCGGGGACCTTGAGTGGGTCCAGGATACGCGGGTGCCGGTGCTGGGCCAAATAACCCACCTCACACAATTGGTCACTGTCGGAAGTTCGCCCCAAACGCGCGCTTCCTTTTATTCAATCCCCGCAGGCAACGCCTGGCACTGCTGATGACGTGCGGTGGTCCTGTAACAACCGGACTGCTAACCATTACATCCTTTTCCAACTCAGTCCTTTGAAAACAAACAGTTCAACAGTTCAAACAGTTCATGTGACTGGCACCCAGATCCAGGGTACTTGTACAGAGTGCAGCGGCGTTGATCTTGCATCATCAGCAAATAAAATCTCGCAGGCACAGGTTTGGACGAGGATTTGGTAACAGAGGACAGCTCCGCAGCTTCGTGCTGTCCGTGGGCACTCCGCTTGGGTGTAGTCCGGGAGGTGGTGAGATGGTAGCCTCCGGTGTTCTTTGGCCTTCCTCGCCCCCTGACTCCCTGCTTGGGTCTTCTAGCACTGTGACGGCCGGGCCACATGGTTGATTCTCCCAGGATCCCATCGGGTGTTCAGCCGGGATTTCCTTGAACCATGAGATATTTTGTGACACTTCCTCGCTTCCTCTCTGGGCAATTATCATGGTTCCTTTGTTTGCAGTCATGGTCCATGCCCCAGTTCATAGTTTGTTCTGAATTTTCCTCGTGGGTGACGGTCCTTGAGTAGGACGGTGGCACCTGTTCAGTGTGTCCTAGATGCGGCATGGCGAAGGAGGCTTACCAATTGATTTCGGCAAGTTCCCCCGTCTTGCGTCTCCTTGGCTTCAAGAGGCGTGGGTGCCCATCCTGGGCATGTGGGGAGAAAGTCCCTTCTCGGGCCGTATAGCATCGGTGACCAGGGGCTCCTCTGAGTGGTGTAGTGAGGGGTGCTCCGGTACTCTCTTAGGAACTTGTGAAGCCGCTTCTCTGGGTCAACCTGTTCGACCATTGCTTTGCGCAACATCTTGTATAGAGTGCGCATAAAGCATTCTACATTGCCATTGGCTTGTGGCCATCGAGGCGGGACTCGCCAGTGATGTATTCCTTGCTGTCCTAGGAATGTGGCAAATTCTGTTCCTTGGAATGGTGGCCCATTGTCACTGCGGATCTCATGGGGAAAACAAAACATGGAAAATACTTTTTCCAGTACAGGGCCCACGTGGTTGATAAACCGGCTCCACTGTGGGGTATTTCAAGAAGGCATCTATGAGCTCCAACGTGTGTTTTCCTCCTGGGAAGCTTCCAAAGTCTATGCTTATCTTGGACCATGGGGCGGTGCATGCTTCTTCCGTAATCACTGGAATTGGCCTTTCTGGGGCGCTCGCCAGTTGGCACAGTGGACAGTGATGGACAAAGTCTTCAACCATCTTCTCTAGTTCTGGGAACCAGACCTTTTGTATCATCTGTTCTTTCATCTTCGTTACTACTTGATGGCCTCTGTGAGCTAACTGGGTGGCGCGGTGTTATAGTGAGTGGGGTATTACGAGCCTCGACCCTCGTAGTAAGATTCTGTCTCCTGTGGCGCTGAGTTCATTTCTTATTCACCATATCTTTGTCAGGTTTTCTCGATCTTCTGGGCTCCAGGAGTTGGCTTGGCAGAGGTAGTTTGTCCACAACCCTTCTCGGACGGTTTGTAGAGTCCTGGCATACACTGCGTTGGTGGCGGCAGCCTCCTTGATGTCGTCCAAGGTCATGGTCTGGGGCAAGCGGCTAGTGATATCAGATGTACGTAGTGGTTTGCACCTTCGGTGTCTTCCTGTGCCTCCTGTGGTGCGGGGTGCCTTGGCGGGAAGTCAACTGGGTTTTTGGCTCTCAGCTGGTATACCACTTCCATCTCGGATGGTTGTAGCTGTACTGTCCATTGCTCAATTCGGGGAGGGGGGTGAGGTGCAGTCCCTTTGAAGAGAGGAACGAGGGGTTGGTTATCGGTTACCATGGTGAATGGCTGTCCTGTCAATTATAGATGGAAATGACTGCAGGCCCACTTTATGGACAAAGCTTCCCACTCGATCTGAGCATATCTTGTTTCAGTGGGCGTGAGTGACTTGCTGGCAAACGCCAAGGATGGCCATTGGCCGGGCTCGCGTTCCTGGGTTAGCAACGCACCTAGCCCTACTGGGCTTGCGCCGACGAGCACTTCTGTTCTCTTCGCTGGATCAAAGTACACCAGAGTGGCTTCTTCCAGGAGGGCATCTTTTATGCCCTGAAACGCCTCTTCTTCCTTCTGGCCCCATTGTCACTTGGTGGATGTCCTGGTAAGGGCTCTGAGCGGTTCCACCTGGGTGGCGAGTCCTGGGATGAATCTTCCACAGTACGTGGCCATCCCCAGGAAGCTTCGCACTTCAGTTGGCGTTGTCGGGGCGGGGGCGTTCTTGATAGCGTGTGACTTTCTCGGGTCCACTTGAATGCCTTCCTGCTTGAACACATACCTGAAGAACTTGAGGAATGGTTGGAAGAACTGACACTTGTCTCTGTGGAATGTTGCTTCGCGCTCGCTGAGGCATCTTAAGGTGTTGCGGAGATGTTTGTGGTGATCAGCAGCGGTCGCGGAGTGGATCAAGATATTGTCGCTGACGTTTAGCACTCCTGGCCGACCAGACAGCATCTCCCGTATCATGTTTTGGAACACCTCCACTGCTGAGGATATCCCAAAGTTGAGCCTTTTATACCGTCGCAGTCCTAAATGGGTGCTGAAAGTGGTGATGTAGCAGCTTTCTTCAGACAAAGGAAGTTGGTGGTATCCTGCATTTAGGTAGATTTTCGAAAACCACTTGGACCAGTTGACATCCGCAATGATGTCATCCATCATTGGCGTGATGTGGCGTTCCCTTCGGATAGCTTTGTTTGGAAGCCTCATATCGATGCAGAGGCGTATGGCTCCTGGCTGCTTCTGTTTTTCCGCGATGCCCATCGGGGCTACCCACGGCGTTGGTCCTGGAACCTTTTCGATGACGCCTTGCTCTTCTAGGGTTTCCAGCTCTGTCGCCACTAGTGGCCGTAGGTGGAATGGTACTCTTCTGTGTCGTAGTGCAACTGGGGCAACCATCTTGTCAATGTGTAGCTTAATGGGGTCACACTTGATGCATCCAAGTCCCTGGAATAGCTCTAGGAACTGGCTGAGTAGCTCTTCCACTTGGTGGGTTTGGATTCTCCTGGCAAATGAGACGAGGCCCATGTCCTCTGCTGTGTGGCTGCTCAGTAAAGTATCTGCTTCCCTGTCGATTACATGTATTGTTGCCGTGACTTCTAGGCCATCTGCTTTGATGGGAACTGAAATCTTTCCTTTCAACGGAAGAGGCGTGTCCGCTCCATATGCGTATATATTGGTCTTGGATGGTGTCACGGGTGGGCATTGTCGTAGACCTCGATATTGTTGGAGCCCCATTACATTGAGAGTCGCTCCGGTGTCGATGACTGCTTTTATCTCAGTTCCTGCGATGTGGACCATGCATGTTGGCTGGGGCCTGCGGCATCGTTTGAGCTCACGTGCGAATGAAATTCGGTACACTTTCACGTCATCTTCTTTCAACGAATCATCGGCTGGCCCCTGGTATCTTCTGCCTTTTTTTTGGGTGTCTTCGGATGGCGCTGTCTCTGTCCCAGCAGTTGTTGCACCACTCATGTAGGGGGTCTATGGTTTCTGTAGTCATGGCCTCTGTTCCACCTTCCGCATACTGTGGCAAAGTGGTTGGGCATACCGCAATTGGTACACGTCTTCCCTTGTGCAGGACAATCTTTTGCTGCATGTGGCTCATGGCCACAGTATCCACATCTCAGCAGACACGGCAGAGCCTGACTAGAGGTAGTGCTGCTAGCTGCGTAGTTGCTCTTCTACTGTTTTTAAATGTTTTAGCCTGCTTTACTTTATTGTGTTATTTTATTGACACCTTCTTTTAGCCCACCTGAAAAATTGCTTCTTGCACAAAATTCTCACCCAGCTTCTACCTACCCACATTGGAGTGTTCCCACGCCCCCGTCCGACTCGCCAAGTGCCATTGTGCAGAGGGCGTTCGCGGGAGGTCCTTCCAGGGCAGGACACTTCTGGCTGTAGTCCGCGCTCTAGTTTCGCGCTGTACTGTTACTTAACCTGATGGCCGATCTCACGCGCAGCGGGCGCGGCAGAGCCTGACTAGAGGTAGTGCTGCTAGTTGCCTATTTGCTCTTCTACTGTTTTTAAACGTTTTAGCCTGCTTTACTTTATTGTGTTATTTTATTGGCATGTTCTTTTAGCCCACCTGAAAAATTGCTTCTTGCACAAAATTCTCACTCAGCCTCTACCTACCCACATTGGAGTGCTCCCACGCCCCGGTCCGATTCGGCAAGTGCCGTTGAGCGGAGGGCATTCACGGGAGGCACTTCCAGGGCGGGACACTTCAGGCTGCAGTCAGCGCTCTAGTTTCGCGCTGTACTACTACTTAACCGGATGGCCAATCTCACGCACAGCGGGCCCACCGGCAGTGCACCAAAGGCAAGTCCGTCTGCGCCCGGCCGAGACCAGGGGCTATGAAGCCTGCCAGTTTTCAAAATATTCTAAGTTATAGTGCTTAGTCACTGACTTCTTTAAGAGGGGCCACTGGTATCAACTGTTTAAACCAGGGGTCTCCAACCTTTTGTGTAGTGAAAGCTAATTCTGGTCAGTGAAAATCGTCGTGAGCTACTAAACCCAAAGCAACTTGCGCATTTTTCCGAGCGTTCTCCCCCGCCCAGTTTCATTGACGTTAGGCCTATTTCTTCAGAGCCCATGGGCCCCATACTGTGGTTTGAACAAAATAACACTGAAAGAAACGACTTTGCATGTGTGCTTTTGGCAAACCGCTTTATGACCTTTCAATTAATAGCTTAAAAATCAGGACCTATCAAATAATACATGTGATGCACAATGCAAGGCATATTTTCACATTGAGATCACCAAATCCACAACAACATACAGATACTGCAAATCAAGCTGAATGACACACAAAACGGTAGTAGGTTGTGTTGCTGAAAAAAGACACTAGTTTTGGCAGGTATGCCTGGGTTAGACCTCTCTGAACGCCATTGCAGCCTCTTTTCACCCTACGCACAACCTGTCACTGTTGACTGCAGTAATTCATATCTGGCAGAGCAGACGAAGAAGAGCAGAGATTGAATAATCACTGCCTCTTGTGTGGAGGAGGAGACAAACTGAGGAGCTCCCTCGTTGCCTCTCGCCAATCCACCATCACCCCTCTAGCTCTCTCCACTGCTGCAGTCTCCAGCAAAGCAAGTGCTAATCATAAAATGAAGCGATTTATGTTTGAACGATATTGAACAATATTGGGATAGTTCACCCACAATCCCCTCGGGGTGAGGGAAGTGCAGAATGGGTAAATGAGTATGGCACAAGGACTCTGCATTGTTGGGGACTAAGAGTCCCAGGTCGACATCTGTGCCAAAGGAGGCAGGGCCAGCAACGCTACCATGCTAAAATCGATTTGAGCATTCCCGCTGCTCGGGACACAACGACTCTGCATTGGCGGAGACTACGAGTCCCAGGTCGACATTTGTGGGTACGGAGTGGGCCCAGCAAGTCTCCTGTGCTATAAAGCAGGGAAATTTAATGTTACTTGTGTTATATATCTGGATTCAATGACGGAAGCAGCAAAATACCAGTCGGTTGGCACACTATGCTAAGCACAGGTGTTTAGCTTTTATTAGGTGTTTTTAACACTTGCCCTTTATTACATAGGCCGCACCCCTTTGAGAGACCTCCCAGTTTTTCATCCCACTTAAAGCCCTGCTCAAAACATAACATGAAAGGCGTGTACAGCACATAAAGCTCAGGCAGCAGCATCAGTACCAGCTTTATAACAGGTACCAGTCAGTTGTGTGCCAGTGTATCTGAGGAGGCCTGTGCAGAGAGTTTTGCAGACAGTGTGGGCAGACTGAGCCTGAAGGTTTATCGTTAGTAGAGATACCTGGGGAGAGGAGGAGCATGTGCGGGCCATCTGAGAATGGATGTGGGTTGGTTGATTGTCTGTGGGGATTGTCAGTGGGCCATATGAGGATCTGTAAGGTTGTCAACATTCTAACTTAGGGGCCGATTATGATGGCGGACAGACCTGAGTCCGTCCGCCACCCCGGAGTAGAAGGAACCGTCCGCAGGGGCAGCGGCGGTCCCTCCGTGCAAATTAGGTTGTGACCGCCACCCTGGCGGTCACATCCTGTATTTTTAACATTGTGGCGGGTGCTGCTTGAAGCAGCACCCGCCGCAATGTTAAAAATGTAAGCTGTGCATTTGCATGCACAAAGCGGTATACACCTGTTACAACGCAACTTTTACAACTACCTACTATTACAACGCAACTTTTACAACGCATACCATTACAACGCATTGCGCTGGGGGGCGCTCTAGGATAGGGAATAAGTATAATTTACTATCCAACACCTTCCCTAGTGTCCACGGGGACTGGAGTTGGAATAGTAAATTATACTTACCACTATCCAGCACCTCTAAGCGCTATGCGTTGTAATGGTATGCGTTGTAATGGTCGCGTTGTAATGGTAGGTAGTTGTAATGGTATGCGTTGTAACGTGGTGCATCCGCACAAAGCAGCAGGCACCGCTAGGTGCCTGACGCTTTGTGCACGCAAATGCAGGGGGGTACCATAGGTACCCCCATGTGCACCCCCCACCCCCCTTCACCCCTGGGGGCCCGCAACGGGCCCCCAAACAAAAATCTGTATGCCTTTGCACGGCAGAAATGTCGCCGTGTAAAGGCATAGTACTCCAGATATCCTAATATGGCTGGCGGTGTCTGATAGACACCACCAGCCATGTTAGTGCTTTTCCGCCCCGGACTGGAGGCGACCGCAGCGGAAAAGCTGCGGACGGAAAAAGGATCCCCCAGCCATCCTAATCTGGCGGGGGTCTTTTTTCAGTCCGCAGGGGTTTTCCCGTATCCTCCAGGCCGGCGGTGGCTTCCGCCGGCCCGGAGGATGCGGGAAAACCGATATCATAATCAGCCCCTTAGTATCTCTTATGGCTGGCGTAGGGCCTCGAAGTGCTGACTGTGGTTCTATGAGGGACAGAGCAGGCTTGAGAGTTCAGTACAGAAATATTTATTTGCATCCCGGAAATATGCATAAAAGCAGCACAAAATACAACAAAACAATAAAATATAGTAAATACGATTATTCTTCATATTCCATAAAAAGCAAACAGTTTAACAATCTACCATCAATGCAGACGCCCATTAAAGGAAGAATCAATTAAACATACCTTTTTCTTTGAGTGACCACTAGTCTCAGAAATGTACCCATCTGGTAACAGCCTTCCTCTGTACATAATGTTTGCATTTATCTCTATCTAAAAGGGCAACCCTACACTGAGCAAAACAGCGTTTCTAAGAAACGGTAACAAGATATGCGTAGCAAAAATCAAATACAATTCACGAAAGTAAATGAAATGAAGCAAGGTTTGCTCTGAGGCATGATCACAAGGATAGACACCTCGATGGTCGACAATAGGAAAACCCAAGGGCTAGCGAAGCAAATGATGAACTGGGCCTGCCCTATCACAAAGCAGAAGGGACCTTTCCCGTCTTTCCAAGTGGGGTAGGGCTCCTGCCAATATTTTTTTCCCAATTTATGTAATCATGTACAGTAGTTTTATATAACTTTCAGCGCTCTCCCTTTACGCTACCTCTTTTAGAGGTACAGTAATGTCACAGCCCCTTTATCCTCCTTGCAGAAGATTTTAAGGGCGACCAGGTTCTTTTAAGACGGATTCAGCATGAGCTTCCAGGGAAAACTAGAAGTAGGACTAAAGCAGTGGACCGGCTACCAAGGATTGTTAACAGCCGCCTTCACCTGAAGGAAAGCTGAAGTGGATTAGTGTTTCTGAATCTCTCTGGGTATGAATAAGCCATTAAGAAACACCCCTGGCCCTGACGGACTCTGCAGGCACCGATTTGGGGCCCACACTTCAGCACACAACGCGCTTGCTCCAAGAGACGGATTGAGCCAGAGAAGGAAGGGTTCATGGAGCGGTACACCCTGCGACGCGTGACCGCCTTGAGTGTGACAACTAACAGTTATCACGAGGTATGAAAACGAACACATCCGTGTTAACACTGCCGGGAGGCCTCTCACATGGTTTGCCTGCCTTACCTGCTGCTCGGTTGATAGAAGGCGGCAGGCTGTACTGAAGGCAGATGGAGCTGGTCCCAGCAGTTCTACTGCTTGCGCGACCTTGTCCCAATGCAGCGCGAGCTACTGGCAGGGTCTCGGCGAGCTACTGGTAGCTCGCGATCGACTGGTTGGAGACCCCTGGCTTACACTCAATGAACATTGCTAACAGCCCTTCCTGCTGCTCCCACTGTACCTATAAGCTTCAACCCCACAGTAAGGAAGATCCATTACTTGGTACCCCCCTCAAATTATTCCTCCTGAACTGTCGCTCCCTTCCTAGGCATTAAACTGAACTCACACTTCTACTAGATGACCTTAAACCAGATGTCTTATTCCTTATCGAAACCTGGTTACAAGACAAAGTTGACCTGGTCATTATTCAAACCCTACCACCTGGCTATTTAACACAAAGAGTAGACTGGAAGGGGTGAGAGACTAGCTAAAATATTTAAAGACAACTTCAGTTGCCGGTCTTCCACGGACAGGCCACCAGAATGTCTCCCTAGAATTTTCTCCTACCAGCACCTTCTCCGGCTTACTGTTCTATTGACCCCCAGGACCCAAAGGCCAATTCCTTAATGCACTCCCCATGCTTGTTGCCAATTTAGCCCTAACTCCACCTAATTTCACAATACTAGGGGATCTTAACATCCACATGGATGACCACTCTAACCACCTGGCCAATGAGTTATCAATCAGCCTCCCAGCACTTCAAATTAAGCAGGAAGGCTTTGCCCCACACCTGACAAGGGCCATCTCCTCGACCCAGTGTTTAGTAATGATCAGAATCTCTTGGTTGTCACTCTCATCTCACTCCCTTGGACTGATCACTCGCTTATTCCCCTGGTCTGGGAGACTCATTCCCCTTCTCCTCTTCAGAACACTACATCGACACTGGATAGAATATGGTCAAATCTTTCCATTAGCCAATGGACTGATGTCCTCGACACCACCAGACCCCATAGTGACCCTAACCCTGAGATGGCAAACAATAACTTTAACTCATGGATCCAAAACTCACTGGACACTATAATTCCCAAAAAACTTTTCATAAGAGATTCAAGCAAAAATCATCACCTTGGTTCTCCCCTAAATTGAGGGAGCTTAAACAGACCTGCAGGAAACTTGAAAGGAGATGGAGACAGAACTTTCAAGAAGAAAGGGAGCAGGATTATAGACAGGCAATTAGGAGGTACAAGGCAGAGATCAAAACCGCACAAACCAATATCTATGAGGAGAGAATCAATGCAGCTGCTAACTCTCCTAAAGAGATCTTTCTCATCGTTAAATCCCTCTCCACTGTCCAGCATAAACCTCCCAAAACTGAGGAAGCCCCAGATTGGTCCAACATACTAGCAGAATACTTCCACCCAAAAATCCAGCTGATCTGCCAGCCTTCCCCCCCCCCCCCCACCAGCCTGAGCCCACTGATCTCAGCACTAGAAGTCTACACCCTGAATTACAGTGCTCTCTAGGAGAACTCCCTTTGTTAGACGCAGATTCCCTGGATACACTCACCTCCAGGGTAACCTCTGGCTCCCCCATGGACCCTGCTCCCCCACAGTACCTCTCATTAGTCACCAATTCGCCCAGTCATCTTAGATGCTCTAAACTCTTCTATCACCTCCGGCATGATGCTCCTGGAATGGAAATGTGCACAGGTGAGGGCCCTTTTGAAAAAACCTAATCTAGATCACTCCCATCTCTCTCCTTCCTTGGCTGAGCAAGTTGCTGGAGAGACATACAAAATCCACTCTGGTACAGCATTTGGAATCCAACAACCTGCTTCATATCACCCAAACAGGATTCCTTCCACAACTAGGGACCGAGCCGGCCCTTCTGGCGGTAAAAGAGGAGGCAAGGAGACTTCTGGACCAGGGCAGCTCAGCAGCTATCATTTTTTTAGTTCTCAGTGCCGCCTTTGACACTGTTGATCATAATATCCTGCTTGAGCGACTAAAAAACTTGGGAGTGATAAATATTGCACTTACATGGTTCCAATCCTTCCTCAAGGATCGGTTCTTTCAAGTCTTTGAGGGAACTGTCTCATCAAATGGGTAGCCTCTTAGCTGTGGGGTCCCCCAGGGTACATCCCTGAGCCCCACGCTCTTTAACACCTATATGGCCCCATTGGCAGAAATAGTCCTTCCATCCGGCATAAAGATCATTACCTACGCAGATGATACCCAACTGTTGGTGGTCCTCAACCACCCGGAGGGATCATCTGGCGCTCTTGGTGCTTGCCTAGAGGTGGTAGCCAAATGGATGGACCATTCCCACCTCAGGCTAAATGGGCACGAGACCGAACTGATGTTTCTGGGCAAATCTCCATCTCCCAACCCGACTCTTACTTGGACGACCTGTCTTGGCCCCATGCCCTTCCCAAAGCTGCAGATTAAGAGCCTAGGTGTGTGGCTGGACAGTTCCCTCTGTTTTAATTACCAAGCCACTAAGGGATAGATGTAGGTAATTGAACTTTACTGATTCAAAAATACTGAATTTTACCGATTCTGTATTTTCGAATCGGTAAATGCTATGTAGATAAAAAATCAGTAAAAATTACCGAATCGTTAAGATTCGGTAATTACCGAATCGGTATTTACCGATTCAGTAATTGCCATTCATTCCTATGGGCCTGGAGCCCCATAGGAATGAATGTCAATTACCGAATCAGTAAATACCGATTCGGTAAAATAGGGAAAGCTTCAAGGGTGGCAGGGTCTCACATTGACACCCTGTTGCACCCCTGAATAGTGTTTGTGTGCATATGTTGCACACATACATGCCCTAAGGGCATGTATGTCTGCCACATGGCACAGTTGAAAATGCATTGATTTGCATTTTCAAAGGTATTCCTTATTTACCACCAACTAATAGTTGGTGGTAAATACCGAATCCTTAAAGCACATGAGCACTGTTTAAAGTGCTTCCTACATGTCATTTACTGATTCAGTAAATACCGAATCGGTAAATGAGGATTCTGTAAATACCGAATCGGTAAATACCGATTCTGTATTTACCGAATCTGTAAATTGCCCCCCTACATAACAAAAGCCTACTACCGGTCGGTATCAGCCGATTTCGGCCGTTACCGACCGGTAATACCCTTCCTACATCTAGCCCCTAAGCTCTCTGCTACCTGTTTTGGCCTAATGAGAATGCTAAGAAAGATCCTTCCTCTGCTCCCTTTCCAGGCAAGGAAGATTATGGTACAAGCCCTCATACTGTCCCGCCTGGACTACGGGAACGCACTGTATCTGGGCACCCCTCAGTCCACAATCCAGAGGCTACAACTAATCCAGAAGTGTGCTGCTCGCCTACTGCTCCAGATCCCCCGGAGACAAACAACGAAACCTGACTTGAGTAACCTTCACTGGCTTCCTATCCGGGCCAGGATACATTTTAAGGCTATGTGGCTGGCCACAAAGATATGTGGAAATCAGGCCCAGGCATCCTTCAGTCCTTGGTCACCCCATATCAACACCCTAGGAGTCTCTGTTCCAGCTCAGCATTTCTTGCCATCTCTATGAAAGTACGCAAATCCAGATGGTTGATGAATTCAACCCCCCCACTCGCCGAGGGGAACCTAACTTGCTGGCATTCCGAAAACGTCTCAAAACTCACCTTTTCAGCACCTCACACTAGCACTACTTGCCTCTCTGTCTCTCTGACCCTTAAGCGCTAGCAGGCCTCAGGGTAGCTAAGCACTATACAAATCCAATAAAATTTCATTTCATTCATTCATTTCATTTCATGTCTCAGGCTTTGGCTTCCTGAAAGAATCTCCCTTCGGTTTGGTTCTGAGGGCATCTGCTCGCTCCATTTTGATGGTGTCAGACTGTCCTTGGGGCTTGATGAGCGCTTGGTCCATCTCGTTCGCCCTGGCCGCCGACAGGTCATGCGACCTCGCCAGTATCAACATGTCTTCGAGTGCGATCTTCGGTTGTCGTAAGATCAGACCTCTCAGCATCTTGTCCCTGCATCCTTGGATTAGCTGCGCTCAGATCTCCTTTGGTTGGTCATCCTCGGTTCACGTGCTGGCGAGTTTGCGTACCCGGCGAGAAACGTGTCCATGGTTCCCCTTCCCTCTGGTGGGCTTGACGCAGCTTTAATCGTTCAAAATCAGGGTTCAGTTGGGGGCCAAAATGGGTGTCTAGCGCGGTCACCACAACAGTGTAGTCCATGGCTGCTCCTGTGTTCAGTAGGTGTTTAAAAAGTTTAAAAATCTCATTCCCCCCATAGTGCAGCAGTAATGACCTCTTCACTGCATCATCGGTGGCAACAAAATAATTGTTAAAGCGCTCTATCCATATTTTCCATCTGGGGGACGCTGTGGCTGGATCCTCCAGTTCGCTAAACATAGGTAACACCCCAAAGGCTGCGTGTTGGAAGGGGGGTAGGCTGGTGCCGCAGCTTGAGCGTCATCCACCATGGCGGTCAAAGGCGAGAGGTGCCGGGTTGACGAGGATCAAACCATGTGCTCTACGCTGGTGAGCTGGGCAGCAGGGGCTGCAGTAAAGAGGAGTAGCGAGAAAATGCCAGACAGCTGAGCAGAGTGATGACAGGCAATTCCATGTGTGGGACCAGCAGGTAGAAAGGTAATTTTTTTTTTCCTTCTTCTTTGGGCACTTGGAGATGCAGCGTGTTAGGCTCAGCGTGCGATAGCAGCACATGTGCAGGCCTTGTGTGCAGGAGTGGGCTTGGGCCTGGGTGTGGCCTAACTGCAGTGAGCGTGCCGTAGAAGACTGAGGCAGCCGGGTGCGCAGTGGTGTCTATAGGGACATGTCTGGTTGAAATCCTTTAGTGCTGCAGGCGGCATTCACCCAGGGAACGTTGCGCGCATGTGTGCACATTGTAGTGCAGTCCGTGGCACTGCAGCCGCGACCGGAGTTCAGCGCGCCCAGTTGCAGCAGGCGAGCAGGCGGCAAAGGGTTGCAAGCGAGTGTCACGGCCCCCCTCGTCGCCAGTGTGCTGGGGGGCCCGCGGTGACCTTGAGTGGGTCCAGGATACGCGGGAGTCAGCGCTGGGCCAAATAACACACCTCACACAACTGGTCACTGTCGGAAGTTCCACCCCTGAGCTGGCGCGTCCTTTTATTCAGTTCACGCAGGCCACGCCTGGCCTGTGGGTGAAGTGCGGGGGTCCTGGACGCTAACCATTACACTTACTAATGAAGAGAACCTTAATGTATTGTAGGTTGACTATCAGGTGAAGTTCCTAAACGTCAACGCCCCCTTGTTACTGGAACGTGTTATTGGAGGACACAGGCCCACTATTTCTTTATGGGGGTTAAGACCCGAAGCACAGAGGGACCCGGAGTACACTATTGATATGGCAGGAACCCTCCAAGACTTCTTTGCTACAAATTGGAATAATGCCTGGACACGGGCTGTGGAGTGGGGTGTATTAAAGGTATTAAAGGTAGGTATCAGAGACTTATGGCCATAGAAAAAGGTTACCAAGAGAATTGGGAGATGGTGAAGAGAACGTTGCGAGATTGCAGCGGCGGGCCCTGAGAAAGATGAGGTATGAAGCACTCGCAGAGGTGCATAGAAAGGTAGCAGCCGTCTGGGAGGGGCTGGACTGCTATGTTCAGCAAGATTATAGAAAGCACCTACATAGAAAGGGTGATCGATCTGGCCGCATGCTGGCATGGCTGCTCAAAAGAGAACGACCCCCACCACTTATTTTTGCACTATATAGGCCTAATGGCTCAGCAGTCATTGGTCAGGTGGTGATCACCCAATTACTACACAACCATCTTGCTCAAGTGTACACGTTTTGAACAGGCAAGGGAGACCCCTGAATCAAGGTGTTGTTGGCACAGGAGCCGTGCCTTGCTTGACAGAATTAGGTGGAGTGAGTTGGAGAAATCATAACATTGGAGGAACTGGGGGAGGCCCTCCGAGACATGGCTAGAGAAAAATCTCTGGGACCAGATGATGTCCGGGTTGAATATTATCATTCAAATTCCACTGCCTTACTCCCAGCACTGCTCAATACTTTGCTGGATGCCCGAGGGGCTAAGGAAATCCCACCACATATGTGGGAAGCCGTCAAAATTATGTTCCACAAACTGGGCAAGTACCCTACTGATCCGTGAGCATACAGACCACTATGAATACTGAATGCTGGTATGAAACTGCTTGCCAAGGTCAAGGCTCTGTGGTTGAGATGGGTTGTTACACACTTAGTTTGAGATGATCAGTGTAGCTTTATGCCGGGAAGGGGAACACATATGAATTTACGATGCCTGTTGCATATAACGCACAAACCTAGAACCACAGACATCAACGCAGCCCTAATAGCCTGAGATATAGAGAAGGCTTCTGTTAAACAGGTCCTGGATGCATCTCTGGGAGGTCCTTAAACAAATGGGACTGGGAGCTGGATTCCTGGCATAAGTGCATTTTCTATACACAGCACATAGGGCGTGGTTGCGAATGGGTACCGAAGTGTCTGATGCCTATCTTATTAAGTGAGGTACGCTACAGGGATCCCCCTTGTTGACCCTTCTGTGCGCCCTAGCTATAGAGCCGCTGGCGGCATATCTTAGGGTTAAGATGCAGAGCTGGTGCATACAGGTGGGCAACAAGACCCTTGGTGTGTCCATGTATGCAGACAACACATGGATTTTTGTGCGGGACCCAGTACACTCGGTGGCTCTCCTCTTGCAGCTGATGACATACTTTGGTGCAGTATCAGGGCTTTGCGTTAACCAACACAAAACTGTACTGTTCCCCCTGGCAGACTGGAATGAATAAGCCCTACCGGTGGTGGGCCCTCCTTGGGTGAACCAGAGTTTCAGCTATTTGGGCCTGCAGATAACCCACGAAGGCCGTCTCCAATACAAGTTAAATATGGGAATGGAAGGTTAAATAGCCGTGGTACGTTTCTGGACCACATTGCCCCTGTTGGCAATGGGAAGGGTGGCTGAAATGGTCCTGTTGCCTCGCTGTCTTTATATGATGCAGAACTTGTTCTGTGTGCTGCCGTTGTTCAGATAGCTCGACACATGAGCGGGTAGGTGTAGATGCCGAAATTGGATCTCAGCTGCAGTGGACATGGGCTCTGGGACCTTCTGCTGTATTATTTAGCAGGTCTTTTACAATATGCTGCAATGTGTTGAAGATAGAAATACTGTCTGGGTCCACTGAGGTATCCAACTTCCCAAGTTGCTACTGTGCGGTGGAAGAATACCAGTGCGGATGGTTTATTATTCATTAGGTGGCCCAGGTGTGGGAAAGAGCCGTTAGGAAGGTTTTGAAACGAGTGCCCTTTGCTAAACTTCTTCAGGCCCGGTGGCTACGGCCCTTCATACACATCCGTGGCTCCGTGGCTGTCACAGGATGGCTGGAGGGAGGTTGCCAGAATGCCGGTGATCTATTTCTAAATGGAACTTTCATCTCTGAGGACGAGGTTGAAACACTGTTGCGTCGATCGGAGGCAATTTCTACAATATGTGAGCAAATCCCACACAGCCCGTAAATTATGGACCCCCGTCCCAGAAGAGCCAGAGTAGTTGCACGCGCTGCAGGAGATTTTAAATCCCAGCTCCTTCAAGTACATCGTCTACCAGCTGAATACAGCCTTACAAAAATTATAGGCGGTTAAAAACAGCGAAAATACGTGCCACCTAGAACAGGGAGCTGGCATCCCTGCTTACAGATGGAGAGTGGAATAGAGCTCTTGCACAGGTACAGGAAGTAGCCAGCAATGCCCGATTTAAATTGGTGCTAATTTACTTTCTTTTTATTGGGCATATATGACTCCAAAGCGCTTGCACAGGGCCTACCTGACGCACCCAGCAGAACTATGTCGGGTGCGCTGAGAGTGAGTCCCAAGCAGAGTTCGCTCACATTGCATGAAAATGTGTGCATTTGTGAGCGTTTTGGGCTGTGCTACAAAAGGAGGTAGGTAAAGTAATGAAAGTGGCTATGGAACTTATCCCCGCCAATGTCTGTTAGGACTACTGCAACTTCCAAACAAGCATTTGCAAAGCAACAGGTCTCGCATTTACGCAAGTTTGAGCTATTGGCATTGTAAATGGCAATGCCTTTTTTTATGTTTTTGGTTTTTAAAACATAAAGAAAAGGCATTGTCATTTACAATGCTAATAGCTTAAATGCGAGACCTATTGCATTGCAAACTTTAAGAGACTGGTGTAACCGGAACGAAGCACTTAAAACACTCGGCCTTATTAATTGTACATATGAGAACTATTTAGGAAAAAATGCAGACGCCAACCTGCAGCAACCTAGCTCAGGTCACAAAGAAATATGCCAGGCTAATGAGTACATATCACGGTGTAGCAAGCGGATACTTGTGCCCACCCAATATGGAATGGCAGCTGTCAGTGAACGTGTAGTGCTGTTAGTGTCCATTATTGATGCAGCTTGCAATGTGTATCACTGCGGTACACACAGTTGTGCAGTTACAGTAGCACGCTGCTCCTAGTTCGTGCTGTGCTGGTAGTGTTCACTGTTTATGTATTAATGGTAGCTGTTGGAATGTTGGCAGTGTCCACAGTTGACCCTGAGATAGCACGGAGAACAGATAGGTAGGAGGCAGCAGGGACAAGTGAGGTAGGTAAAAGTACCTGCTGGCGGTATTAGTTCCCTAGCTGTCCTGCTCTATGAATCGATTTGCACTGGATTCCAGACATGGAGGGCGAACTAGAGAGCTGCGGGGGGCCAGGCACCTCCTGGACTAGCAGTTGGAGCAGGAGATTACTGGCTGGGATATTTGGAAACAGAGGGGACTGAGGGGGTGGGAGAGGGGAACAGAAAGGGGTAGGGGAACAGGAACGAGGGGAGGGGGACAGGAACAAGGACAAATAATGACATATTTCATTCGATCAAACCATTCCTAATCTTATAAAGGCTGGTACTAAAGTTAAGCCCTTGAGGCAGGGGCTCTCTGGGCCCTTTTTGGGGGTGCACTCTGGTGGTCTGGTCTGCTCTCCCCCTCTCCCCCATCAAACACCCAGGACTTTCACCCAAATATTACCCACTGTGGTGGACAGAGTCACTGAACAAACTAACACACACATTTACACTGCTGGCTTCGCAACTTTGCAAGCCACAATAGACTCCAGTCTGGGACGAAACCCTTACACCCGCTTGGAAAGACTTGAAAGTGCTGCGATGCTGTACCAGGGACAGACTGTGCGCTATGCACATGCCATTAACATCACATGACAGAGCAAAGACACTGAGAAAGGAAAGCCGGAACTGGAATCATGTATCAAGGGAACGCGAAGACAGGGTGGGGTCTATTCTGGGGTTTAATCCTTCAAAGTAGGACGGGGGTGGGGTTCTGCATGTTTATGGGGAAGGCAGAAGGTAAGATTATAAGCCTGGAGGTCTTCGACAGACACTACATTTCTGTTATGCCAAAATAAGTGAAGGGAGGGCTGGTTTTTACCAGACCCGAGCTCTGACTGACTCTATGCCAGCCCCACTGCCCTTTCTGACACTGCAATGACAGCTCTAACCCACCACAGCCGCCTTTGTCAGTTCTGGGACTACCGCCTACAAATTATTGCAATCAGGCATCTTAATTTAATTGGATCAAACCAAGACTAAATCACCCACATAAACGCCCCACCATGACGTCTGCTCGGAGGCCTGTGCCCACAGACACTGTTCGAGGTGAGTGTGATGAATCTGCTGTGAAGGCAACAAGGGGACTCGTCTAGGTGGCTGAGGACCTCGGGTAATTGACGATTTTAAAGAAAAACTAAGGTCCTAAGCTTTTTCAATGCAATTATGAGCAATACACATAGGCTTAGATAAGAACTATGGGGCAGATTTATGATGCCCTTGAGCCGCAATTGCTTCACTTTATTTGACGCAACTGCGGCGCAAACAATGCGCCCTATTTACAACGTGACGCATCTAGGAGATGCATCACGTTGTAAAGCCCTGCGCCATAAGGAGGCGTTCCTGCGCAGGTGGGGGGGGGGCGTTCCTGAGCAGGAACGCCTCCTGAAAGTGGCTGAGTGAAATCTACGAGATTTCACTCAGTCACTTTCAGGCCAATGCTGCATCAAAACCCTGCGCCTGCTTGGGGCAGGCGTAGGTCTTGATGCAGCATTGTGTAGATGGGGCACCCCCGAGCCTTGCTGGAGCTGCGTCGTGCTTGCGACGCAACTCCAGCAATGCGCCACATTTCCCGCACAGATGCGTCACGCATCTGTGCCGTTTTAACACCATGGTGCGCCGCATTATAAATGGGGCGCACCATGGGTGGCGGAGCTGTGGCGCACTGTGGCGCACGTTAACTGGCGTATCCCTGGGGATGCGCCAGTTAACATAAATCTGCCCCAGTGTCTCTTTTTCTCCAATGGCCAGCCGGACAGAGGAATATTTATCTCCAAAATAGAAAGAAGAAGATATACGGTTACGTGAGACAAAACCCAGATCAAAAATTGGGAACAAGTCTGGACCAAGTAAAGGAGGGGAGAAAACATTACATGGGGAAAATGACAGGCAAACAGATTGGAGCAAAAGGTGGCTTACAATACAATGCAATCTTGTGTAAGCACAAACCAACAGTAACTGCAACACATATTGCACAAATGAAAAATGCAGTACTGTTAAAACAGTCAACGTGACGTTTCGATACCTATCTCCAATAATTAACTGGGATCATCTTCAGGACTACTTATAATACTATTGCCTGAGTGTTTTTGAAGAAGCCTGTGGGAATTAACAGGAGGAGGGAAGAGGGAAGAGAAACAATTTTATCTCAGGAACATTTATATTTACATTTAAAATTAACATGTCAGGCGCACTTGAGTGACTTTTGACGGTCTGTGACATTGTGTTCTGATGCCACCAGGTACAGTGAAGAATTTCAAGACACTATTAAAATTAAGTGACATCAGTACAGAGTGCACACGTGGTGACTGGTGTTCAGCGGCGTATAATGTGTACAACTCGACTGTAGCGCAAGTGGGGTGACTACTCGAAAGGGCATAATTGTAATTGTGCTCATTTTTCAGGTAGCTTGGGCAGTGTATTTAGTGCAAGTGTGATCACCAAAGTATTCACACACTTAGCGGTTTGTAAGCAAGGGAGTGCCAGAGTCGGTGAATATTTTGACCGGCGACATAAGATCGGTGACCAGTGTTCCGTTTGGGCGGGGCACGGATCGTATTGTCCTGTGAGGTTGACATTAACGCAGTGAATAATGAGTGGCGGCAGTGTCGGTTTGGACAGGGTACAGTATTGACCTGCGCACCGGTTGATGGTGAACCTGCGGCGTCTATTTTCGGAGCGTCATGGGTGGTGTGGTACACCTAAAGGCAGGAAGGAGCCATGTAAGGCACTTCACAAAAGAAGGGGTTAAAAAAATATTGAATGCAACCTTTGATCCGGGCAAGGAGGTTACCTGAAAGTATGATCAGAGTGCCTGAGGAGGCTTCCGTGAGGTGGTGGGTGGCGTGGCAGGGCGTCAGGGAAGCGTTCCTGACCGAATTCGGGCAGCATGTGGGAATAGGACAGTGCTTAATTGAGAGCTTTAACGTTTGTGAGTGAAGACAGTGAGCTGCATGCGGCGAGGAAAGTTACCTAAGCACAGTGGCAGGGGGCCAGGTGCATTTTTGATTTTGCGAGCCTGGACGACTTGGAGCATGGGGCGGCTGCAAGGTGATGCAGTCCGATTCTGGCGGATCCTGTGAAAATTAGACAGGGGGATCAGTCCGTTGTCGCACTAATGAAAGATTATAAGAGCGGACAAGGGAGTATGCCACACGCAATCTTACCTTGATGGAATTTCTAAGGCGGGCGAGGGAGTCCCGTCCAGTGTAGCCTGGTAGCTAGTTGCGAGGGGCTCTGCAGGAGGAAGCCTTTTGGCGTGCACTATGAAGTTAATGGAAACAAACAGGGGACTACTCCCGGGTGTCGACTGGTCGCCAGAATCATGTGCGCCATTTTGGAATGGTGGAAGGGGTGAAGAAAACCGGCGGACATGCTAGAGTGGGTGGGGGGGTGTTCGCAGTGAGGCATTTATCATAGGTCACAGCAATTATCCTAGAGCAAAAAACTTCCATTGTATTATATAGTTAATTGATAGAGGCAAAGCAAATCATAATATACAACAGTTAGGACCCATTCTGGATTATGTGGAAATTGTCTGGTTTGAAGCAACATTGCTGTCTGTGTCTTTTAGGGAGGGGATTCCAAAAAGGCCAAAAGTCAATGTACTGCGGTGAAAATTGGGTTTATAGCAGATTAGTCCAATCTTCCGATCTGTTGAGTCCATCCTGTATTGAGTTGAATTGGATAATTGATTTCAGCTCCTCTTTGTTCAGCATTTGTCCCATATTACCACCTCTGGGTGGTAGTTTCAATACTTTGAGGAATGTCCACTTTAGGTCATCTTCAGTGTGTTTTAGAGCTGCATAGTGGTCAACCAGTGGTGCGTTCAAGGTGCGTTCAAGGTCCCGCAAGGTCCCGCATCCGGTAAACCAACTGAGAAGAATACCCTTTTGGCCTACAGTAGCAATCATCCCAGGGCCCTGAGGGACTCCTTGCCCTATTCTCAATTTTTGAGGATAAGGCGCAATTGCTCATGCAAGAATGATTATTTCCAGGAAGCGGCCGTTCTAGCATCCAAACTTAAAGAACGAGGGTACCCCAGAAAAATCGTAAAATACGCTTCCAAACGGGCATGGTACTGCCCCAGAGAGGTCTTGCTCACCCCCAAACCAAAAAAGGACTTAAAACGCATTGCATACGTGACTACTTTCTCACCCATTTCGCATAAGCTGAGGAAAACGATACTCAAACAATGGCCCATTATCAACTCAGGTACCTTAGACATTGAGAAACCTCTGTTTGCCTTTAAAAAGAGAAAGAACTTCAAAGACCCCCTGGTTAGGGCAGCCTTACCTTGTGCTCCATCTGCCTCTACTCTTTATACTGTATGGGGTCTGTCCCCCATTGTTGGTCATTCGAAATGTGGTGGTTGTAACAACTGTAATTTGACAATTGAAGGAAAAAGTTTCACATTTAACAACATTACTGTGCAAAGTCATTCTTTTTCAAATTGTAATACATTAAACGTGATATACCTGATCCAATGCCCTTGTCTGAAAGTATATATTGGGCAAACAACTCAAAAGGTCAAGACCCGAATTGGACAACATAGGAGCCGCATTCGATGCGGGACCTTGAACGCACCACTGGTTGAATACTATGCAGCTCTAAAACACACTGAAGATGACCTAAAGTGGACAGTCCTCAAAGTATTGAAACTACCACCCAGAGGTGGTAATATGGAACAATTGCTGAACAAAGAGGAGCTGAAATCAATTATCCAATTCAACTCAATACAGGATGGACTCAACAGATCGGAAGATTGGACTAATCTGCTATAAACCCAATTTTCACCGCAGTACCTTGACTTTGGGCCTTTTTGGAATCCCCTCTCTAAAAGACACAGACAGCAATGTTGCTTGAAACCAGACAATTTGCACATAATCCACAATGGGTACTAACTGTTGTATATTATGATTTGCTTTGCCTCTATCAATTAACTATATAATACAATCGAAGTTTCTTGCTCTAGGATAATTGCTGTGACCTATGATAAATGCCTCACTGTGAGCACCCCCCCACCCACTCTAGCATGTCCGCCGGTTTTCTTCACCTATTCCACCATTCCAAAATGGCGCCCATGATTCTGGCGACCAGTCGACACCCGGGAGTAGTCCCCTGTTTGTTTCCATTAACTTCATAGTGCACGCCAAAAGGCTTCCTCCTGCAGAGCCCCTCGCAACTTGCTACCAGGCTACACCGGACGGGACTCCCACGCCCGCCTCCGAGATTCCATCAAGGTAAGATTGCTTGTGGCATACTCCCTTGTCCGCTCTGATAATCTTTCATTAGCGCGACACCGGACTGATCCCCCTGTCTAATTTTCACTAGATCTGCCAGAATCGGACTGAATCACCTTGCAGCCGCCCCATGCTCCAAGTAGTCCAGGCTCGCAAAATCAAAAACGCACCTGGCCCCCTGCCACTGTGCTTAGGTAACTTTCCTCGCCGCATGCAGCTCACTGTCTTCACTCACAAACGTTAAAGCTCTCAATTAAGCACTGTCCTATTCCCACAGGCTGCCCGAATTCAGTCAGGAACGCTTCCCTGACGCCCTGCCACGCCGCCCACCACCTCACGGAAGCCTCCTCAGGCACTCTGATCAGACTTTCATGTAACCTCCTTGCCCGGATCAAAGGTTGCATTCAATATTTTTTTAACCCTTTCTTTTGTGAAGTGCCTTACATGGCTCCTTCCTGCCTTTAGGTGTACCACACCACCCATGAGGCTCCGAAAATAGACGCCGCAGGTTCACCATCAACCTGTGAGCAGGTCAATACTGTACCCTGTCAAAACCGACACTGCCGCCGCTTGTTATTCACTGCGTTAATGTCAACCTCACAGGACAACACGATCCGTGCCCCGCCCAAACGGAACACTGGTCACCGATCGTATGTTGCCGGTCAAAATATTCACCGACTCTGGCACTCCCTTGCTTACAAACCGCTAAGTGCCTGAATACTTTGGTGATCACACTTGCACTAAATACACTGCCCAAGCTACCTGAAAAATGAGCACAATTACGACTATGCCCTTTCGAGTAGTCACCCCACTTGCGCTACAGCCGAGTTGTACACATTATACGCCGCTGAACACCAGTCACCATGTGTGCACTCTGTACTGATGTCACTTAATTTTAATTGTGTCTTGAAATTCTTCACTGTACCTGGTGGCATCAGAACACAATGTCACAGACCGTCAAAAGTCACTCAAGTGCGCCTGACATGTTAATTTTAAATGTACATATAAATGTTCCTGAGATAAAATTGTTTCTTTTCCCTCTTCCCTCCTCCTGTTAATTCCCACAGGCTTCTTCAAAAACACTCAGGCAATAGTATTATAAGTAGTCCTGAAGGTGATCCCAGTTAATTATTGGAGTTAGGGATGGAAACGTCATGTCGACTGTTTTAACAGAACTGCATTTTTCATTTGTGCAATATGTGTTGCAGTTACTGTTGGTTTGTGCTTACACAAGATTGCATTTTATTGTAAGCCACCTTTTGCTCCAATCTGTTTGCCTGTCATTTTCCCCATGTATTGTTTTCTCCCCTCCTTTACTTGGTACAGGTTTGTGCCCAGTTTTTGATCTGTGTTTTGTCTCACGTAACCGCGAATCTTTTTCTTTCTATTTTGGAAATAAATATTCCTCTGTCCGGCTGGACATTGGAGAAAAAGAAACATAGTTCGTATCTAAGCCTATGTGTATTGCTCATAATTGCATTGAAAAAAGCTTAGGACCTTTATTTTTCTTAAAAATGTGATGAATCTGCGGCAGTGTGCCTCCGCGGCTCCACACCTCCGCCGCGTAACCCCTGCGGCGATTTCTAAAGTGTGAACGGTTGTCGACACGGAAAGCAAGAGCAGGGCCAGTGCCAAGGCAAACACAGCGCACACCAACGGGGCACAGAGGGCTCCGCTGGCTCTTGCCACACCTGGTGGTCCATGCCAACAGTCACATCTGGCCCATTATCTGCCTGCTTCGTGTACAGGCCACAGACTCGCGTTACGGGCGTCCAGCGGACAAGGGCACGTGTCTTGAGTGCCCTATAAATAAACCACCCCTTTCTAAAGGCTGCCATAGTCACTGTTTTAGCTGCCTCGTGCCCGCCTCATGTGAAAACAAGATAAAGCCAGCCCTCATTAACCAACTCACCGGCACGGGTCCTATTGTAAACATTTAACTGGGTCCTCTGCTGACCTCTGGCCTGGAATCCGATGCCGTAGACAGGTTTATCTGGTGCTGCGCAGCATTCAAGCTCGCTCACAGCACGGTCCAATAGAAAAAAGTCGGGATCTCTGCGATCAGCGTCGTTAAAACCCGCCTACTGAGTTCAGTGTACTGGGGCGCAAAACTGAAAGCGCGGTGGGAGCGCACGAGACACCGTCGCCGTGAGCGTGCACATCGGCTGTCCCGGCGCAAGCTGAAGATCGCCGGAGAAGACACGCTGTTATATAACTACATATGCATGAGAATAAAGCTACGCAACAACTTCAATCAAGTCTCTGACTATTATTTAAGACACGCCTACCTCAGAGTCTGAAGAGCCTGCTTCCGAGACTGACCCGCTACGGAGCGAGAAGGAAACGCGGAAAGAGCCCGTGAGTGGGAGTGGGGGGTGGGGGCAGAGAGGGAGGGGATGTGTGTGTCTGTGTGTGTGTGTGCACGCGCAAGTGTGTCTGTGTGTGTGTGCCTGAATCTGCCATGCTGTCCACGGTAGAAGCTCACACGCGCGACCAAATCCCATTCTACAATGCTGCGAGTGCCCATCTCTTGCCTCCACTTTGGCTCGTTGGAAGCGGAGCCGACGACTATATTTCTCACAGCGAGAACGCGCTTCGCACGCTTTCGCCAGGGCAAGACCTAAAAAGGGGAAAAAATGAGATACAGGTTTGCAAAATTCGGCTTAGTCCTAGCATGATAACATATTGCCATTCACTGGGCCATCCCCAACCCACCGACTTTATTTAAATGAAGGGCTGAATCGTTGGAATGGGCAGCTGGGAGGACTACAGACTCTAGAAGGTATGAACAGGCAAGCATGCAGAAAGGGCTTTAGAGTACTGGACTACCATGCTAGTTGCATTGGGTAGACACGACACAGCCCTGGGTCATAAGATAGGCTCGACCGTGGATGGGAGGAAAGACGCAGTCTCTGAAATGGCTAACTCTGGAACTGGACTGCCACTTTCATAAGCACAATAGCCTACCCCCTCTATTACCAGTGGGCACATTTCTGGAAAGTAACTTGGTTAGGCTTTTGTAGGCCTTCCCCAGGAGATGTGTGTTGGAAGTCAGATATCTGAGTATTGATTATGTCCATACTTCCCCCAGTACCACATCCTTAATGTGTATTTCATTGATTATGCTTTGCTGCACTATTTGTTGTTGTGCTGTCTTGAGAACTGAATAAACACATTTAAAAAAAGAATGTGAACAATTATGATTAACTTGTGTATCTGTTAGGAGAAAGAGTACACAATAGATAACCTTAAATGCCTTCTTTAAATGATAAAACTCCATCTTATAATGATAATAAAAGTATATAAGGGTCTAGTGATGTAATAATACACCAAACATTTTTGGCGGTTGGTACATACTCTGCCAGGAAAATTAGGTGTTTTGCTCTGTTACACCAGTAGATGTTCTGACATCCAAATTAATAAATGCCTGTCTGGCGGATATTTAATGCATTGACAAGAACCGCCATCAAGGCAGTTCATGTCAATGCGTTGCAACTTTGCCCTATAGCACTGTCAAACCTGTTAGTGACGTACAGCTAAGATACCTTTTTATTTTTTTAAAACAATACACCAAAGTTTAAAAAAATAAAAATAAAAAACAATCCCCCCTCACCATATGAATTATCTCCCATTGCGAGGGAGGCATTTTTCAGTTTTTTACTGCCCCATACTCTCAGGGTTTTCCTGGCAGTAATGTGCAGTGAAAATTGACCTGTATGTCTGCCCATCTAAACTTGGTTGGCAGACATTCAGGTCAACGTCCGACCACCCTTACTCCATCGGTGCCTCGCAGGGCTCTAACCATGGTGGGAACAGAGTAGTCTCTGCCGTGGTTACACTCAAGACCCACCTGCTTTGAAATCTGGTGGGGGACATTACATTGGCAGGATGCATACTTTGTCACCATTGAGATAGAACACCCTTCCGTAATACCTGTGTAAATTCATGTTGGAAATCATTCCAGCTAGCCCAGATTTGCTGCGGAGGATGTACTCTACTACTCTCGCCCTGCTAGGTAAATTATTTCTGCCCTCGAAAGGATCATGATATCTAACATTTTTCAGGGGTTGGTAGGTTGACATTGGGGCTTGTGAATACCTGCAAATGTTTGGGTTTATGGTTTGAAAGAGAACTAGAGAAAACTCCTGCCATGTACTGACTAGTCAACAACAGTCAATCATACCAACTTATGGCTTAACTCACACAAAACTGCTCATCTGCTCATGTTAATAAATACTCTAACAAGTGCATAATCAACTTTTGGGAATAGAATACAATGCAATTCAATTGAATGTTTGCTGGTGTGAATGACTATTCCCTTGTGAATACCATTTTGACAAAGTGCACACTTGCAGAGAACTATTTCTATCTTATACAATAGTTTTCAGTTTTTGTATCTTAGAAACAGTTTGTGAATGAAGTAAAATTGAACTCATTAATTTGATGGCAAAGTCTCCATGTTTTGTGATTATGAGGCGATCCAATACCCCAGACCTGAATACATGTTTTTGTTTTTGTGTAGCCTACCTGAAGCTCATGCCAAGAGTCTGGTTGATCTGGCCATTGTTGATTGCTCAGGAGAGGAGCGGAGTGTGGAAGCAGGCATCAAGCATAGACAGCAAGTTTCTCTATACAGCATGTCACGCCATTGCAGTGCTCCTGGACAGAAGTGGCCATCAGTTACTGTGAGCTGAAGATGGGAGTTCAGGTTGAGCAGCAAAGTGGGCAGCATAGAGGTCAATACATCTTGTGCTCCTGAACTCAGAATTGAGAAGCCAGCAGTCAGGGAGCACGTTTGGCAGAGGCCATGGCAAGGCGGTTCACCTCTGTTTGCAACAGCCTCACACCTTACCTCTCCCTCCTGCAAAATTACTCTTATGTAACATAAGGGCATTGGCTGCAGTGTTCCCAGCCAACTCAAGATAATGATTGACCGGAAATTCCTATTCTTACTCGAACCTGTTGAAGCCCGGGACTCAATGGAACTTCACAAGAACGTTGTGGAGGCACAAGTGTCAACGTTATCACATCACCTGCATTGGAGGGTGAAGGAGAGGAAAAGGTTGGCTCTTAGAAGCTGATTGAACAACAGCTGGAGGCTAGCAGAGCTGCTGCGATGTTAGTGGCCTCAGAGATTGAACATAGACAATTATTTAAGGAAGACAGCACAAGGACTGATGGTAGATAGCCACCCCCCATTACCCCTCAACTGACCTCTGATCCAACCTACTAGGTCGACTGACTTGGAAAGAACTTTGGTGTGGACTGTCCCCCCATTCATAGATGGTATAGACACTGTATAACTGAGTACCCTTGGCTGTGCTACTTAGTAACTGTTGAACTCCAAGGGAACATGCATTGGACCCACCCTGCTGGGATGCCTTGATCTGGATTTGACGTGGGATTCCCTTTTATCCCACACACAATAGATTAGAGAAAGAGGGGAAGAATGGTGTTGGCAGCAGGCAGGCTGGATGTGCAGCAGTTTCTCCTGGGTAGCATATACGTCCCAAATTATGACCAGATTGACTTTCTAGACACCCTCTCACTGCAACTTGGACTTATGACATCCTCCCCCATGCTACTGAATCGAAATTACAATTGTGTTAATGATCTCCAATTTTACCACTTTATACCACCAGTGTCAGGGGCACAGTCAATTAAAGTGGCAAAGGGTTTACCAGTTGGATACAGAGTTGGGAGTTGCTAGATATTTGGAAGTTACACCACGGCATTACAAAGGATTATATATTTTATTATAACTACATGATGTCCATGCCCTCCTCCACAGAGTGTTATGCTCGAGCCAGCTGAGCCCATCCTTGGTGAGGTCAGAGTACCTGGGGAAAACGATTCTAACCATAATCCCCTCATAGTGACTTGGCAGGGAACTGGATGCTGAGTCGGTTCCGCAAGACAGGACAATTCACGAGTTAGAATTGGAGGTGGCAGCAAACCCAAATACAAAACAGAGGCTTGACGGTAGCAAAACTGAATGTAAAAAACGTATTGACAAGCTCCAATGTCACCATTATTGTGAATATGTCACTAGAGTACACAAAAGGGAGGGCAGTCCAGGAAGATTGTTGGCTTGGCTTGTTAGATCGGAGTTGAGATGCTCTCCAATGTTAAACGTCCAGGGGACCGGATGCTCCATGATTTATGAGCAGGGCCAAATTGACAATGACTTCTTAGACTACAATAAGAAATTATATGGTCCTCAGGAAGTGGCTACCTGCGATGCAGCAGAAGCTTTCTTTGACAGGGCCTTTTTTAGGGTACTGGGAAGGAGAGATAGGAAGGCACTGGGTTGTCCACTAACCCAGAATGAATTACGAGGTGCCAATAAAGAGCTGGTCAGAGGAAAGAGGCTGAAGGTGGATGAGCTGCTGGCAGAATTTAATTACACTTACTCTGACCTCCTAGTTCCACTACTGGCTCAGATATATGCAGCAGCCCTGGAGAAGGTAGAGCTCCTTTAGACAACCCAAGAAGAGCTAGTTGTCTCCTTAAACCTACAGACACGGACAATCAATCAAACAGTACTTTATTCTGCCATTAGGCCACCAAAGTCAACAAATATACATACATCAAAGTTATTGGATATTAAGCATTTAGGGGCACATGCATCATTGTTTCATTTTGCACTTCCTAATTTGCGATTTTTAGGGAATCGCAAATTAGGAAATGCAAAATGGGATGCATGTACATTTTCTCAAAATATTTGAGAATCGGTAAAAATCGCAATTTTTACCGATTCTCAAATATTATGCGATTAGCAAAGTGCGAATTCGCAATTCCCATTCATTCCTATGGGCTAAAATGCCCGTAGGAATGAATGGGAATTGCGAATTCGCACTTTGCTAATCGCAAATCCTGATTGCATTTCAAGGGTGGAGAGGGGGGTTCAAATGACCCCCCCTGCACCCATGAAATGTTGTTTTCGCATCATGTTGCACACACACATGTCCTAAGGACATGTGTGTCCGTAACATGAATGTGTAAAAAAATGCTTTTGCAGCGTTTTTAACACTTTTTGCAAATTTACCGAGTGGTTCAACCACTCGGTAAATTTGACACCCTAATTGCGAATTCGCAATTATAAAAGTAATCATGCATTGCTTTTAAGAATTCGCAAATTTGCGATTTCTTAAAAGCAATCGCATTTTTAGAAATCGCAAAAATGTGCGATTTCTAAAAATGCTTGATGCATTCCAAAAAGCATTTTTGGAATCGCAAACGGCCGATTTTAAGGAATCGCACCGTTTGCGACTCCAAAAATGCTTGATGCATGTGCCCCTTAGAATCATGTACAGTTGACTAAAACACAAACCGAGCCTCATATTGCAAGAAGTAATACATTTTCAGGTATTATCTAAAACATGATCACATAAAACTTATAAAAGGGGTAGATAATTAGAGATATATCAACTTCGAAAGATCCAGATACGTTCTGTTACACCAACTGTTCTCTATTTGGGACCTTGATTTAAGAATTTTAAAATGATACTGGCAACATGCTTCTCCCATCACATGATGGCTCATAGAGATCAGAGGGATTTCTACTGACTCGTGGCATGTTGCACAATTTGAGTAAACTGTATCATGTCTTGGACAAGACGGACGTGGATGCTTTCCCCCAGACACTGGTTGCTTCAGTGGATCTGGAAAAAGTGTTTGATATGGTACGATAGAGCTCTCTTGGATTGAGACACTTTATGATCATCCAAGGGCAAGGGTTCAGATGGGAGTGTGAATCTCTTCTTAATACCCAATATATCATGGCCCCAGACAAGGCTGTCCATTCTCTCTGAAGCTTTTGGCTATAGCAATTGAATTTCTAGCAGCAGTAAGTAGGACGGAGGATGGGGGTAGAGGTTTCTCATAATGGACAATACCCATGTAGAATCCTTAAATGCTGACATCTTATTCTACATCAGAAATGGAGAACCTGACTTGACTCCGACTCAGCCGCTACTAAGGGACTTAGAGAAATCTTGGGACTGAAAGCAAACAATTCCAAAATGTATCTCTTCCACTTAATACTGAAGTGAGAGGAGCCTAATATATAGATGTTGGGAATGCTATGGACCCCGTACCTTCAAATAGTTAGGGGTGAATATATACCACTCCCCTTCTGACTTGAAAGATGGGAATTTGGGGGTTGTGTTCTGGGCACTCAAGGGCTCAGTGACTAACACTATCAAATATGGCCTGGATAGTCTTAACAAATTCTTCTTTCTTACCCAGGGTGCTCTATTTCTCTGCCAATTTTCTGGTGTGTGTCCCCTGGCAATGGTTCTGGCAGGTGGATTCCTTGATACTGGATTTGATCAGGGACACGGGGAGGAAGAAAGTTGCCCTAGACAACCTTAAGTATCAAATCCCCTCAGGTGGCCTCAGTGTTCCTGACTTAAAGCTATATTACCTAGCAGCATAGCTACACTGGATTGCTTGTTGGTTAGACAGAGAAAAGAATGAGGTATGGGTCAAGTCAGAAGGGAGCTTAATCAGAGAGGTCTGACAGACCTCTTGCTGTACAGGGTAAAACCATCCTAGAAAATGCTGACCTTACTCACCATAGCCTTGATGTGCTAAAATAAAAATTGTATTAAACTGAGTAAATACTATTTTCTGTATACTTCCGTGCTATACCACTTGTAGATCTTCCACAGGGGGCCACGGGAGGAAACAATTCATTGTTTTTAAGGCTCACCATCTGGGACAATGGACTGAACTTTACGTTGGGAGACTTATTTAAATGGTACTGTCATGCCTTCGGAGTAGTTGATACAAGACTTTGGCCACAGTTTCTGACATATGAGGCACTCACACATGCATTTACACAATATGGAACTTGAGAGCGGGAGACCCCCACAACAGGCTGTCCTGCACCTGTTTCTAACAATATGAAGTGGGAGATATCAATGTGGGTTGGCCCACTAAAGGTAAGGCATGAATGGGAAGAGGACTTAGATCATGCCATAGTAGACAGGAAATGGGGCAGGATATTGAATTATACAAAGAGGGTGTCCTGTAACACAAGACTGAAATGTACCCAATATAATTTCCTGCACCAAAGCTACATCACTGCCTAGAAAATAAAGCATATATATGGTGGAGACCCGAGACTTTGCCACAGATGTTCGTCTCAATCTGCTAATTTCCTTTGTATGAATTGCAGCTGCCCTCATTTACAAACTTATTGCTGAATATTGTCGCACACTCAGGAGAGACCCATCGCAGGGACATTGAGGTGACACCAGAGAATCGCTTATTGAGGGTGGTTCCATAGGACACAAAACAAAAAAGCTGGAAACAGACTGTTGGACCTTGCTCTTTCCAGAAATCTGACTGCAAGGACATGGAAATCTAGAAAGGGCTCTACCAACACGAGATGAAAAGCTGAGGTCGTTAGTTCCCTTTTTAGGTTTCGACCTGGCGAGGGGCACGCAGTGCCCCTCCCAGTTCGAAAACTTTTGTTTTCAGTAGGGATGTTTGGACCGCCTCTGTTTCCAATTGGCTAGCTCCATAAATGGAGGCTAGCCATTGGGAGACAGAGGCTGTCAATCACGCTTTCTTGCGAAAACGCGATTCGGGGGCGTTTCTCGTTCTTTTTTTAAGCCCCGCCCCTTTGTCCTGGGCCGCGCTGTGATTGGCTGCCGGCCCGGGACACCCCCGTGACGTCATTCCCGGGCCGCGCTGTGATTGGCTGCCGGCCCGGGACACCCCCGTGACGTCAGCCAATCACAGCACGGCCCGGGACCTGACTTGTTTTTTTTTATCGCCCACTTTCCTCTTTTAAAACGTCGGCATGTATGTGAAAGATTGCAATCCTTTCCATTAATCTGCCTATTGTAAAATGTTGAGAGGTACACTTTGTAGATTCCGGGTTAAGTGGAAAAAGCGTTGTGCCTGCTCCTTGCCATAGCGGCGCGTATTTCAAATATTCAACTATGCACAGAAGTTTTTAATTTCTTTGGATCGCTGGGCCATTTAGGACTAAAACCGCCGTAGCTGTAGAGCGGAAAACTAAACACCACAGACAGTAAACTGGGGTCTCAACGAACATCTCAAGAGAAACTCTCCTCCCATGATTCATTGTGCGAATTTAATGTACAGGAATCAGCTGTACGAGCGTCACAAAAGAAGGACTACATTTGCACCGTTATATTACGATGCTTCATTAAACGTAGGGGCCAAGCAGAAACAGTTCTACAGAGACGGCTTTCAAAAAACACAAATCATATGTTTTCTAGGCTTTTTTGTCTAGCTCAATTGTTTTTATATAAAAACAACAATAATGATAATAACAATAATGAGTGATACACAATTATAAAACAAACAATGATGCTATTTATGGTATTACTCTTATCGGCAATTGTTTCAAATGTATTCTTTTCAGACGTATCGGTGTTATAAAACTAAATGGACCAACTGAAACTCCAATATGGCCGCCATTGCGGTGTGCCTCTGGATAGAGATTTCTCCGTCCGCTCTCTTCCAAGACCCAGTGTGACTGTGGGGTGGGAGGAGGTGTTGACCGCATTGTCGCTGTCAGTAAAGCTATTCGCAGGAGTCGAGACTGCCAAGGTAGAAGCTCTTGGTGCGGGGGAGCGCCGGGGCGGCGAAAGAGGGCAATATAAGCCGTGACAACCATGGCTGAGACCATCGCAGATACCTGCCGTCTGATGAGCAAGCCTCAAAACCTGAACGACGCCTACGGCCCACTGAACAACTTCCTGGAGATCGAGGTGGGAAACCCACAGACAGTGGGGGTGGCCCGGGGCCGCTTCACCACCTATGAGATTCGCCTCAAGGTGAGTAGAAGGGGTGCAGGTTGTTAACTTACAGGCGGCTAAAGGATCACAGTCAGCGACACAGGATGGCAGGGCATAGGAAGTATGAGAAAATTAGGCAGCTCGAGAATGTGTGCATTGAATAATAAAGGTTTAGTAGTTTATGAAAGGTGGCACAGTCAGCAAGAGGTTGTAGTGATGGATGGGAAGAATGGGGATACTAAGCTAGTGGGTGGTTAAGGCAAAAGGCTGCAAGAATGGTGTCACCGGCAGTAGGGTTGTGCCTCTGGGGCTGCGATGGCGAATACAATCATTGAGGTGTGGTTGCACGGACATTAAATACAATCAGTGAGGTGTGGTTGCACGGACATTAAATGATGAGGCTCTTAATGAAGGTGGAGATATGCAGACACACAAGTTAATTGCGCTGTCAGGGTACATGAATAATCATAAGGGTGGAAATTGGAACCCAACAAACATCTGTGAGGTCTGTAAGGAATTAGGGTGTTACATCTGACATTACAGGCCCTTTTGTTCGGCAGCAGCACATTGTTTAATTCGCATACTTCATTCTATATTTTTTTGACAGATGGGGGTGTTTGTCAAAGACACAATTGATTTATCGTGGGGAATTATCATGAGTTAATTAAAATCACTAGCAAAACTGTATAGGTATGCCTGAATCTTTTGTGTGGCGAATATGCTTTTAATTATTTACTAAAGAGAGGACGGAATAGCCTTCATGTGGGGGACATGCGGCCTACTGTTTTAATTAGAAAACTGGAGAGACAACATATTGCCTTCCGAATGACTCTATATCAACCTGCCCTTTCTATTGCATTAGATTCGCTCTATGGACTTTGGAAAGCTATGATTTAAAAATACACATAAAGTGTCAGTTTAAAATTTCCAGATGAGGCTCTGTCTGAGTAGACGGCCAGTAGCTGTGGAAGGCAGGAAGTCCACTTTGCTTCCTGCCACATGATAGTGGGAGTGCTCCCTGCAGGAGATTCCTTAGCGTTCTTTGAGTCAGCACTTTAGTCCTTCGAAATCAGAACTACAGTGCACCAAGGGAAGCAATTCATGTTGCTTTCTAGCACAGCAGCGCCCATATCCTTTTCTAGATGCAGTCTTTACAATGACATTTCATTGCAGCTAGTGTGGCCTATCCTGTGGCTTTCTTGTCAGCGACGTTTTTTTCTCCCCCCTATCTGTATAAACGTTTGCACAGACTTGTTAAGGAATGTTTTAGGTTACATTAAAAGCCCCTGGTTCTGCAAAGTGTGCACTGTTTCACTTGATTACAAAACACGTTATAATTCAGGTGTTTGTGACCGACAGGGATGTTGATTCGGGATCACATTGCATTTCCCTATTAGTTCACAAATGTTGGAGGATTCTTTAAATGTAAACTAAATTAATTTAATAATTTGAGACATCTGCAATTGAAACGAAAAAGTTATGATGTGTAAAAAAAATCTGATTTTATTGCCTAGTGCTAACTAGGCCTTGATTACATACTCGTAAACACGACTGCTGACTTTATTATAATAATTGAATGTTTTTATTAGGTTGCGACCTGGCGAGGGGCACGCAGTGCCCCTCCCAGATCGAAAACTTTTGTCTTCAGTAGGGATGTTTGGACCGCCTCTGTTTCCAATTGGCTAGCTCCATAAATGGAGACTAGCCATTGGGAGACAGAGGCTGTCAATCACGCTTTCTTGAGAAAACGCGATTCGGGGGCGTTTCTCGTTCTTTTTTTAAGCCCCGCCCCTTTGTCCTGGGTCGCGCTGTGATTGGCTGCCGGCCCGGGACACCCCCGTGACGTCAGCCAATCACAGCACGGCCCGGGACTTGACTTGTTATTGGTTTGCGGTTGGTGTGTTCTCTTGCAGGCTTGCTTCTCACTAATCATAAGGTAATGCATTTCACCCTCCACCACTAAATTAGTCAGTGGGTCTAATATCTTCCCCTAGGGTGCCCCACGCTGTCCCCTCACCCTGACGCCGTTTAGGTGCTCTCGTGCGGTTGGCCTGAGGCCTTGTCTGGCGACGGTGTCTCGTTCCTTGCGGTGAGTCATCCCCCTCGGGACGGTTCTGTGTTGTTTCTTTATCGGGTGAGGGGACTTTGGAGTGTTTTAACTTAGCTTTATGCCTTTTGCACGGTATGTCAGGTTCGGGATCAATCAGTGTCTGTAGTGGCGTTAGGTCTAAGGAACTTGACGCTCTGCATTGAGCCTTGCGGGTTCGAAGTTTCTATTGGATGTTCAGCGGCTCAGTTATTTGCTTTTGGTTGATCCCTTTTTATTGCTTGTCTTCCCGCAGTGAGGCCGTTGGACGACTGGGGGGGGGGGTCTGTTATGCATTCTCGGTTCGAAGTCCGGGCGGTCTCGGGAAGGCTGCCTGGCTTGTAACGCTTGGGCATTGTTTCATCTCCATGCGGTTTTTAGTGTGTTAGGATGGAAATTAAGGTGTAGATCGGGCGATGTGTCACGCAGTATACTTGTGTAGTCTTCTGCTTTAGCATTTCGTGTTTTTATCTCCCCTTCGGGATCGGCAGTGCGGTATTTCTATAATTTTAAGGCAGTTTTGTTTTCTCTGATTGCGGGCAGTTCGCTTCCCTCTCGAGTGAGCAGGCGACGGACGGAAGCATCTCTATGCGCTTTAGGCCCGAGTATGATAGCACCGTCGCTACCGCTCCTGGCAGGTCTCTCAGGGGATAGTAGGAATGTTTATTCAACTCCATTGTGGTTGTGTTGTGTTTTTTTTTTCTTTTATTAATCCTTTACCGCGGAAGTTCTTCTGCTTTATCGGTAGTTGGCCCTGAGTTGGGGAGGGGGAGGGGGCGCGGGCGCTGCTGCGGTTTACCATATGTGTTATCTCGATTTGCCGTTCAGTGTCATATCATCGGCCCAGTGGCGCAGAGAAAAACGCGCTGCCCACAGACCAGAAGATTGCAGGTTCGAGTTTCCTGGCTCGACGCTGCAAAGTGCTTCTTTGTTAAGGAGTGCAATTATTATGACAGTAGGTAGTCAGTCCTGTGGGGAAAAAAGTACTTCAACTATCCTGTTAAAAATTCTCGGCATTCTCGCCAACCATGTTTTTTGCTAACGGACATTTCGGGCTCCGGTGTAGTGAGGGCTGCCGCGCTGCAAACCCTACAGATTGCGGGGGGCAAGTAGGCTGGCTGGCATGTCCTGGCGGATGAGTTTTCTGCGGGGACTTTCATGTTGCTCGACCGGCACCCGTTTCAGAGGGCGGTCCCCCTTCCCCCTCCTCTACCCTTTCAGGGAATGGACAGTTGTGCCAGGTAGGCGCCTGCCGGTCCTTGCCGGGGACCCTGTGCTTCTCAGGCTGCTCGAGTGGTCCGCGTGGGGTGCCCCGGTCCTTTATCAGGGCATAGGTGCCATTGTGTGGGGCCGCCATTGTTGGCCACGAGGGTCATTGGTGGTGCGGCCATTTTTGGGGGTCTCGACCTGCTCGGACAAGGGGGAGGGGCGGTGGGAGCGGCCATTTTGGACACCTCCACCTCTGGCTTTCCAACTGCAGGGGCGTGGCGGCTTGCTCGACAGCGGTGTAGGTCAAGTCTTATTTAGCTTATCGATGTCGGATTTCGGACCAGTAGCGCTCACGCTATAATAGCTTTTCAGCAGTTAAGCGTCTTGTCCCCTTCCACAGGATTCCGACAATTACAAATGGAACGTAAACATTAGCATTCCTTCTTTGGTTGATTGCTTTCCTTCAGTTAAGGCAGTGGTGCGCAGGTAGATAGACTCGGCACAGTGTTGTCTCGTTCCCCTTATGGCCGGGCAGTCACGAGGCATACTGATGCACTTGTCCTGCTGTTAGCCCTTGCGCGCGTGTCGCGCTGCAGCCTGCCCCGTTCTCCCATTCACATCGGCTTCGCGGGTTGGCACATGGTTCTGGGTGTCCTAGGCTCTGGTATGGACAGTGCCGGCCCTCCATGTTGGAGCTCACGAGTAGCTCCAGCTTTGGCCCCTGCGGCTCCGGGGCAGCGCACCTTCTGGTGGATTTTCCTGCGGGCTGAGGCTCTTCCGGGGATCGCGTTCGTGCGCGAGGGCATCGGTGCACTTGGGTTTTGCCCGGGAAGACGCGGAGCTGGTCGGGGTACTGCAATTATCACCGTGGTGGGCTTAGGTATCCTGTGTGTTGGGTAATTACGGTAGTGCATGAGGGTCCATTACGATCATACCACGTGAATACTCCAACGGTGCGGCCAATTTTATGGGCAGTTGCCCGCGAGATGTCCGGCGCATGTGGAATATGGGGCCGTTGCACGGCCTGTTTTGATTTGCTTCATTTCACCCCCATGACCATCTCTCGACCGTGAAGGTGCTCCATTTGGACGCTAAAAGCCTTGTTGTCGTTCTCCTACTCGCCCTCTTCAGAGCCCCACTGATTTTCTTTATAGGCGATCTGCATTCTGTGGCCAGGGGCGTAGCTATCACTGGTGCAGCAGGTGCAGTGGCACCGGGGCTCAGAGGGGCCGTGGAACCCTGATAATCGCTGTAATTCCTAACCTGACAACATTTAAAGGGTAATTTTCCTGTAAAAAACTCGGTCCACTGTCTCCCTCCACACACATGGTTTGAACCACTACACAGTATTTGAAGGCTTGAGGTGTGCATTTCAGTGGACATAACCTTTGCATTCACTTAAGCTAGTTTCATGACTATTCAGCGACGCCTAACTCCAAACAAGCATTAGCAAAACCAATAGTTCTCACCTTTGTGACCAATTGAATTTGCCAATGGTTTTTAGCCATGCTGCAAAGTATTCCCAATGGTGCACAGCATGGCTAAAGTAAACATTTAAAAAAACGTTTATGCATAGTGCAGCATCAATTTATAGGCTAGCGTAGCATGCATGCACAACACTAAAAAAACAAGCACTGGCGTTGCCAATAGGTTTCGCATTTGGAAATTTGGAGCTATTGGTTTTGTAAATTACATTTTATATTTATATATTGTTATTGACAATGCCAATAACGATATATAAATATAAAATGTCATTTACAAAAACCAATAGCTCCAACTTTCCAAAGGCGAAACCGTTGCATTGTAAATGCTTGTTTCTGTGGCTGTCAACGCTAACGGTTTTGCTGGGACTCTCCATACTTTCTTTGGATACTTGTTATTTGGCTTTATCTCCTTCTCTGGTTTTGCCATGTCTGCTCCGGGCAAGTCGGGTTTCAAGCCCTGTAGAGAGTGCGGGGGACATATGTCGATTACTGACCACCATGAGGACTGTCTGTGGTGTTTATCATTGGACCATACCGTCGAGGGCTGTTCTTGTTGTCGTAAAATGAACACAAAGGCCTTGAATGAGCAGAAAGCCAAGCTGTACATGGCTAAAGTAATACAAGAAAAAAGGTGTCCAAAACGTTTGAAGTTGAGGTCGTCGACTTTGCGTGACTCGAATGCAGAAGCACAAGAATAAGAAGAGGCATCGCTCTCGGTGCCGTTCGTCGAAGGCTGTAGCTTCGAGGTCGCCTTTTCTGGCTCCTCGACGTCGCAAAAAGGACTTTGTCTCACCTTCGCCTTCAGTGTCTCCTCAAGCCACTCCGATCCATTCTCCTTCGCACGGGGGTACCCTGGCGCAGTCACCGACACCGAGACCTTTTCCGAATTTGGAAGGTTTAACGAATCCGGATGGTGAGGAGGCACCTTCAGCTCCGCCTGTGGTTCTGGCGGTCCCGACTCCAGAGGTGCCACATTTGGATCTCGAACCGGCTCAGTATCCACAATTTCCAGGACCGGGTTCGGATCCCACGCATTTTTTAAATGCGATGTATGGCACGTTTGCCAGAGTGTCATACCCTTCTGGTGTACCTACAGGTCCTGTGGGTCCTCTGGCATTTGATTTGGGCATGCCTCAAAACTATCCTCAGGCACCCTTCGTACCATTCATGCCGACGGTGCCGTTCTGGCAGTTTCTAGCTCCAAGGATGTCAACACCGTATGTGCAGTCCCCGACTCTATCCGGCGAACCTTCCTCTCAGCTTTGTACGGCGCTGGTTGCTGCTACAGATCTGTCTACAATGCCGTTCCTGGAGCCAACAACACCGCGTGTGCTGCCGCCGACGCCGCAGCCGAAGATCTGCTCGAGGAGAGAGGTGCAGAAGTTGATAGAAGAGGAGCAGTACCAAGCTGAAGAAATGGAGAAAGGTGAAATTGATGAGTCGGTGGATGTGTTCGAGGGTCTGTGTGAGGCAAGTGGACTGGACACCTCTCCGGAGTGGGACTTTGCTTCATAGATAGCTTCCCCCATGCATTAGGTAGCACTGTACCATATTGTGATAAGGAAGGCGGCAGAGCTCTTGGATCTGCAGCTGCCTGTGGCTGAGTATAGGCCTAATTTGCTCACAGAGGTGCTACATTCTCCTTCCTCTGTGGTTGAACTGCTCTTGTCATTCAATTATGCCTTGACTGAGCCAGTTCTTCAGGTGTGGCGTAAGCCTCTTCCTGCTCCTGCAGTTTCAAGGTCGGCGTTGAGAAGGTACAGGCCTGCTCCAGGGGATCCTGCGTTCCTATCAACGCACCCTTCACCTGAGAGTTTGGTGGTGCAGGCTTCATGTTCTAAGCAGTCCTTGTGCACCTTCCCACAGGCTCCTGCTGACAGGGATTCCAAGAAGTTGGAGCAGTTGGCAAAGAACGTCTTCTCTTCAGTGAGTATGGCTTTGAAGTCAACGAACGCTACTTGTTTGTTGGGTAGATACATTCATTTTCTTATGGACTCGGCTAAACAGCTTCTTACAAAATTGTCTGAGGAAGATTGTGGAAATTTCTGTGAGCTATTGGCAGACTCACAGGCTGCGGGTCGCCAAGTCAGCCAGTCTGGCCTGGACACTGTAGATTCGGTGGCCAGGGCGATGGGCTCATCTATCGCTAGGTCCTCTGGGGTTTCACCTGATGTGCAGGCTGCCCTTCTAGATCTTCCCTTCGATGGGTCTAGACTGTTTGGAGAAAAGGCTGATTCTGCTCTCGAAAGTTTTAAAGACAGTAAGGCCACAGCGAAGTCCTTGGATCTGCAGACTCATGCAAAGGGTTATATGGCTGTAGGAGACACCGTAGCTTTGGAAAGGCTTCCTTTCGAAGTTTCCATCAGCCTCAGCAGCAGCAACAGCAGCAAAACCCCTTGTACAAGAACTACAGGGGTAAAGGCAGAGGCCGCCTTCGTGGAGCGGGTCGTCAGCCTTCCTCCTTCTCCTCCTCTACTTCTCCAACGCCCCCCCCCCCCCCCCGGTAATGCAGGAAAGCAGCCGTAGATCCGCCATCCTGGATCATGCGGGTCCTGTAGGGGGCCGCTTACCCATTTTCTACAGGATTGGAAATTGATCACTACGGACCTTTGGGTTTTAGATCTGGTAGAAAATGGGTACGCCCTTCCCTTCTGGGAATTCCCTCCTCCTTACCCTTCTTGCCAATGATTTTGCACGGAGGATCACGTACTCCTTCTTCAGAAGGAGGTGCTTGTCCTGTTACAAGAAGGTGCGATAGAGGTGGTCCCAGAGCAGGAAAAGGGCCAGGGATGCTACTCCCGGTATTTTCTGATCCCCAAGAAGGATGGCAGGTGACGTCCCATCCTAGACCTCAGAGTCTTGAATTTTGTTCTCAAGCAGAAGAGATTCAAGATGCTCACCCTAGCACAGGTTCTTCAAGCGTGCAGCAAGAGGACTGGATGGTGTCCATCAACTTGCAGAATGCGTATTTTCACATCCCAATCCTGAAGTCACACAAGAAGTATCTCAGGTTTACGGTTGGTTCGCAACACTACCAGTTTGCGGTCCTCCCATTTGGTCTTACTACGGCACCTCGAGTTTTCCTCAAGGTGATAGCGGTGGTGGCTGCCCATCTCAGGAGGTTGGGGATTCCAGTTTTCCCCTCCCTGGATGACTGGCTGCTCAAGGCAGTGTAGTCAGAGATGGTGCGTTATCATCTGCAAGTAACAACCCAGCTGTTGTTCAAATTGGGTTTTTCAATAAATGTGCCCAAATCTTACCTGGTGCCCTCACAGCGCAACTAGTTCATAGGGGCAGTACTGGAGACCACTGTGTGTCAAGCTTTTCCGCCTCCACAAAAGATTCTCGACATTCAGAAATTGATCCCTTTGTTTCACAATGGAGCGGTTGTTCCAGTTCTGAAGGTCTTTTGCCTGCTCGGTCTGTTCGCTTCCTGCATTCTGTTGGTCAATCATGCACGCTGGCACATGAGGGCACTTCAGTGGTGCCTCCGCAGGCAGTGGTTTCTACACAACAGGGATCTTGGGAAGCCGATCAAGATCTCCAAGGACACTGCAGCGGATCTGTCTAGGTGCAGCATGGAGGGCGATCTGTCTCGAGGAAAGCTCTCGAGGAAAGCCCTTCCACCTTCCTCTATCGGTGGGCACAGTGATAACGGATGCGTCTACCCTAGGGTGGGGTGCTCATCTGGGGATCTGGCGATCAAGGGGCTTTGGTCTCCAAAGGAAAGATTGCTTCATATCAATCTTCTGGAATTGTGGGGCATACGTTTGGCACTCAAGACCTTTCTTCCCTCCCTTTGTTGTCAGTCAGTTCAGGTCCTGACAGACAACACTACCATGATGTGGTACATCAACAAGAAGAGAGGAGTAGAGTCGTACTTTCTCTGCAGAGACGCGTTGCAGCTCTGGTCCTGGGCTCAGGACCATCAGGTTTGCTTAATGACAAATCACCTGGCCGGGGTGCTGAACTTGCATGCGGACAGTCTCAGTCGGCAGTTCTCCTCTTACCACAAATGGAGGCTTCATCCGGGGGTAGTACGTCACATTTTCCGGACGTGGGGAACTCCTCGGGTGGACCTGTTTGCCACTCTCGAGAACGCGCAGTGCCCGTCATTCTGCAGTTTCCAGTTTCTGAAGTAGGAAGCGTTGGGGGACGCATTTCAGTTGAGTTGGAGCTCACAACTCCTTTACGCATTTCCTCACATACCCCTGATTCCTCGGGGTCTGAGGAAGATTTTCCAGGACCGGGCCCAAGTTATATTGATTGCCCCGGATTGGCCAAGAAGGGTGTGGTATACAGACCTCCTTCACCTCTCGTCGCACCCTCTGCTCTGTCTCCCTCTCAGGGCAGACCTCCACTCACAGTCAGAGGGGCAGGTCCTGCATCCCCATCTCCAGAGCCTGCACCTTCATGCCTGGAGATTGAACGGGGCAACCTGAAATATTTCTCTCTCCCGCCTGACCTGGTGGACGTTATTTTATCAGCCAGGCGACACTCCACCAAGTCTATTTACTCCTACAGGTGGTCTAGATTTGTTAAATGGTGTGGAGAGAAGTCTATTGATCCCTTAAAGGCTCATCTTTCAGACGTTCTTCGCTTTTTGCTGCATTTTTCCCAGCAGGTTTGTGCTGTGGCGACTGTCAAAGGTTATTTGTCAGCTTTATCTGCATTTCTTTGTTTGCCTGATCAGCCGTCTCTTTTTAAATCTTCGATTGTTTTAGGATTCATTAAGGGCCTTAATAATATGTTTCCGCCCACTCCCTTTGTTATGCTCCAGTGAGGTTGAATCTAGTTTTAACTTTCTTAATGAGTTCCCGATTTCAACCTTTGCATAGTTGGCCATTTGAAACTGTTGTCCTCCAAAAGGGTCTTCCTTGTGGCTATCACCTCGGCCAGGAGGGTGAGTGAGCTTCAGGCTTTGAGTTTAAGCCTCCGTCTCTGACTATTCATGCTGAAAGGATGGTTCTCAGGACCAGGGCTGCTTTTCTGACTAAGGTGGTAACTCCCTTCCATCTAGGGCAGTCCATTACCCTCCCTACTTTATACCCCCTGCACCTTTCCAAGGAGGAGGAGAGGCTTCACTGCCTTCAAAGGATTTGCGTTTGGAAGATCAGCTCTTCGTGGGCTACGTTGGATGCATGAAGGGCAAGGCAGTGCTCAAGTGCACACTATCCAGGTGGATCATCTTGTACATCAAAGTCTGCTACTCCCTGGCTGGTAAGGAGCCTCCTTAAAGCATTAGAGCTCATTCCACCAGGGCTAATTCATCTACTTCTACCTTGTCCAGAGGTGTTCCTGTGGTGGACATCTGCAACGCCGCAACTTGTGCCTCCCTCTACACTTTCTCTAAGCATTACTGCTTATATTCCGAGCTGAGGAGGGACGGCCATTTTTGCGTGTTTTGTTATGCAAGACTTTTTGGTATAGAAGGGTGGACACCCTGCTTCGTGGGTTGGACTGCTGTGGGATTCTATTCATGAGGTGAGGAATCCACACACAGATGTATCCATCAGAAGGACAAGTTACTTACCTTCAGTAACATTTTTTCTGGTGGATACAGTATCTGCCTGTGGATTCCTCACAAACCCACCCTCCTCCCCGTTGTCTACTCTTTTATACCTTAAAAGAGGTATTGGTTAATATGTTTCTTTCATATTGTCATTTTATATTGTCTCTGTTTGCCTTTGTGTAGGCTTATAGGAAATGCTTGTTTTCTTTTGCTTTCGTTTATCACTTTACACTGTGTGTATTTGTGTGAATACTATGTACTGTGTATGCATTGTTTCTATGGTCGGTCCGCCAGTTCGCCTCGGAGCACGGTATAAATGGGTGGAACTGACGTCATCATGCTGACGTGGCTCTCTTATGGCTCTGGTGACGTCATGCAGAGCCGTGTGTGGAGCTATAGCATTGTAACGACCTCATGAGTGTGGAGAACTAGGAAATAGTTTCTGCGTAATGCTGGGGCAGGGGTTATTCATGAGGTGAGGAATCCACAGGGAGATACTATATCCACCAGAAAAAGCGTTACCGAAGGTAAATACCTTGTTCTTCAGGAAGATAACATTTTCAAAAATTAGAAACTTGTTATTGCCTCAGTACTAGTCATCTCAACTGCAGATGTTGTAGACAATACACCTAAAATCACCGACAATCAGGAACAAATTAGAACAATATCCTTGAATATTAAATCAATATCTATTCAAAATCAGCCTTATACAATGTTGTCCAAGTGCAATAAAGAAGCAAAAGTGAAAGAAAAATCTCATAGCAAACTTTTTCCTGATTTTCAAATAATTATCTTCAGCAATAAATAAGCTGGAAGAAATATACATCCTTAGTGAAATGAGTATCTCACAAGAATCAAAGGATTCATTTTCACTAATAGTAAGTCCATAAATAACCATTCATCCTAGTGGCACTAGGCTGAAAGAATTATTAAAATGAGTGGAGAGACAATATAAGCCCTGTGTAACAGCACAGGTTCACATAGCTGATAATACTTGACCGCAAGGTAATTGCCCATTTTTAGTAACTGCAAGAAAGGAAATTACAAACTTTGGAGCAAATAGAGATCTTCAAAAATTTGACACCACACAGCCTCAACACCATTACAATCTGGCCTTAGTGCCATTAATGGACATCATCAAATTACTAAGTTACGAAGGAAGGGGTCAGGAGATAGTAAGCCCGGCGCCTCACACTTCCAGCAACAACACCCGACTGCTGCAGTATAGAATTGATGCGTCTTCAAAAGAAGAATCTTTAAATATTAAATACATTTGATGCTCCAAATAAATAGACAGTGGACTCAAATCTTTTCATGATCTTGCATTCTTTATTCCTTATTTTTATTTGGACAAAAGATCTAGTAGAAAACAATCAACACATGTTTTGAGGTAACACCTCTTTTTCAAGGAAAGCACTCAGTTCTACAATTGTATTTTCCCATGAATTTCACCATTTCAAATCTATAACTCTCCCATTTCTTAATTGTATCTTGAGTGTCTTGAAAATATCATGGAACTTTGGACTCTCACCATGATATTTTCATGACACGCCGGATACCATAAAGAAATATTCTGAAACTTGGGCTCAGATCATGCTTCGAGATAACCAGAAGGATTTCCATAAAAAAATACTCATGCAAAAACGCCGTAAGCAAGGCTGCATCTTAGTGCCAACAATATTCAATCTTTTTGTTGCAAATTAAATCTTCACTGCGAAACAGCCAAATCTTATCCAGCAGAAATAGGAGGTAAACCTAGTACATCTGTGCAATATGCTGATACTGTGGTACTCCTGAATCAAACTGGAGAAGGTGTACAGTGATTAATAGATACTCTAAACAAGCATTTACAATGCAATGGTTTCGACTTTGGAAAGGTTTGAGCTATTGGCATTGTAAATGACAAAATTTGTATTTATGTGTTGATTTTGAAAACAGATAAATAAATGGCATTGTCATTTACAATGCCAATAGCTTAATCTCTCGCAAATGCGAGACCTATTGCACACAGCCAGCCACGCACACACACAGACAGCCGAACACACACACACAGCCAGCCGCACACACACACACACAGCCACCCAGCCGCGCACACACACACACACAGCCAGCCGCACACACACACACACACACAGCCAGCCGCACACACACACACACACACACAGAGCCAGCCACACACACACACACAGAGCCAGCCACACACACACACACAGAGCCAGCCGCACACACACAAACAGCCAGCCGCGCACACACACACACACAGCCAGCCGCAGCGAGTGCGAAGCAGAGAAACCCCGAGAAATATATATATAGAGTGAGAGAGCACGTGAGATAGACCAAGGTTGTGTGTGGGATGGCGATCCTGTGAAATTATATTTTTACAATATATATAAATATATATAAATTGAGAGAGAGAGAGACTATGATTGTGTGTGGGACGGAAACCCTGCGAAATTCTATTTATGATATATAGAGAGAGACAACGCGCACACAGTCGATGAGGGGAAACGAGGGAGATGCAAAAGAGGGGGGAACGGGCGAAATACACTAGAAAATGGAGATTGAGTGTGACAGAGGGAACGAGAGGGAGGAGAGAGTGAAAGTGCGAGAGTGAGGGGGTGGTAAGAATACGAGGGAGGGAATGGAGAAGGATGTAGAGAAATAAAGGGAAGAAATGGAAAAGACAGACGAAACGGAGACAACGAGTGTGTGAGGGGAAAGACTCAATGTGAACCGGTGTGGAATCAGGTGATGCGCCAAGCTCTCAAAAGGCAAACCACTGAATGCAAGCGCTACAAGCAAGGGCTGAGCGTGAAGCCTACACCCACACCATTTAAAAGTGTTTTTTGTTTTATAATGGACCTGTGAGTTTCAGGTGCATGTCCCCCCTTCGTGCTCCACCTCTTCCTTTCCACCAGCCCATGATTCGTCGACTGGCCTCGGCTTCACGCCGCTTTACCCGCTGCTCACCATCGCCTCTGCCGTGTTTCACCTCTCGCTTCTACAAACGTGATCACCACTAGCTCTCTCGGCAGTGGCCTCCTCTAATGTCGCCCCCTGCCCTGCCCCCACTGATCACTCCCCACACCTCTTCTCATTATGCCAAACTGGAACTTGGAAGGACCCCACCAGGCACTGTCAAGCCCGAAATCAGCTGTGATGTGCGTTACCTTACATCCTTCCTTTATTCCAAGCGGTACTCATCAGATGTCCACTGTAAGAAGGACATTTGAGACGGGCTTTCAGACAGGGATGGCAGGCGTCCAGGTACATTCGGATTATTCAATCTGTCGTAATCAATGATTATTTCAAGTGCAATTAAACACTCTCCCCGCACCCGTTCCGTGACAGACAGACAGGCAGACAAACAGGTAGGCAGGCAGACAAACAGGTAGGCAGGCAGACAGACAGACAGGTAGGCAGACAGACAGACAGGCAGGCAGGTAGGCAGGCACACAGAAAGGCAGGCAGGCAGGCAGACAGGTAGGCAGACAGACAGGCAGATGAGAGGCCTAACAAGTGATCTACTGTGGACAAGAGGGATTACCGCTCATCTGCAGCAGAGGTGCTGTGAGGTAGTGCGGCTGTGCCACGTGTAGCAATGCCTCTCATTCTCGGGGTTCAGATTTCCCTCTAGCACCCACCGTCAATACAGGATTTGCCCTTTAGAAATTAATGCAAACACGGCGAGCAACCCATTCTTTGGCCACACTTCTGGGTGAAAATGACTGTATGGCATGTATTGAAACCGTGTACACGAGGATGCCCTCCAGCCTGTCTGACCCAGCTCACTGGGGTGTTCCGGCTCAGCCCTGCAAATGCCACCTCCCATTGGTACCCAACTCAGGACACGCGGCAGGCTCGTGGGTCACCGCAGGCAGCGCGTCCTCTGGGCAGGTGGGCCAGCTTTGAAGCCCGCTTTTATTAATGCGTGCCCCCCCCTTACTAGCCGAGATACATGCCCCTGCGCTGCCCCCCCAGCACAGGCAGTGCCTTCCCCGTGGAAGCCCGGCACTCCCAGTTGGGCCAGGTGTACCAGCGCTCACCTGGAGGGGAGGGGCGAAGAATCAGAAGCCCAAAGGTGGGTGCAACACTCAGTGCCCCCGACAGAAGCCCGGTCCGACCGGGAACTCCTGTACACGACTCCTAACCCCTGTCATCACTGACCCTGCGAAGGCCCTCGCCAGGGCTCACGCTAAGAGGCGGCACCCCCCCGCCCGCCTGGGAGAAGTCTCCACACATGGGCCTCCGCAGCCAGAGTGAAACACTTGATGCCTGGGCAAACCTCATGTGGTTCGCAGGGACGGTGGCCGGGGGGCAGTGGCGTGGGAGGTTGCAGCATAGCGCGGGCGGCACACGGACAGCGGAAAGGGTGGGGGGGCGGGAACAGGCAAACGGACAGCGGGGGTCGGGGGGGCAAACGGACAGCGGAAGGAGGGGCGGGAACGGGCACAAGAAGGCAAGAAAAATAAAACAGCACTCACCTGGACATCTTCCAGCGGCAAATGATCAAAACATGGCGTCCCAAAAAAAAATAGGAACCGCCCACCACCGCAATGACGTTGTCAAAGGGGCAGGATGAGAAAAAATCGCCGGAACGCCCACCAATCGCCTCGCACAATGAAGGACGCCTCTCTCTTCCAATGGCTAGCCTCCATTTATGTAGCTAGCCAATGGAAGACAGAGGCGGAACAAAGCCCACATACTATTCTCATAAGATTTCGCCTGCGCGAAACGCTGCTTGCGCAGCTTTCGACAAGCGAAACCTAAAAACGATTGCAATATTAATGAATTTAATTTTACTCTTTAAAACATAAACAAAGCAAGAAAAGTGGTACCTGGGGAAACTTCGTCACGTAAAAAACAATGAATACAAATATTTGGTGGTCTGGCTAGATGACCATGGACGGCAACTTCAACATAACCTAAAACGAAAACTCACATCCCTACTCTTTGCTTTTCAATCACTTTTAAAATTGATTAAGAATCCTTCAGTTATGCCAGGTTTAAAAGTAATCAAAGTCAAGTTGTTCTTACCATTGCATCTGACACCAAGACTTTCCTGGACAAATTTGGCACTTTTGTAATCTACATCCAACATGAAATCTATCTCTCTTTATTCAACCTGCCCTAAAAAGCATCTCCAGCACAGTTCAGACTTGAGTTATGCCTAATCAAACAACAATCAGCCAGACAGCAACTTTTAAAAAAAAATATATTTTTTTTATTTCAAAAGATTTTATTAGAAAGAGATTTTTACAATCACAGTACAGAGTCAGACAGGTACGATGGCAATTACTGTTCTTGCTGTCGCTGTAGACATAGCTGTTAGTACATTCCGGTTAACCAAGAGCTTGAGTAATGATTACACATGATCGACTTGTAACCTTGGCGGCATTACAGCGTGCATATGCGTTGTGTTGCCTTCGTGAATAGGAAAAGACAATGTGTAGTGGTGAGTAGGAGAAAAGCATGAGGCAAGAAGAGAAGAAATGGACACGCGTGTGGTGTGTGGTAAGTTGTTAGACAAACAGAGTTTACTGACTGCCGGCACTGGGGCGAGGGGGAGGGGTTGGGGTGGTGATGACTAGCTGTGTGATGTGTTCATGGCGGTTTTTGCGAGTCAAGGTATTTGTCCAGGGAGTGCCACATCTCGCTGTTCTAGCCAACTTGGGAGGTTTATTTTATTTTAATTTTATTTTCAAGGGTTTTATATAGCGCTACTGGACCCAAGAGTATCAGAGCGCTTTACAAGGATGGTGAACATAATGAGATAAAATTAACAATTAAGCGAAAAAGAGTTACAGTTTGATAATGCATTCAACAGGGCTAAGGGGGCAAAGAAACAGAGAGATAACATTAAGTGGAAAGTGAATATTAAAAGTTAGGAGAGAGAGGGGGGTGAAGAGAGGGGGAGTGAGAAAATGAAGAGATTGAGAGGGGGTGGGAAGAGGAGCGGACAAGGGAAGAGAGAGGAGTGGAGAGGAGTGGAGAGGAGGAAGATGACCCAGTTGAGCCAGACTTTGAAAGAGGCTTTGTCCGTGTCCTTCCAGTTTGAAAGGATTGTCTTGGTTGCTGCTGTGAGGAGTAGGTCAATAAGGTTCCTGTCGTTAGTGGAGTGTATCTCTGGGGCCATGAAAGCGTTTGTTAAGCTGAGGATGTCTAGTTGTGGTGTATATCTTAAAAATGAGAGACAGGGGTGTCCCCACGAGAGAACAGTCTAAGACTGAGTTTCACACCTAGTTCTTGGGCTCTAGGGTGAATGTTCCATTTTCAAAGAGACATATTTGTGAAGCATGCCACTAATATGGCGGGAAAGGTAAAGTTACAATGATTTGTACTCAACTTCTATCCGTGTATGGTAAGAGCAGCTATGTTTGCCCACTCTTCTACTTGCTTATATCCCCAAAGATGCCGAATTTATAGAGAAATGACTATCATACACCCTTGTTCAGAACTACAGTTATTTAGTACTACCCACCATGAACACAATATTTAGTTTTTAAACAAAAGTATAAACAAGAAACAATGTTAAAAAATGTAAAAAGGAAAGTAAAGTTTACCACACCATGAGTTACTCTGTCAAACATTTATTGTATATATACATTTTAAAATTTCATCATTACACAGTATACAATTTTTTCAGAAATCAACGTTAAATACATTTGAATAAACACAGTTAAAAACAAAGAATCACAGGTCGACGCGGCGTTTCGGTTTCTTGGATTTCTACCTTCTTCAGGACAGATTCTACATCAGATTTAAAAAAAATTCAAAAACACAGAGTTACTCTAAGTTGCATTGGTGCAGTCCATTATGTATTCACAGATTTATGAATAATCACAATTGTGGTAACTAAAACTAATCTTTGGGCATCTCTAGTTCAAAGCAAGCATTCATTTTTTAGCACAGGATTTTCAGTTGCATGTTAATAATAATAGTTTGACATGCTTAGGGTTTTTTTTAATAAAATTTTTTGTTATATTCTTTCTCACGTTTAAAACGTTGAATTATGCGACATATTAACCATATTCTTTCTGCTCATACACTTCGAACAAAACTAATAGTGTTTACCTCTCCCATGGACTTATATCGTCCAATGCTTATGAAGCTCAGATGAAAAAGCTCCTATTCATACACTCAAGGTATTTCTAAATTTATTGCATACCTTAGGACAAGTGGATTAAATTCCCCCACAGGACAGTGCTTTCTGTTCAGAACCTTGTTGCCGTCTTACTTATGGGCTTATTAACAATTTCTGTTTGGTGTTTCACCTTGGATAAAATAGATATAGGAAAAGGGTATTAGCACCTATATATCTACAAGAGATATCCATGTATACAGGTGTCGCAATGGACGCGTTTATAGATGAAGTGGGAGGTGGAAGTTAATCCCTAACTCCAGATACTGTGTGTAAATATTGATATATACCTTCTATTCACACTTGGTGTGCTTGGTCTTTGACTACCAGGAGGAGCCACCGTATTTTTCATATTGGGTTTCTTCAATGACCCTGGGAAACATTTGATTGTTTAATTATAGGTTCATACCAATTCTTCAAATACAAAATATAGCCTCAGGGCATTATTTATTAGTAGCTGAATTATCACTCACCCCAAAAAAATTTCTGCTTGTTGCAGTCCCTTGAGTGTTCTGATTCTCAGTCCCTTTATGGATATCAGAGTTCGTGGCTATATTAAAAAATAAAATTTTTCTTGTATCTTACTAAATTTTAGCAAGTTTTTACCTTAGTTATTACAATCTTGGAATCTATCTTTATAAAAACTGTCAAAGTGTTGGTTATAAATACAAGTGCTTATTAGGAATTGCTACTAAAGTCTTATTTTAATTTCTATTTACATTTTTAAGGGTTTGAAAGTAGCCCTCTCTATTGGTAGTCATTACCTTTACATTAGCAATCGGCCTCCCTGCTCCTGAGTCCTGGTAGTCTATCCCAGCGTCCCTTCGTCGGTCTGCTCAGATCCGTCACAAGAACTGAATGTTAGTTTTAGCGCGATGCTCTTATACTAGACGCGCGTTGATTGGGTTAGTATGTCCCCAATGCTGATTGGTTCTTTATGGGCCAATCAGAGTGCGATTACCTAGGTAACCGAATGCTTACCGCCGTGATGCGGAACCGGCATTCTATTTGCCTTTCACTTTGTTTATTAACTCCTCTGATAGGATTGGTGGGTTGCTAGGTAACCTAGCGCGTTTCTCGTCACCTCATCGTTTTAGCTTTTTAGATTTGCGTGGAGGATTATGTTATTTGCTAAGAATCTTTCCGTGTGGGATAATTGTAAATATTCCACGAGCGGAGCTTAAACGGAGTGCCTTCCGGTTGCTTGAAGCACTCCGGATCATTCTTTAGGTGAATAGTTAATTTCTTACATAAAACCCTATGTTTACTCCTACTACATCTATCTATCGGTGCTCATATCTCGTCTAATACAATCTTTTGACCCTTCCTTGCGTGTATATTTCTCCTCTGTGGAGATAAGTGTGTCCCTCTTTGTAGATGCAAGACTTAACAGAGCCATAAAGGGATGTGCCTTCCGTTTACTTAAAGCACTCAGGATAATTATTCAAAAAGATGTATGTTTTTTTACACAATGAACCATTTATTTACTACTACACTACTTATTTAATGGTGCTACTATCTCATCTCATACACTGTTTATTTGCCCCTTCCTTACATGTATACTTATCCTTTGCCCCTTCCTTACATGTATACTTATCCTTTGAAGAGATGGGTGTGGTATTACTCGCATTCCCATAGTGGATGGTAAAGTCATGGGTACACAAGTTTTGTTCAGATCTTGTATATCTATTGCTTATTATCCTTGGATAATTCTCTCCCAATCCTCCTTGGAGTTTAAGCCACACCTGACACTGTTCAGGGTTGACATAAAGAATTGTTCCCTTCTTTTTCTTTTATTGTTCTGATTCCCACCTCTGATGTTCTCACTTACTCTTTCTAGACCACACCATTTTAAATCCTCAATTTTATGGCCAGCTTCCCTCCAGTGCTCCGTCAGGGGGGCTCCAATTTTATTAGTCCTAATGGCTGAGCGGTGCTCATTCAGACGAAGCCTGAGTTCCCTAGACGTTTCACCTACATATGATTTATTGCAGGGGCATTGAATGAGGTAGATTGCGTTTGTGGTTCTACAATTAATAAAACTCCTAATGTTGATTGTTTTATCATTCACTGTGATCGTGCTGCCTTTAATAATATTAACACAATTGACACAACCTGCACATGGGTGGGTTCCCGTCGGTAAAGGCTTGCCATCTATGGTGGTTTGCACATTCCTGTGGGACTCCTTGTATGTATGTACAAGGGAGTTCCTGATAGTTCTGTTTCTCCTATATGAGATCATAGGCTTAGGGATGGGCTCCTGTGCCTTATCTGAGATAAGGTGCCAATTTCTATTTATTATATTTTTTACTTTAAAACTCACTTGGGAGAAGTTAGTCACGAACATGATTGGCTGCTCTTTCTGTTGGTTATTTTGTTCATTATTGAACAGATTTTCCCTGTTGAAATATTTGGCTCTTTTAAAAGCATGTCTAATCATTCTCTTTGGGTAACCCCTTTCCAAGAATTTTTCTTTCAATCTGTTGGCATGGATTTCGTAATCTGCCATCGAGGTACAGTTCCTTCTTAGACGAAGGAACTGGCCAAAGGGAATATTATTTTTCTGTGATGGTGGGTGGTTACTTTTGTAATGGAGCATACTATTCCTATCAGCTGGTTTGGTATATAGTTCCACTGTTAATCTCCCTTCTCGATGTTTGATCAGGATGTCCAGAAATTCTACCTGAGTCCTGCTGATGTGGGATGTGAACTTTAAATTCGCATCTCCCAGGTTCAACCATATCAAAAATTCATTCAAGGTGTCCATTTCACCTGTCCATATAAAGAAAATGTCATCAATGTAGCGACCCCACTCCGAGATGTTTTCATAGAATGGGGCAGCTACATTGTAGACATGTTTCTCCTCAAATTTAGAAACATAAAGACATGCCAAGCTGGGGGCACAAGTGGCCCCCATACTGGTCCCCTTGATCTGTCTAAAGAGACTGTCCCTGTATAGAAAAATATTATTCTTGAGAATGATCGTAATGCACTCAATTATAAAGGTTTGGTGATCTGTTAGATCCTGTTCACCCTCTCCTAATATCTCCTCCATAATGTCAATCGTACTGTCTTGAGGGATATTGGTATATAAGGCTTCAATATCCAGAGTCACCAATACCTGTGACTCTGGATTGAAGCTTAAGTTCTCTACTTTCTTAATCATTGAGGTGGTGTCCTTTATATATGCTTTCTGTTGTTGCACAAGAGGTTGCAGGAATATCTCGACGTACTTACTCAAAGGCTCAGTCAGAGACCCTATGCATGACACTATGGGTCTCATCGGAGGGTCACCAATATTTTTATGCACCTTGGGGAGGCCATACAGTGCTGGAATTAAAGGGTCCTTATTTAACATGAATGCGAATTCTTCTTCACATATGATATCCTCTTCTCTCGCTAACCTCAACATCCTCTCAATTTCTACCTTTAGGGTTTGCCATTCTCCTCTGTTAGATTTCTTATAGTGATCACTATTATTTAATAGTTTCAACATCCTATTGTCGTAGTCACTGCTGTTCATTAGAACAACACTTCCTCCCTTGTCAGCTGGTTTGACGGTCAGGGCGCTGTTTTTCTCAAAATGTTCTAATGCCTTCTTCTCCTCTCTGCTGAGATTATATGATGTCCAATTTTTTTGTTTTAGAAGATTATCTATGCTTTTGTCCACTGACCTTTCAAAAGCCTCTACATCCTTGTGTACAGCGTTGATAGGGGGAACCCATGTGGATTTGTTTTTTAGACCGGATTTGTTTTGTCGCACTATCTTGTCTTTACCATCAAAGAAAATTCGGAGTCTTATTTTTCGGAAAAAGCTCTGCAGAACTCTTTCCAGGGTGTATCTATCTACATGAGAACATATGGCATAACCTAATCCCTTTTCAAAAAGTTTTATCTCTATTGGGGTCAGTTGGTGGTCCGATAGGTTGATAACTGCTAGTTTCTCATTCTTAGTGCTTAATCCCATTGCTTCTGGCTCCGAGTGCGAGGACGTTGAGGGTTCTGGGCTTGGGTATATTGTGTCTGATTGTAATTGCTTCTGCCCCTTCCCCTCCCCCTTTGTTGTCCGAACATTTGATTGCGCCTCTCTAAAAAAACTAGACCCTCTTTAGTTGTCTGTTGTTGTTTATTCATTTCACCATCCTGCTGTTGTCTATCGTTTCCAAGTTCACCCTCTGAGTCAGTGCTACTGTAAGAGGAATCAAAGAATCTTACACGTTTCCTAGATTGGTTTCTAGGTTGATTCTGCAACTGTCTACGGGGTTGGAAGTTTTCTTTGGGACGATCATAAAAATCTTTTTGAAGATATGGATAAACAATTTCTGGGTTATAATTTTCAATATCTTTTTTTAGTTTGTTACTCTTCTTTTTAATTAGGTACTCACTATAACTATCAACGTCATTTTGGATTTCTTTTAATTTGGCCTTTGCATCTTCCAAGGCAGTGCTGTCCCTTAGTTGACTCTCTAATGCTTCAATTTCCTTTTTTTCAATGAATATAAATTCCTCTGCTGTCTCTATAATGAGTAAGATCCAGTCTCTACTGCACCTATTTGCCACCAAAGTCCATTTGTCTATGAATTTTTTATCTGTGATAAAAATCCCTGGTTCATTCGTCACTTGTAGACCCTTTGGGATAATACCACTCTTGCAGTATTCCACTAGGAACTCTGCGTGTAATTCTGCTCTTATCACTTTCTTTTTGAGGTTCCAGAGTTTTTCCCACTGTTCCTCGTCTGTTTTATCCAGTCTAATTGTGGTGGTGTTCCGCGATCTCTTATTTATTAGTCTATCAAACTGATCTTCCGAGAAGCTATATGTTTTTATACCCTCCATATTGGGGATAATTGATGTATTTGTTATGTTGAATCTGGGGGTATCTTTTCAATTTTATACCACTATGCTGATTTGCATATAAAAGACAAAACCTCCTCAGCTCACAAGCCGAGTATTTTAGTTAAAAAGTAAAGGAGGACCCCGCACAGGCTTATAGGGGACTGGGGGGATAGTAAATCTTAAAAATGAGAGACAGGGGTGTCCCCACGAGAGAACAGTCTAAGACTGAGTTTCACACCTAGTTCTTGGGCTCTAGGGTGAATGTTCCATTTTCAAAGAGACATATTTGTGAAGCATGCCACTAATGTGGTGTATACCCTGTTACGTTTTGTATGAAATCTCTTACCTTCCCCCAGAATGTCTTTACTTTGGGGCATTGGATGATGATATGTGCTAAGTCTCCTTTCTGTTTCTGGCAATTCCAACATAGGTCATTGTTTCTCAGCCCGACCGCTGCTAGGCGCGCCGGGGTCCAGTATGCTCTGTATAGTAGCCAGAATTTAGTTTGTGTAAGTGTGGTGGTGAGTTTGTTCCTGCTTGCTGAAAACCAGAGGTGTGCCTTTTCTCTCTCGCTAAAATGCCCGGCGTGCAATGTTTCCCAATAGTTCATGGCCTTCATATCAAGTCTAGTTGTTTTTGCACTTAGGAGTTTATATAGGTGAGATGTTTGGTGCCCTATTTGTTGAGGTTGGTCAAGTATTGATGGATTGTTGGGACCTCTTTGCTTAGGCCTGCCTTGGTGATTGCTGCTTTTATTTTGAGGAAGTTATATAGTTCTATGTACGGGAATTTGTATGTCAGTTGGAGGCTGGGGAAGGTGGTGGGGGGTTCGTGTTCTTCTAGTTGCGAAGTGTGAAGGATACCCCTCTGGGTCCATAAGGCTGAGGTAAGTATGTTGTCTTTGTATTTTATTTTTGTGTTGAACTAAATGGATTCCCATTTTGTGTTCCTTATGCTCCTTTCCATTCTTTTGTCAACCTGTAGGAGTGCGTTTTTGGTGTTTTTGAGAATTGTGTTTTTCGTCTCTGGGTGTTGGTTGGCTGTGAGGAAAGCCTCTGGGTTAAGGCCTTCTAGCAAGGCTCTTTCTATCTCCAGCCAAGCCGTTGTGTATGCCTGTTAGGGCGTGAGCCAGTGTATGCCTTGTGTGGCTAGGCAGGCTGTCTGGAAAGTCTTAAAGTTTGTGACGTTGAGCCCTCCTAGGTCCTTGCTCAGCCTGAGTTTTGAAGGCTTATCCATGCTTTCTTTCCCCTCCAGAGGAACGTATTTGTCATAGTGTTTAATTTTTTGTGAAAATCTTCCGTGACTATTAGTGGGAGCATGCTTAGCAGGTAGTTAACCATGGGTGTTATCATCATTTTTATAGTTTCAACCCTGCCCCACCAGCTGACATACTTGGGGGGCCAGGTGTCTAGCCTCTCTTGTATCTTATTAATTATCAATTTTTATTTGTGATCGAGTGTTGACTTGAGGTCCCTGTCGAAATAGATGCCTAGGTGTTTTAGGGCCCCTCTTTGCCAGTGTAGTCCTGAAGACCCTATAACTTCCTTAGTGGTATGAACGTTGAGTGGTTTACATTCGGATTTGATTCTATTAAGCTTGTACTTGCAACTTTTGCATATTCATCTATGGTGTTCGTTAGTGCTTCTATCGAGGGCTCTGGGTCTTCTGTCATGATGAGTATGTCATCTGCAGATGCTGCTAGTTTGACCGTATTGCCATTGACTGTCACCCCGTTTACCCCAGCGTTGTTCCTGATCATGGTCAGTAGGGGTTCTAGGGTAGGTTGGGACAGGGCCGGGGAGATAGGGCAGCCTTGTCTGGTGACTCTTTCCAGAGATAGTGCTTCCGATGTGACCCCGTTTACTACTACTCAGGCTTTGGGGTCTTTGTATAGTGTCATCACCATTGCCCTATAGTTGTCACCTAGGCTAAAACTCTGCATGCATTGGTCGAGGAAGGTCCATGAGACTCTGTCGAAGGGCTTTTCTGCGTCTAGCGCGATCATGACCGCTGGTTTCTTGTCGGCGGAGGCGGGGTTAATTATGTGGCATAGGAGTCTCGCATTGTCTTGGGATAGCCTATTTTTGAGGAAGCCTATCTGTGTGTTGTGGATGAGGCTAGGGAGCTGTGCGTTGAGTCTCCCTGCTAGTATTGTCGAGTAGATCTTGCAGTCTACGTTGATTAGAGAAATAGGGCGGTAGTTCTGAGGGGATTGTGTGTCTTTCCCCTCTTTGGGAATGACTATAATGTTGGCCTCTGCCATTGAGTTTGTCATTTTCCCTCCTCTGATGCAGTGTTCGAAAACCTCTTTCATTGTGTTCCTAATTAGGGGGAGGAAGTGGTTGTAGAATTTTGCTGTGTACCCATCCGGCCCTGGTGCTTTGTTTTCTTCTAGGGCCGCCACTGCCATATCTATCTCTGCGCCTGTTATGTCCTGCTCTAGGGATGCATGTTGTGCCTCTGTTAGCTTAGGTAGGTTCAGCTTGTCCAGAAGGGCGGCACATCCATCGGAGTTTAGACTTTGTCCTCCTTGTATAACTCCTCATATAATTCCTTGAAGACCCTGAGTATCTCCTTGTTGGCTGTTTGGAATATTTTGTTAGAGTCCGTAATTGCCGCAATGGCGTGTTGCCTCTGCTTGCTTTTTGAGATATGATGCCAGTGCTTTACCTGCTTTATTAGCTGTACAAAGGTTTATGGATTTGTATCTGTTTATCCATAAGCCGGCCCTCTCGCTTAGTATTTTATTAAGTTCATATTTTTTCCTCGTTAGGGTCGTCAAGGTGTTTTTGTCAGCTAGGTTCATGCTGTGGTGCCTCTCCAGGTCTTTGATCTGTCTCTCTAGTTCCAGTATTGTTTTGTTTCTATCTCTGTTCATGTTAGACGTTATGCTTATTATTTTGCCCCTGATTGTGGCTTTCATGGTGTCCCAGAGTAATCCTTTTTCTGTGCCTGGCTTGTCATTGGATTCTAGACAGTCTCTAATGGCCTCCTCTATGGCAGCTATGTTCGCCGGGTCCCTGATTACATCGCTATTGAAACTCCATCTATGGCTTGTTTATTCGTTGTGGTGCCCGCTTAGTGTTAGGCTAATGAGGGAGTGATCTGACACAGTTCACGGCGCTATTTCTGTTTGCTCTATGAGGTGGGTGGGTGTGGTTGACATAAGGATGTAGTCCATTCTGCTGTACGAGTTATGGGGGTGGGAATAAAAAGTGTAGTCTCTAGCATCTGGGTGTTGGAGTCTCCATGGGTCTTCGAGGTAGAGTTTGGCGCACATGTTCTTAAGGGTGTGTTGTGCAAGACTTTAGTGGCTGGCTCTTTGTGGGTGTCTGTCTATGGCTTGATCTAGCACCTGATTGAGGTCTCCGGCTACTATCAGGAGCTCATCCTTGGGGAGGTTGCTTAGTTTGTGCACCGTCTCTCTCCAGAAGGGCTCGTCCTCTGTATTAGGGCCGTAAATATTGGCTATATGTACTGTTTCTTCCCCTCGCTTTAGACTGGTTATTAGGTGTCTCCCATCCTCGTCCGCGTAACACTCATGTAGGGTTAGTTTAGCTTTCTTATTTATTAGTGTTATTACACCTCTCTTTTTATGCACGGCTGGGGAGCAGAGGGTTAGGCCTATCCAGTCGCTTTCAAGCGTTGTGCGTCCTCTTCGGAAAGCTTAGTTTCTTGAAGGAAGCACACGTCAATTTTTAGTTTTGTTAGGTAGTCAATTACCTTCCTTCTCTTGATTGGGTGGTTAAGCCCTTTAACGTTGAGCGAGGTTACTTTTAAATCTGAGAATCTGAGAGTAGCTGGAAGTGTCTATGTTGTGTCATTGTTTGTGATTTGTATCGCCCTTTTTGATGTTGTCTTTGGGTACTCCATACGTTTGCTCCCCACTGCCTCCCTCCAGTGTTGCCTTGTGTTCCCCGATTGCTTGCTCTGATAGTCTTTCTGGCTGAGTGTGTGTGTCCGTAAAGAATGTGGAAAGATAAAGAAAGATAGAGATAGATGTGTATGATCTGTACTGGGACAGCTCCCCCCGCCCCTCCTGCCCCCCGCCCGCCCCTCTCCCCCGCATTTTGACACAGTGGGCGTGCGTCCGCAAAGTTCCCTCCCTCCATCCCACCCCGAGGTTCTCATAGTGAGCAGTCATGGTTCGTGGCCCCAAGTCCTTCCATAATGTTCACTTTTAAAGGATATGCTTGTCGGTTATATACGAAAGGAAGTCTCTGCGTATTTGCAGGTCCCCCTGTCCCAGGGTGGGTGAGGTAGTCGTGTCTGTCCTGAGGTAGATTCGGTATCACGGGGTAGAGTCAGAAACCCCCCGGGACTGAGGTACCTTTCCTTGTTGCAGACTGAAGTTCGAGGTAGATTGTGAACTGAGTTAGAGTGGTTGCTTGAGGTATCGTTGTCTTAGACGTGGTTGACCTTCGCGTGTGGCTGCATTAGTGCCCTTGGCTGGAGTGACCCGCAGCTCCTGTGGTGTCCAGCGAAGCTCTTCTTATTGTATATCTATCTAGGATCCTAATTCGATATTCTCATTTTATGCCCTTGTGCGGTTATAATAAATAATATCCTCATAATGGCATAGGAATCACATCCATATTAGTCGTAGCCCATGCCGTCCTCATTAAGCAAGGCTACTTCCCCGGACCCTAGAAAGTACAACGAGTTCTCTAAACAAACCAAACCTTTAGCAACCTGGGAAATCCCCATGGCCTTTGTTTTGATTTGTCATCGAACTCCTGTGAGCACTGTAAGAACGGCCAGTTCTTAGTGACATCTTTATTGACGTCTTATGTCCCACCTTCCCTCAAACCCGGCACCTTTCAGGTATAAATATACCAACGTTGCCTTAAGCAAACACACGGCGGTGGTTTTGGAGCAGAGCGGCTATCTACTTACCCGAGAACCCAGCTGATGCGAGAGCCCCCAGACGCCGCCCTCCTGTTTGACGCACTGAGAGAGACGCTGTCTTTTCTCCTGCCGAGAAATCCGGCTCCGGTGTCCTCAGCCGCCTTCGCGGGCCGTTGGGATATCGAGTCCTGAAAGAGAGATACCAGACCTCCTGCTTTCTAATACCAAGGTACAGAGCTGACTAAACCCTTAAAGAGAATTCTTGATTCAGATTGTTGGCAAAACCAACTTAACTTAAACTGCTACTTACTTACTCCTTCCCACGTATTAGGCTTAGGTCAGGTACACCGGGGTAGGCGTATTTAGAAGCACCAGTTGAGTATGTTAGTCAATGTATATATGTATGTATATAGTTTATCCATTTTAAAGTATCTTATGCCTAAGAAACCATATCCATGCTTTTACAGTATTATTTCATAATACTCCTTTTACTGTACGCTCTTTACTTTACATTAAGTATTGCAATTATGGCAATTCATTTCTCTTGCATGAGAAAGAAGACTGCTCAATAAAACAACACCTTTTATTGAAAAACGCCCGTCTCTCTATTTCTCTGCACTCTGGTGAAACTAAGTATGCACAATTGACTGAGTGAAATAGCTGTCTATTGTTTTCACACGACTCTAGAGATACACTCTTATTCTGAGGTAGCAAAGTTGTCATGTTTTATGGTTGTCAGAAGCTAATCCCTTCTTGTCTATCCAGGGAGGTTAAACTCCTCCTCGTTTATTCGAGAAAGTTTCTAGTGACCTCTGAGCTAGCTGGCAAACCTTAAGTCTAATATAGTCAGTAGAGATCTAAATGACTTCAGTCCTACGTCTACACTGCTCTGGATACATCAAATTGCATAAGTTTAGTTTCCTCTGAACCGTTAGTGAGTTTCGAAAGTCTACTTTGATTAGTATGTTCCCTTTCTTTACCCGCTTTTAGTGAAGTTGTGAAAGTCTGTTAAGCTAAAATAGTGTGTTCCTTATTTTTCCCTTCCCTTTATTTCTGAATTCTAAATGATTCTTACTCTCATTCATAGCTATACAATATTTCTAATTCTAGTTATAGATAGTTTGATCTGTGTACATTTTATGCTCATGGCATATGATAATGAAGATGATTAGATAAAGGTGTTTAAAACTTCTTGAGTCTGTGGTCATTATAAAGAGTACAAACCGTTATTTCAATAGTATATGGTATTTTGTGTTGTCTACTTACTCCCACTGCTAGCTCCCTGATCCATTGTGATCATAGGTACCTGTTTCAAGGATTGGTAAGTCAGGTACATGGAAACAAACAGAAGTGAACTGAATTACTGATAATAGTGTGTAGGTTACCTGATTACAGTATAGTGAAAATATTATTTTTATGGGCCCAAGTGTGCATTATATGGTAACAAAGTTAGTCGGGTGACCTGCGCGCTCTATCATGTGTGCAGTGATGGTGGAGGATGGGTAACACAGTATGGAATAGTTTAGGTTTTTGGGTGTTTGTATGTGAAGGGCACATACTTTGATTCTATGTAAGTCTCAGTTGCCATATTTCATTTCTGTCCTTGGTCTTTGCTACTAAATATGTGCAACACCCTTCTTTTGGTATGTTTTTGCACGCTGATGCGTCCTCTACAATCCACAAATTTGATATGTCTTTTAGTGCACATGTGCCTGCATACCTACTGTTATCCTTGTGTGTCTGTGTTTGCACGTCTCTGCTTTATTCAGCCAACTAAACAAACCTCACAGACCAACATATTTTATGGCCTTGTGCCCCTGGATGGGTTGTTCTTAGGTGTGATGTTTGTATTTTTCAAAATCCTCTGACTTCAGTGGTATGTAAATGTTGTATCTTTGAACTCATGACACACATTTAGACTCTGTTAAAAATGGCATAGCCCAGTATTGTACTTTACCCAAATAGGCACTGGAATATTTCCTGTGTCCCTTTTCAATGCATTGGTCATTTTAGCTAATTTATTCCAAAATTGTGCTGTAAATGCACTTTTGATTTACTCTTTTTCAAAATGATCACAGGGCAGGGGAAACTCCTATCAAAACCTTACTTGGAAGAAGGCTCCCTTGCTGGGATTCAGATTGGGTATTACTTCTGAGTTTCAGCAGTGCCAGTTGAAGATGTGGGTGGAGCCAATAGAGCAAGTGGGATGAACAAGTGGAGGAGGTGGGTGGAGCTGGGGGAAAGTGGCGTGGTCTCTGACAAACATTTGAGCACCTGGACTTCATATTTTACAAATTAAGCACTGCACCTATGGCTTTCTTGATCGTCTGTGTGCAGTCTTTCTTGCATTCTGTCTGGACTTTGCCCTCTCTGGCTGACTACCTTGATAGGTTATTGATGCAAGTGGTGCCTGTTTGGTACAATCTTCTAATGTAAAAACTAAGACGAGGAAGCAACGTCGGAGTATTGGGATTAGAGGGAAGTTAGTATTAGTATCCCATGCCATACCAGCAGGCATGATTAGGGACACTGCACCATTCTTCAGCCATTTGCTGAAGATGCAATAGACCCCATTAGGTACAGCCCTATATGTGGCACAAGAGTAGCCCAATCCATTGTATGCCATTGTGGATGAAATGCATCCAAATGCTTTGTTGTCCTTACTGCCCTCTCATATGCGTACTGGCATTTTAATTTCATTTTACTTTCTATGTGCTGATTTTCACACAAACTGCAACTGTCGAGAGATTTCATGCCCCCCCCCCCCACCCCCCCATGGACTCAGTTTTCTTTGCATGCAATTTCAACATAGGCTTCTTTAAATGACACACTTAAAATATCCCAAGCTCATTGCAGGATTTACATGCAGAGCTCATCACGGGTACCCCTGTAGATGCCACTGTAACAGCTGGGCGTTCCCTTGACTATCTAAGCAAGGTATTCTCAGTTATGGCTTCCTCCTTCATGCAAATTACAACAGGAGAAAACACCCTTGCCTCGTGCTTCCCCATTCCATGTTCTCACTAGAAACAGGGTGGTCATCTACTAGTCATTATGCAAGCAGGTGAAGCTTCAGATGCTTCCCTCCCCCTGAGTTTTCTTTTTCGGTCTCTGTGGATCAAGAGTGTATGGAGGACTGATCATTGTTTTTTAAGTTATCCTGTGTTTTATTATTTCCATAACTCTGTGTGAGCCGTAACTTGTGATTTAATATGTTGTAATACTTCTCTACTCCCTTTTTTACAGGGTCACATCACATATTGAAAATATATAAAGTTAAACCTTTTAAATCATAGTAAATGACATTGCAGCACAATATTGCACCAGTATTGTAGGGCATTTGTCACGTGGGTATAACTTTTTGCAGAGTCATTTATGGGAAAAGCTCCCAAAAGGGTGGTTCTAGCTATTGAGTCTGTGCTTTAGTGATCAGGCACTTGACATTATCTGCTTGGTCAGCCTGAGCATTTGATAATGAATACGCGTTTTTTCCCTGGCAACTATGAAAATGCAGAGTCATTATGATCGCAGCACTTAATACATTTTAAGTCTGACGCCTTTATTTTGTTTAAAGATTGTCACCTACAGTTACACGAATCCATACCATACCAAGAAAAACGTATCTTCAAAAATGTTTTTTAAAAAGCAGGCTCAGCACATCAACTTTCTCAAAGTAAAAAGAATAGCAGCTATTCACCTATGAGACTTGGACCATGCTGAGCATGTAATAGAATAACGCTAGTAGACATGAGTTAACAACTAGGAGTTGGAAATAAGCAAGAGAAGCTAAGAGATGAATTCGAGAAAAAGAGTTCAGTAAAAATACCAGTTCATGAGTGCTTTGGGGTATCCTTTTAAAATTGTAATTGACATTGTCTTACACCCAGGGTTAAAAAAATGCTATCCATAGGCATACCTATTGCTAGTACCACAAACGAAGTGTTAGTAGGGCTCAGAGTTTTTAGCTACCAAATTGGGAGATAATGAGGCCCATGTCCCTTACTTTGCACTGAAACCTATGGCGATTCTGCTACTCTACTGGCGAAATCCGTACAGAAAGTACTGTGCAGTCCTGCAAAATAAATTGTGTTGAAAATTCTTGTTTTGCTGAAAAGGCATGGCTTGAAGGCTGGGAAAATGTCCTCCCTTTTAATTTCCTCTGTATTCACTCCAGGCAACGTAAGCCAATTCACATATATAAGTAGCACTTTGAAGAAGTTTTACTTTGTGGCAAAAGTTTAAAGCTTCTGCTGGCCATAGTGTAATGTGTGATTATTTAAACTGTTATACCAGACCAGGCCTGCACGTTTTGTTTTTCATGGAAGTGGCTATTTTCACTGCTGTGAGCAAAATAGTTCATAATCTTTCCTATTTACCCGGTGGCCGACAAAATAGGACATGATCTCTGCTGTTTAGCCAACCATTGGCCAAATAGTAGAGGTAATGTATAATTTGACTGGTGGCCGTTTAAATATTGTGAAGGAGGTTTTTATTTAGCCTTCCGTGAAAGAGAAAGGGACAACAAGAAATCGTACAAGAAGCAATAGTAAGGTGGTGGATGCAACATATAGGAGACATATGAATGGAAGTGCATATACAAATGTGCAATGTTTTGTATAAAGGAAAGTGCATGAATTAGGCTAAGCTGTATACAGAATAATAAAAACTATAAAGTCATATTTCAATGAAAATATGTATGTCATTTTAATATTACGAGAAAACATGTAGGAATCAAACTTCCCTTTCTAGAGTTTCAGCATAATGATCACAGAAATATCAACCTGCAGTCTACGAGTATTTTGTTGTCTGCAAAGACTAATGAGTATGGTTTAAAAGCACTTTAAATACATTTTTTATTCTCTCATGAGCATACATTATTTTTCTTAATGTTTGTGATCCTTCCTTGTAGTAATTTTTGAGGGTCTGACTCTTTTTCAGCTTCTTATAGAAGTCCTTCTGCTAGCTTTGGTTTTTTTGTAAGGGTAGTTATGTTTGATGAGCATTTCAACACAGCTGCAGTCGACAAACCAGCAAATGAAGACATAAAGGTGTTATCTTGAAGGAAGGACGTGGGGGCATATTATCAAGAACGGCGTTAAAAATTATCGCCAGTTTAGCGGCAGAAAACTGCCGCTAAAGCAGCGATAATGGGCTTGATAATATGCCCTTTAGAATTCCAATAGAAGGCCATGTTCTGGTATGAACATGGGCTTCTATTGGAATTCTCCAGGGCATATTAGCAAGCCCATTCTATGACCCATGGCAATTCTAGGGCAATTCAAGGGCCACGTGGGTTAAATTCCATAACTCTCTGCTATGCCGTCACAGGTAAAGAGTCAGTCAGACAGTAGAGAATACAAACCAGCTTTATTAGTAAATCTCTGCAGAGAGACCCCCAGTCAGACCTACACTCAAGATGGACGCTGAGGGGGACTGATTTCTCAACAGGTTACAGTAAGCAAAAAAAGGACTTTTCAGCCATCTCTAACCACGCCCACCATGGAAAGTTACTGGCCTGGGCTGAACATGAACAATGGAGCACAGAGAGATGAGCTAACACATGCCAGATGGGAACATGTTGTCAAAGATACAAGGACACAGTGCTGGGTTTCAGCATCTCTTAAAGTGGGGGAAGAATTAAGTGTGCACAATGGAATGTGCCTCCTTAGCAAGTCAGGCTGCAACCTTGGGCAAGTACAGAAAATATAACAAATGTAAAGTTTGTGCTAAAGCAAGCAATTTCAGTTCTGGGCCTAGCATAAATACAAAATAGACAGCCTGGCCATGATTGCAAAATCCAATATGGAGGCACCTTAGTCAAGCAGGCTTTTAAACTGCAGACATAAATTAGTGGGCCGCAAACACAAGAATAAGTACATACTAGTTAGTCACATTCTGCTAAATTATGCAAACATAACTAATATGACTGAGGAAAATTATTTTTCTAATTCTTCAGACCCTCCTTTTAGCAGATGTGGCTAACATAAGCAAAGCCTTTATTACTATCAGGTAGGGAATTTACCATTCTAGAGGAATGGAAGGAAATGCATGGTCACTCAAATCGCAGAGGAAAATGAGATAGCATCAGGCATATAATCATCTGGAAGTAAGGCACCCTCCTTTTCAACTGGCCTAGTCATATGCTTTTGGGGTACCATTGTTCTTCAACAGTGTCATAGTCAGAATACATTGAAACACACCAATTTTCATAATCCTGGGGCAGAAAAACTATAAAAGTCATATTGACCTAAGAGAGATGTACATCAGCGCTCAGCGATCTTTCTGTCTCCTTTGAAACATAACATCTTTACTTGTACAGATGGAACATCCTTTCCTGAGCAGTTAATGTACTTATGCAGTAAATGCATCAAGCTTGGGATAAGAGTCTATTTGTCGCACCACATATTACAACTAAGGATGAGCACCATTCAAAAATGAGGCATCAAATACATTAGACTATAAAACGAACTTATCATACTAACTAAATATCAGGGAATGTTTTGGCCTAATATACACATTCTTTGTAGGACAAGGATGACTAAAGGCATTATTGAGAGCTGAAGAGCTAGATCAAAGGTACACCAGTCTGAGCAACTACATTATCACACTGTGTCTTCAGATGCTCTCCTATGTGGGGGCCAAAGTAATAAACACAATCACAAGAACGCCGGTACTGTAGGAACTTAGGGATGCATAGAACACTCCTCATGAAGGGATGCAACTGATATGTCCATGCACCAACTTTGCTCTGAACAGGAAGATGCAAAGGTATAATCAAAACGCTCATTGCCAGAGAAAGCAAGCACAAAAACAATGTTTGTTTGGGTGACCAGAAAGACCAAACGGGGCCTTGGGAATTAGGACAATGACTAGAAGGACCAAACATGGCCTTGGGAATTAGGGCGAGGAGCCGCAAAGGGCTGCTCCTCCTCATGAATGCGAAAGCAAAAGGGGTACATTGCTAAAAAGTACTTGGGGAATCCGGTTTACAACCAGCCAGATGGGAGTCTTCTCCCTGTGTCCATCTGAGCCTCACAGGTAGGCTCCTATCGTTCATCAAGTGTTCACTTCTCTCACGGTGGAGCTGCGCAACTTGCAACTCAGAAAAACAATCGCGACCCAAAGCTTTTCTCTCAGCATAGGGCAATTACCCTCCAAGGCAAATACCCTCAATGATCCTGTCCAGTGACTCAGGCAATGCACCAGTATTCATCACTCTAATCTATCAGGCACCAGAAGCACAGCACCTGTACCCTGCACTCAAGTCCTTCACTATCTCTTGTATTGCTCTGCTGGCGCACTGTCTTTTCGTCGAGCCGCTGATTTTACCTAACACGCCTGAGCACCTCCTGATCTGCAAACAGAGGTGCAGGCTCATCTTAAGTTGGGGACCGGGACTCAGGGGCTTAATGCTCAGAACTCAGTGCGTCCGAGGCAACCCTTTTCTTCAGGGGGAGTCACCTCTAACACAGCCTCTTCACCACCCTTTTTTTCAGGAGGGGGTCACCTCTAACACAGCCTCTTCGCCTTCTTTGTTGGTCTGCGCCACACTCAACCGGGCATCAGAAAGAGAAGTGTGCCGGGGAGTCTTCTCTCCCTCCTGGTCCGAGATCCCGTCCTTCACCCAAGAGTCATATGGCAGTGGCAGGGGTACACGTTTCACACGGCTTGCATACCCCCAATGCTTCAGACCTTCGACTTTCACTGCTGTTCTTCTCGCCAGTACGAATTGTACCAGTTCACACCATCTCGGCTCAAGACTGGACTTGCGCTGGCAGTTCAGGATGAGAACGAACCCCCCTGGCTGAATCTGATGTTCAGGCCCCTCTGGCAGTGGTTGTAGGGCAGCAGATATCTATTGGTGAACAGAACAGAGATCTGCAGACAAGGCATACAGTTAATCAATCAACAGAAATCTCCTTTAGTCTCGGGATGCCCCATACTTTAGCAGAACACCCAAGAACCACTTCATCTACCTTCAATCTTGAAAGTAAAAATGTCCTGAACCTATTAGCGAGTATAAATTGAACTTTTAGTGAGCTGGCAAAGGTAAAACGTTAAACCATTTCATTTTCTCTCCCAATTCCAAGTAACCAGGGAAGTATGAGGGAAAAAGAAAAACAATCCTTACATTTGTGTATTCCTATATTATTCATCCGAAGAACCTCAAAAAGGGAATTTCAAACTATTCTTTTGTGTTTCTTGTCTTAGCAGGGATGTATTCCATAAGTCATATAGTTTGCAACACTTCTTCTACTTGTGAACCTTTCACTGCTGCACAGGACTGTAGACCCTTCTAGAATTCATTTTCTTACGTAAGAACAACTATATTTTCGCTTATGACCATGCTCTTATGTTATAGGTGTAGCAGGAAACCCTAAAACTGTGAATGTAACAGAGATCTGTATTACATAAATAACTGACGACTTAAACATTGCATAGTAAGCACACAGGCATCTTTCCTAACATTGTGAACCCTGTGCATCCTACCTTCCAGGATCTGGGTTTCGTAAAGTCAAAGACAGAGAAAAACCTATTCACCAACTCTAATAAGGACTCTCAGCTCAATTACACATACAAACTGATGAGGAGCTCATGATGCCTCTGTGACTTTGTGTAGTGTTGCAATAAGATAAACAAAAATGGTGTTGCCACCTGGGAATTTTTTAAACAAAAACCACAGACATCTAGTTCACCTTAAGGGTCAGATAAGGGAAAATCTGTCTTTGTCTGCCCATCCTTTCATTCTCATCCATCATCAGTTTAAAGAAAGGAGGGGCAGTAACATGACACTTTTATTTATTCATTTTGTTAATCCTTACAATTTGCTCAGACAGTGTTATGTAATAGCCAATTCGGACGTGCACTGGTGAGGTGCTGTTTCTCGATGTATTCAAGAACATATTCACAGCATACTGTGAAATGAATGACTATAGCGAGCCCAACCGATTGTCTCATGGCCGTTCCTAGACAGCTCAGGCAGTCTCAAGAGAGAGAGAGATAGAGACAAAACACACAATAACAAGCTGCCCTGCATACTTACCACGCAGAATAGCACACAATAATATACATAATAGGCACATAAACCAAGAAAAAAAGGACACAACAATACATATACCAAGCACAAACACCAAAGAATAACGCAGTATGTTAATTTCATGCACCTCATACACCTCATGCAATGTTAATTTGCTTACCCTTAATTTGCCCAGGAGCTAGTCTCCTTTCCCCGCTTCAACAGTAGGTGACCTAAGCAGGTAGCCTCCTGTCGACAATACTCACCCTCTTGGCAGCTGTGAACAAGCAGACTTGTTCTAGCACTCACAATAACACAAGGAAGACACCACCACTGGACACAGCGCCAAATGGACATCCTCTTCTTCTTGCACACTGAGATCAAGCAATTCAAACCACAAAAAGGACAGAAATGCACAAAATGTTGGACAAAAAGCAGCCACTTACCAAAAGTGCCTTCTTCAAATACATGCTTTAAAACCTGCCCTTAATAAAAGATATAGTAGCAACTTGAGCTCATTCGTATTTTATCCCTATAAATTATATACTTACCCTATGTGTAAGGAAAAATAACACCTTTCCACCACCAGGACAGCATCACAGCAGCAGACATCAACTCAGAACACACACACACATCGCACACCACCCAGCGGATAGGCCCTGGGCCCACCACAGGGATGTTTTATGAACAAACTGCACAATGGTACTGTGGTAGCAAGCCTATTATATATATTTTTCTGGGCCGCTCTTGTGGACGGCACAATCATCGCTGCTGACCTACTAGTTGCTATTTATGTACTAGCTCTGGTGCAATCAGTGCACTTCACTAGGGATCTTCTAGTAAAAGCACCAATCACTATGCGAATCAGGGAGAAAGTAGCACAATATCAATTTACACAAAAAGCATTTGCACTGAAACACTGACCTGCAGTGTTAAAATGTCAAAAACATCTAACCTTAGCAAAAAAACGAAAACCAGCACAGCATAATGCCAAAAAACGAAAACCCCACAGCACCAACAGAGGGGGGTGCAAGGGAAACCACACCAAGAAAAATATGTTTATTGCTATTGGAATGTACCACACTGCCACTTATTGCCGTACCTAAAACTATGTTCAAGTAACTACCTTATGTTCTTTACAATGTGCATACATGCCCTGCCATTCTGCATGGCCCAAAAAACGCAGCAGAACCAATACCTCTTACCAGCCAATGCCATTCCAAACAATAGACCTATCATATATTTTACAAACAACACTAAAAAAGAATGCTCTTTAAGATCAGTGACAGGAAAAAAATCGGGCGGCAAGAGAAACATAAAAATAACCAGAGCAGCAGACAAATAGAAAGTCACCTTTTCATTTTGCCTTTGAACTGCACACAGGTCAGTCACAAATTCTGAACACAATGAGAATAGTGGGACTATTATGATGTACCAGTCTCTTTTTACAACAAGGCTTAGAAAATCCGCCGGAATCCCATCTTCACATCGCCTTTCCCCCTCCCAAGACATGCCCAGGCTGGAAAAATCCAGCTGGGACCTGTTACATACAGCAGAGGCAGTTGGTGACTTTCAAATCTGAGTCTGAGCAAACTATCTGTGTGCCAAGGTCATTCTACCCAGTAAAGCCAGGGGAGGGAGAAGAGGGGCAAGAAGTAAGGGAAACAAGCTTCTGTATCATGTGCTTCAGTCTATAAGCAAGCTTCTTTCTCACAATGTTCCCTTTCATAAGCAAGCCTCTGGTGCATAAGGAATATATGCAGAAGCACTGACAATGTATTCCTCAGAACAGAGAAACCTAACCTTGGGAGGAAAATGCATCCTAGCATTTTTCTAGCGGAGAAAGTAATATGCAGAGAAACATATTTTCAATCACGGAGCAGAATGGCTGACAATATAATGATGGTGCCATGAATACTAACTTTACAATGTAATAAACATGAGCAAGGGGAAATAATATTTTAAAATCCAATGAATGGAACAAGAGAGCACATAAAATGCTCTAAACTAATGCAGCTGAAACACCCACCAATACACGCATAGCACTGTACTATGTGTAACACGCAACAGAAGGAAACAATGCTGACCAATCATTTCCCAATATCTACAACCAAGTCACTATTGTAAACACAAAATAAAAACAAATCTGTAAATAAACAATAAAATTCTTCTTTTGGGACACCAGTGCCGTCCACTAAAATCTAAATGACACCTTCATTCCCTTTTCCTCTATCTGACAGCACAACCAAAACAACAGCAGACAGAAAAGAACAGAATGTGTAACACAATTCTACAGCTATCCCAGGCTGAGCCATTTTAAAATATAATCTTATTATTACGGTAATCTGTGCTGTTTATATTGCAAAACAATTGTTTTCTTGCTAGACCTGTATAACGAATAACTATTTGGCAGATTTCTCTTGTTCAAAACTCTTACAACAAGGTCTGGCCTTTTAACTTTTCTACAATGGAATTGGCAAGTACAAAATTATCAATGTTAAAACTCCCATTTCTAAATACAGTAACCTGGTGAGATGTGTTCTTACTTTGTTTCTGGAAATTCTTCACATTTGCTGTGGACAACTAATTTATATTCATTTAAGCATTCCCCATGTGTTGTGGGGCTTAAAAAAAAGTCCTGTCAGTGGATCCTGTTTCTGAATTGGTATTAGTATTTGCTGAACTGGCACATCTTTGCAGAAGCATTTCTCTCTGTATTTGCGCACTTCATTTATTGCGTCCATCTTAAACCTACATCTCTTCTTCCAATGCTCAAATCTGTTACAAGGATGGCAAAAGGAAGACACCTTTTCCAGCAGTGTAACATCCATACCTGAATTTGCACACACCAACACCTTTCCTTCCAACCTGTTCTACTTGCGAAAATAAAGAACAGCCTCTAACTCTCTTTCTCTGTAACCTCTTGTCCTTCTTCATTCTTTCAAGCTGTCCTTAACGCAGCAACTTTAATAGCAAACCATAATTCTTTTGTATGGTTGTCCACAGGTGCTACGCCCCTCCTTCTCAAAGTATCCGCAGAACCTGTTTGGCCTCTTGCCAAACATAATGAGAAGAGATCTCTCTCAGCTCCCTACTCTGGCCCCTCCTTTACAAAAGCCTCTGCAAACGCTGTGGAATGCCATCCTATCGTGGCAAGCCAGCCAGCAACAAACTCTCTCCTTTTCTGCTCTGTTCCTCTCAACCCCTCCTTTTTCTTTTGCAGAGGGGAGGAGGGAAACTGCTCCTTTTTGCAAGCCTCCCATACATTTATCTCAAAGAAGCTGTCTCTGTCTGCTGAGGCGAGGAGCTGGGATGACCCCTCCCGCAGGAATTCCTCCTCTGTCTTCACAGAAATCCTGACCTCTTCTCAGAGCTGCTGGATGATCTCACTGCAAGCCTCCCAAAAATCTATCTCACAGACCCAAGTACTTCACCATCATTTAAGTAGGAACTGGGTATTTCATTTCTTCTCCTGCACCAGATTTTTACTTGCCACACACTCCCAGAACTCATCTCATGTCTGAGACGAAAAACAGATTTAACCTCTCCTAACCTCCAGCAAGACTTCACATTTTATTCAATGCTAATACACTGCTGTCTCCCTTTCTTCTGTTCTTATCTCAAAGCTATAAGCTGCCCCCTGTCAGACCTTAAGTCTATATTTCACTTGTCCTACCCACTGCACACTAAATATGTGTCTGTTCAGAACAAATTTATGCTAGTCTGAACAGTCACAGAACTGCCTTTCATTCAAAAGCACATTTCTTTCCGGACATTTCTCTCATGTTAAAATAATGTACAATCCAGCACTTCAGATATATTTTACATTTCTTACATTTTACAAATTAAGAGTGTCAACTGGAGGTGCCAAGCTAGCCTCCTTTTTAATGATACATATTCAGAACAACCAGCACAACAACAAAAAACACTAATTCCAGGCATTTTCAGAAAGGGGCCAAATTCATTAATTTATCTGACAAAGCAATTACAAGTGCTCTTTTATTCATGATAACTTTATTTCGGTCGAAGACCATAAAAGTGCAGATAAAATACATACAAGGCACAGTAGATAAAAGAATAAATATACACGATTCGCAATGAAGATAAAAAGTTAATTATACAGATAGCTATCGGTAAACAGTCTTGATAAAACAGTTTTTTTTTAAAGATAAAGGATTAAACCAGATACAATTACAATAACTCTAAACAAAGCTTTTCCTACGGCGCCACATACCATGTAAGAAGCGGGAAACAGCAAAGACAATAGGTGGTGATGTGTCATATATTAAGACTCTGCACGCCTGCATATATTGCCTAAAGCCCAAGTTTCTGCATAACGGGATTAGCCAGCATTTTCTTATTGTAACATATGCTGGACAAAAAAACATGACATGTGCAACATCTTCTCGGGTGTAATTACATGCTGGGCAAGTTTCGTTATCTGTTTTAGCCCATTTTGAAGTAAATGCCCTTATTGGTAGGCAACCATGCCTCTATTGAGTATATCATTCCCTTGCAAGAGGGGGTTGGACTACATCTAGGAATTCCTTCTGTCGGGTTCAGATTATACTAGGAGGAACTCCACAGACAGCCTTCCCTGGGTTGTTGATCGATGTAGTGCAATTAAGTTTTCCTCCCGCACTAGGGTTAAGAACTGTGCCCTAGATATACTCGGACAGCTGAGCTCTGGGGTCTCCCATAGTTGGGGCAGTCCTATATACCTGGTAAGGGCCTTGATATGAGACAGCCAAGGAATGTTTTTGTCTTTTATATGCCCCCAGACCTTCGCAAATTCAGCTCTATAGGATACCAATTCTGGTGCTGACCAGAACCTCCTCCAATAGAGCAATGGTCGAGCGGCTACCAGTTCTTCTATGGACTCTAGTCCCAAATCCAACCTCAATGGGGTAAGCGGTGTACTTTGTGGCAGGCCCACCAAATTCCTCATAAAGGACTGCTCGACTCTCAAGAGGCTATATGTATTCATATGTCCCCAGAGTTCAGCGCCATACATGGCTGCTGACCTAGCCTGGAGTCCATAGATTTCAAGGATGGGAGCTACCGGTTTAAATACTAAAGTTCTGTGGAGCTTATTTATACCCCCTACTATTTGTGATAGTCTGAGGGTAGATTTAGCAATTTAGTGGCCCCAACTGAAATCTTCAGTCAAAGTGATGCCAAGGTAGACAAAGGTCTTGACCCGTTCCAGTTCCAGTGTTCAGGACAGGGTTCGGGCGGGGCTGCCTCGGGGGATTGAAGATCATAAATCTAGTTTTATCCAAATTAATCTCCAATCCCCGCGAGGCACAGAATGTTACAAACCCATTCAGAACACGCTGGATGCCCGATGATGTTTTGGATAACAACAAAGTGTCATCCGCAAACATCAGAGCGGGCACCCAACCAGTTGCCAACCAGGGAGCGTCATTGTCTTTTACACCATTTAAGGCGTCCACAAGGCCGTTGATGAAAAGACTAAACAGCATGGAAGCCAAGACGCACCCCTGGCGCACACCCCTAGATACTGGAAAGCGGGCTGAAAGATCCCCATGTCTCCCACACCTCACCTGAGCATAGATGCCAAGATGCAATCTAGTTAAGATGTTCAATAGATAGGGTGAGAGGCTGAGGTCTGCCAGTACTTTCCATAGCTTTTCCCTGGGGACTAGATCAAAGGCGGCTCGCAGGTCCACAAAAACAAGGCAGAGACTGCTACCCTCCACTCTTGCTGTTTTCCAAAAAAGGACCTGGAGCCGAAAAATGTGATCAAGGGTTGAAATGCCTGATCTAAATCCAGCCTGGAGAGTGGTCAAAGTTTGATGTTCCTCCATCCATACCCGGACTTTATCCAATATATTTCTGCCCATCAATTTTTGTGTTGTATCTATAAGGCTAATAGGCCTATAGTTTGATGGGGTTAACGGACAACCCTTTTTGTAAATGGGGACGATCTCAGCTCCCAACCAGGTGTCCGGTAAATCAGACCCCCTGAGGACCGCATTGAACAGGATAACCAGGTATGGCGCCCATACTTTCGGTTGGGATCGGAACAAGTCCCCAGGCAATTTGTCTAGGCCTGGAGCTTTGTTTGGGGTTAGCCACGCTATGGCAGATTCTACCTCCTTCAGGGTGATAGTCTCGGGCATTACAGGGCGGTGGATCTCCGGGACTTCCAGGTAAACCACCCGCGACCCCACGCCCAAGTCCCCCACCAGTTGATACTCATGGTGGGGGTCTGGGACGGGGGTAGCGTTAGGGCCAGAGCTCCTTCGTGAATCAATGTCGCCTCCCGAATCATTCTGTACTCATAGGCCGGTATGGGGCCGGGGGGGGGGGGGGCATCGCCACACTCCATATTTGTGTACAGAGCACCAAAATGCGCCTCCCAAACTGAGGGTGCAATATTTGGCAGAACGGCCTCCCCTCCCCCTCTTACTCCTAAGCTAACGATGTCCCAAAATGACTTGGCATCCTTAGAAAGGAGCGCAAATCTCAAGTCTTCCCACCTCGTTTCCTCCCAGTCTCTCTTCCCTCTAGTAATCGCCTTTTTGTAATCCTGTCTATATAGCCTTATTCCTACACTATCTCTAGACTTAATTGCCGAAAGTAGATCCCTTTTTGCTTTCCTGCAGGTCTTTTCCTACCAGGGATGAGGCTTAGCCCCAGATCGTTTGTTCCCACTTACTGGGCAAAACACGTTCCCCAGTGCAAGAGCCAACTCCCTATGGATTTCTACGGCTTGCCTGCTGGAAGCCGAATCGCCCATTTCAATAATCCAAGGTAGAGCAATATCATATATTTCTGCAAGCCTGCTCGGGAGTCCTGAAAATGGGGCCATTTGACCCTGCGCCTATTGTTGGCTACCATGAGGGGCAAGAGCTCAGTATTGGATTTGGCATCAGGGTTAGTCAGCCCAAAGCTCCCTGGCTTAAGTGATAGAACAAGGGCGTTGTGGTCGCTAGCATGCCTTGGTATGACCCTAAAGTCCGTCAAACTGTCCCAGTGTTTTACTTCCATCATTATATAATCAATGATGGAAGTTTGTTCAGCCCTATTGAATGTGGCTGACCCCGCTCGGTCAGGATCCAGCCTCCCATTGCACGCCCGCAGAGACGTTCCAAGAGAGAAAGATTTAATCTGCAGGACCAACGGGGTCCAAGCCCTAATAGGGGGGATCTTAGGGTCAGGGATATGCCAGAACGAGTCTTCGTCATCATCCTCACCCAGCTCAAGGCTGGCCAGAGGCTTGAATTGGCAGTTGAAATCGCCACCAAGCATTATAGCGATTGAGGGTCAAGTGTCTGGATAAATGGTCCAATACTTTAATTGTATTTGATTCCTGCCCATTCCTTACTGGCCTTGAATAGGTATTTATTATGGCTGGTTGGGGCATATTGTGGGGTGTCAATAACACACATTGGACGTCTAGGGAATTTGTTGGCAGTTGGAAAGCCTGGATTCCCAAATGCGTGCCTACCCAGATCAATAAAACACCTGATGGGCGACCTCTACCCCTAGTAGTTGCCAGAATATCAAAGGTTGCATATCCTGGACTGGGATTCTGCTCCAATGCCCAAGTTTCCTGCATCAGGCAGATATTGTGTAATGCCATGAAAGTACCCCACTCTGGAGTAAGTAGCTTATTTTTTAGCCCAGCGACATTCCCCAATAGGATTTTTATACTTCCATCAACTACCTTGGCATCGGATTGTAACTGAGTTATCCCTTCTCTAGTTTCTACTCTAGGTGTAACTTCCATGTGAGTACTAACATCCGACTGGAACACAATTTCCCCCGTTTCTCCCATTCCCTCCTCAAACGAGGGCTTAGGTACAATTTCTTCAGCGAGGGTAAATGTTATATCATTTCTGTTAGACCTGACACCCTTGGCGTCGTTTTTACCCCATCTTTTTGCCTCTGACTCATGTATTTTTGATGCTGTGCTGGATTTCGTTTTTGCTGGTTTAGATGCTTTGGACCCTCTGCCACCGCTGATCAGTGCCAGAGTGTAAATGCTCCCTCTGTAAATTGTCATATTGATTGGGTATACCTGATTGTCATATTTGTATCACCATGAAGTCCCTAGTAAAGTGCACTGTGTGTGCCAGGGCTGGTGATGACAAATGCTACTAGTGGGCCTGCAGCGCAGATTGCGCCACCCACGGAAGTCCTCATCTTAGGATCATCCCCCTCTGCCTGGGACGACTCATGGTGGCCACCGACCCTGGGTACAGCACCCAGACCTACAGATCACGCACGTAATCTGGGCTTCATCCTAGACTCCTCCCTCTCGATGACCAGACAAGTCAACGCCGTCTCATCTTCATGCTTCAACATCCTTCGGATGCTCAAAAAAATCTTCCGTTGGATCCCCACCGAAACAAGAAAGACAGTCACCCACGCACTAGTCACTAGCCGACTGGATTATGGAAATACACTCTACGCCGGAACCAGAGCCAAACTACAGAAAAAACTCCAACGCACCCAAAACGCCTCAGCCAGACTCATACTAGACATCCCACGTCAAGCTCACATTTCCGGTCACCTGAAAGACCTCCACTGGCTCCCCGTCAACAAGAGAATAACGTTCCATCTCCTCACCCACGCACACAAGGCCCTCTACGACCTAGGTCCTGAATGCCTCAACACACGACTGTCCTTCTACACACCCACCCGCCAACTACGATCAGCCAACCTAGCCCTCGCCGCAGTTCCGCACATCCACAGATCCACCATGGGAGGAAGATCCTTCTCCTACCTAGCGGCCAAAACCTGGAATTCTCTCCCCACTCACCTCCGCCTTATACAGAACCACTTCTCCTTCAGAAAGCAGCTTAAAACCTGGCTATTCGATAAGTAATACACACACCCTCCCTCAAGCACCTTGAGACCCTCTGGGTGAGTAGCGCGCTATATAAATTCCTGAACTTGAACTTGAACTTGCCAGCGCAGGGCCTGTGTGCAGTCAGTGGACTGCCATGTCCGCCTGGCCAGTGTCCCCACTGGCTGGGCCTAACCCTTCCCTGTCTGTGCACATCAGTCACCCCTCTGGAAGGCTCAAGGTACCCCCCTGGGCAGGGTGCAGTGTATGGGTAAGGTAGAGCATGTACTAGTGCAGGTGACATGCTCTGGTAGAGAGCAGCAGCCATTTTGTGTGCTCACTGCTGCAAGGTTATCTTGCTCCATAGATTAACATGGGGGAGGCTGGTCCCAATTGATACCAGCCTATCTTCTCATAGGAACAAGATGGGACATAAGTGAGTGATATCCCTGAACTCAGAATTTAATAACACATCTTTTAGGAAAGGTGGTTTTTAAATTCTGTGTTTGAGAATAGTACTTTGAAAAAGTGGCTGTTCTCTTGTCTAACCTTTCTATGTGCCTGGGACTGTTTGTGGATTGACTGTCTGGGTTGAGGATGACAGGGGCTGCAGAGCCCCCAGGGGGTTATCTGAGCCAGGCCGTGGATGAAAGGCAGCATCTGCTGCCAGGGAAGTGGGAGGAGATAGCACCTGATAGTGAAGGGCTGTGCCTGCCTGACCACAATGCTGGCTCTGTCCCTGAGCCTGCGAGAGAGAAGGAAGCCAGGAAACCCCCAGAGCCCCAGCAACACCCAGAACTGGTTTGTACCGGGCTCAGGGCCCACTTGCACAAAGACTTCAAAGGACTTCAAAGGACTTCAAAGACTTTTTGGGGTATAAGAGAAGGACCCCTGACAACAGAAAATCAGATTCTACAATCAAGAGGAACCTCTGCCAGAAGAAGGACTGCTGAAGGAACTGATGGAAGATTGCCTTGCTGTGTGCTCTAAGGGCTGGCCTATCCTGCTATCCAACTGAAGGAGAGGAGAAGAAAGGGATTTTGCTGTGTGCTGTGACCCTGCCTGCTTGAACCACCAAGACTTTGCTGTGTGCTGTGTCTTCAACTTGAATCTCCAAGGGCCTGAGAAGAGCTGGCCCCCTGTCTGCAACCCAGGGACAAAAAGGTTGCCCAAGGACTACAAAACTCTGCTGTGCCCCCTGAAGCTGCTGTGTGCTAAAGAGATCGTAAACACTGTTGTTTGGCTGTGTATCGCACTGGCTGCTCTCTAATCCAAGTGAGAGCGCCGCGCTGACCACCCCTGCCGTGTTGCAGAGATCAACGTGTTCATCGACACATGTGGGGCGAAGATCGGAGGTTTGTGGACCTTCCCAGTGCAGGACGCACTAAAAACAACTGTGTACCGCTTCACCGTCGCAGCCCGGGGTCAGAGCCCCCTCACCAGCGCCGCGACGGGATTGGCCAGTGTGCAGTAGCGTCATCGACGAGGCCACGCTGTGGTTGGTTGGCGGCCCCGCATCAAGAGAGGCTGGTCCCGGGAGCCGCACTGCCATTGGCTGACTCCCGGGTAAACACAGAGGCTCGTCGCAGGTGCCGCAACGTGATTGGCTGGTCCGGCGAAGTGTGAGAAGGAGGAGAGCCGCGCCCCGCAGCGAGAAGGAGACCCATCCTCGAGAGCCGTCCTCGCCGCGGAAGCAACGCGAGTGCTGTCTGCCCCTGGCCTGAGTCCCGTAGAGATGTGTCAGCTCCCCGCCGCTCCCTGGAAGTACTGAGAGCGGGCGGAGAGCAGAAGGGACCGGCCGGGGCTGGGAACAAGTCGGTTCTGAGCGGCGCGGTGTGCCTGAGGCCCCGAGGAAGTGCCGATCGAAGGAAAAAGAGTCCCCCGGCATACTGATGAGACGCGCTTGACACTCTTGGGGGACCCTGGCCTAGTGGGTTGATCCTTTCCATAATTCACTGCTGACATACATATTTTGGGTGTGCTCGTTTTTAGAGCCCATTGGACAGAGATCAGTGCCCTTATTTTTAAAGTCTGATTTAAGTGACTTGAGACAATCTTTGATACACGAACTTCCTAAAAATTAAGTGCAACCTTCAGCAAGATTCAGTGCAACATATTCCTAGAAAAGTAATTAGTGTGTACAATGTTATTCTTACTGCTGCAACTAAGATAAAGTTATATTTTTGATATATACTTACCAGTGTGGTCTCAGTTTGTGGTGGATGGGGGGTCATTGTTTGTGTTAAGTGCAATTATTATACACATTGCGTGGGGATAAGCCTGCCTGCTCGCGCCAAGCTACCTAGAGGGAGAGCGGAGGTTATCTTCTGTGTGTATTCCTTCACCCTGACTAGAAGCAAGGGTCCCTACTTGGTCTAAGGTACTTACCTCTGCCAATTAGAGACCCCCAGATCTAACAATTTCCTTCCATTACAAGTGCTAGGGCAGTTATTCCAATGGGAATTAATTTTTTCTTCATCATGTTCTTGAAGAAACCAAACAATTTCAAGCGCTTTTTTTTAATGCGGTCCACAGACCATGTCAGACAAGGAAAATAAACACCACACTACACAGTTCACTTGAGGAAAAACAATTTCACCTCCAGACAACATAACTTCACTGCTTATTCAAACAAGCATTTCACAACACCACTACTGACGTCAGTTCTCAAAATTCTTAACACTCAGACGCAATCAAATCACAAGTCCACACCAGAACAAAGACAAAAGCCAGCCCACAGGCTGCACTCAAACCACATCACTCTGCATATACAATTTCAACACCCTCGAACAACAATTCCTAAAAAATCATCGTTATTCCAGAAGGTATGCCTATTATAAGGGTCCACAGACCCACCAAGTACTAAACCAAGACAGTATACCTCACCAGGACACAGACCGTCGACTCGTGCTGTTCAAGCTGGGCAGTTCAGAAACTGCACCCAAGATGGCCTGGCGGAGATCCAGTGAGCAGTCCCGGACCTTTTAGCGAGTCCAATTACCGATTGGCCTGGCAGGCCGCTCACAAGTGCTCCGTGTCTCTCAAGGGTCCGTAAACCCACCAAAACTAGGACACAGCCCATCGGCTAATATCAAAACAGGACACAGCTCTTCAGCTGGTGTCAAACCATGACACAGCCTGTCGTGTCAAACCAGGACACAGCCCGTTGGCTATGCCAAACCAGGACACAACCTGTCAGCTATGTCAAACCAGGACACAGCCCGTCGGCTCGTGCCAAACCAGGACACAGCCTGTCGGCTCGTGTCAAACCAGAACACAGCCCGTCGGCTCGTGTCCAGGACACAGTCCGTCGACTATGTCAAACCAGGATACAGCCCGTCAGCTATGTCAAACTAGCACACAACCCGTAGGCTCAAGTCAAACCAGGACACAGCCCGTCAGCTATGTCAAACCAGGACACAGCTCGTCAGCTATTTCAAACCAGGACACAGCCCATCGGCTCGTGTCAAACCAGGACACAGCCCATCAGCTATGTCAAACCAGGACACAGCTGGAGGGGCGTGGCTAGCAGCCGATGGACGCGGTCGCAGCCTAGCGAGGCTCCCGACCCTCAGCCTGAAATCCGCCTCACATCCTGTCTCAGACCCGGGATCCCCGTGGAAATCGGGTCGATCCCGGAGCCAACCCTCAGGTCTGTTCCGGTTGGGTCAGCGCGCCGCAACACCAGGCATAGCGGGCGCTGAAGGGCACGGACCACCCAAGACGGCAGGGGATAAGATGGCGGCTCCCTGCATCGCAGCCGCTAGGGAATAGCGACGACCCCGTCCCTGATGTCCTGAGGCCACAGCGTGGCGCAGCGTACAGTGCTGGACTCGCGGGACACGGCGGCGGCCACACGGGGCATCGGCGGACCCTGAGGTCAGTGCGTGGTCCGCTCGGGAGCGGAGTGCTGGCGGGGCTCCGCCCACAGCCACAAGGGGCTCACTCTAGGCCCCGGCTTTGAGGCCTACGACGTCCTGCAACGGCGCAATACCCCCGGAAGCGGCCGTGACACAGCGGGCCTGCCTTGAGGAGGCATACGGAGGCAACAAGAGTGGAGGGTGCTTGGAGGACGTCCAGCCTCGATCGGAGGGGACACTGCATGGCCCACCGGCAGGGCCTGTGACCTGATTGGGCGGCGGCACGGCCCGGACCGAGCGTGCAGGGTGCAATTGACTCCGCAAAGGAGGGGCATTGAATCAGCCCGGGACCCGTGGGAGACGGAGAGCCGGGACCGGAGGGAGGATTACGCCTGCTGGGGTACTGTGCATCTTATACTCACCACTCCGCCCCTGGCCCCGGGTTGTGCACCCCGGGTCGTCGGCGCTGCAGAACGCTGAGATGTGCTCCATGGAGCACTGACCGGACGACGGAACCGGCTGGTGGACCCCAGTGCTGACCCCTGACGCCCGGTCGCCGGGGGAGGCTGTAAGCCCTACCGGTTCACTGGCACCATTTTCGATCTCTGCAACGCGGCCCCCGGAGACTCGGCTCACCCCCCCTGACGACGGCTAGTAGTGTGACTACCTTGAGGTTGGTGGCAGAATATTGCGGGAGGCGTCGTTGACGTCGGACCACCCTGAGGGTCCTGAATTGCAGGGAGGCGCAAGATGGGAAAACCTAGAGGACCCAAAGGGGACGGGAGCCCAGCCACGGAAACACCAGACGACTCCCCGCAACCCCCCACGGAGCTCCAACTGATGCAGGACCGGATTCTAGACGCCATTGCTGCTACGAAGGAGGCCCTACATCACGATATTGGTCAGGTGGCGACGGGGCTGGGGCACCTGCGCGCAGATCACGCAAAGCTGCAGGACAGAGTCAAGGCCGCAGAAGTTACCCTGCAGGATATCGTACCGGCCCACAAATCGATGGAAGGGCGACTCACGGAGGCGCTGGAGAGGATACAGACCCTGGAGAAGAGAGCAGAGGACGCTGAAAACCGCAGTCGGCGGAACAACGTGCGCCTGGTTGGCCTGCCGGAAAAAAAAGAAGGTACGGACATGGTGGGCTACCTGACCGACTGGCTAAAGACTGTGGTTGCCCCGGAGGGCTTATCTCCCTTCTTCACACTGGAACGGGCGCACCGCGTGCCCTCCCGACCCCCGCGCCAGGGTCTCCCGCCGCGCCCAGTGGTCATCAAACTGCTCCACTATAAGGACAGAGACTGGCTCCTCCAGCGGGCCAGGGAAGCGGGCCCATTCCAGGTGGACAATAGTAACGTCACACTCTTCCCGGACTATACGTTCGAAACTCAGAAACAGCGAGCCTCCTTTCTCTCCATCAAAAAGGAGCTACGCACCGAGGGACTGCAATACTCTCTGCTGTTCCCGGCCAAACTGAGAGTGATAGTGGACGACAAGGCGTTATTCTTTGAAACTTCGGCGGACGCCTGGACCTGGTGGGACACCTACAAGGCGGGCACGGATGGGGCTCGATTTAGGGCCGAGGAGGAGCGCCAGAACCATGCGACCAGACGATCGAGAAGACTCCGGGGACGCAACCGGGGAGCCAAGAAGCCTTCAACATCGCAAACTGAAGAAGAACGGCGAGCAGCGCTGCAGGCGGTTAAAGAGGTGTCAGGAACGGCGCCGGTCCAATCGGCAAGAGAATCAGCCTCGGAGGCCCTGGCCACGGGATCAGACACTGACTTCTCGGGGCCGGACGGGGCTAGGGGCCCGAAGGTCACCCCCCAGACTTCGGGGGAAATCGTTGGACCCTAACAGCTGTCCGCGGCTTCCGAGTGAAGGAACCCTGAAGGCGGCGCCCCCCCATGGACATTGGAACAGACTAATGTGAGACTTTTCTTTTATGAGTCGCATTGAGTATTGTGGGGCAGAGGGTTATGGGACCGAAGCTTAACAGGCCTAGGAGCCAGCTCACGCGCCACAGGGCCCATAAGGCCCCCGTGGTGATTACTACGGACTACAAGTTTACGTGAGCACGTTTGCTCGCTAGTTTGGATGGGTGCCTCTACTTCGCAGTTGAGTCCTGTTCTGGGGGAGGGGGGACCTGGAGTAGTTGGGGTGACTCGAGGTGCAGTTGGGGATGGGAAGTTGGGCGGGGGGGTGGGGTTGGGAGGTGGTGGGAAGGTGCCTGGTGTCCGGAAGCGTACGTTTATTGATTTAATCTGCACTGACTGGGGTGATGGCTGACATGGGCTCGTTGAAGTGTGTGTCCTGGAATGTGCGGGGACTGAATTCCATGACAAAACGACACAAAGTACACGCCTACCTGGTCCGCAGAGGGATACACATTGCCTTCCTACAAGAGACCCACTTGACTAAAAAGGAGGGCACCGCACTGCAGAGGAGATGGAGGGGTCACCTATTCCACACCACATACTCGGCATTTGCCAGGGGGACACTTCTATGGATCCGGGCGGGGGTTCCCTTTCAAGCTACTAGGCACACTATAGACCCAGAAGGGAGGTATGTGGCAGTTGAGGGTCTGCTCCGGGGCCGTCAGCTGACACTTTGCAGCGTCTATGCGCCAAACGTAGAGCAGGCATCATACTTCAATAGACTGACCAAACAGTTAGCCTCTTATTTAACGGGTTCAGTGCTGCTGGGGGGAGATCTCAACTCCGTGGCGGACGCCACCCTTGATAGGTCACACCCACCTCTACATGCATCCCCAGTTCACAGACTGGCAAAACACAGATCAAACTGGCAAGGGTTGTGGGACCTGACGGATGCCTGGCGCGCCCAACACCCAACAGACAGGGATTATTCCTTCTATTCGGGCCTGCACGACCTCCATGTTCGCATTGATGCGTTCCTATGCTCCCAATCGGTGTTGCCAATGGTTACTCGAACCGAATACCTAGCGCGCACGATTTCGGACCACAACCCCCTACTCCTTACATTTGCCTGGATGAACGAAGTCTCGCCAATCCCAACGTGGCGGCTTCATCCGGACACTTTGGACGATCCGCCGTTCAGCGGAGCGTTGGAAGGTAGAATCTCCCAATACTTTGCCGAGAATGAGGGGACTGCCTCTTCCAGGGCAGTGGAATGGGACGCGCTCAAGGTGGTAGTAAGGGGGCACTGTATAGGGAAGTTCGCGGGCGTACGGCGAACACTAGTCGAAGATGTGTACAAGGCCGAGCAAGCCTTGCGTGCGGTAGAGAAACAGCGGCCCAACCACCCCGACTTGCAGGATAGAGTAAGTTCAGCGCGGGAGGCAATGGCGGTAGAGGTGGAGCGCCTTCGCTGCTTTGACCACAAAACATACTTAACCAAAGCACTCGCCGAGGGAGATAAGACGGGGACGCTCCTAGCCTGGTTAGCAAACCCCAATAGGGGTGCTGCCCCAATATTATCTCTGACGGACGCGAATGGCACTGAGTGTAACACCCAGCCGGACATTTTACAATGCTTTAAAGCATACTACGAGCGACTGTATAAGAGAGGCCCGGTAGACCGACCCGAGGTGTTAGAGAGCTTGTTGTCTGAAATACAATTACCGTGCCTAGAACCAGACCAAGCGGAAGCCCTCGGGGGCCCAATTGACCTTGCGGAAATAAGGGGAGCCATAAAGAAAATGGCACGCAGGAAAACTCCAGGAGTGGACGGTCTGCCCATCGAGTTCTACGGTAAATACATTGATATCCTAGCCCCACGACTCCAAACCGTATACAATGAGGCGAAAGAGAGGGGGGAGCTGCCCTGCTCGATGCGTGAGGCGCTCATGATCCCCTTGCTCAAGCCACATAGAACCAGCTCTGACCCGGCATCGTACAGACCACTGTCGATGCTCACGACGGATTACAAAATCTTGAGCACTATACTAGCCACCAGGCTGATGGCCCATATGCAAGACTTGATCCACAAGGACCAATCGGGCTTTATCCCCACTAGAAATACGTCTCACAACATTCGTAGGTTGCTGAGGATAGTTGCGAACCCTCCACCGACCGCCAGAGCCCCGGTGGTGATGGCGATCGACATAGAAAAAGCCTTCGATAGCCTGGAATGGAGCTACTTGTACAGGGTGCTGCGAAGTTTTGGCATTGGGGATGAGTATGTGCGGTGGACAGAAGTGCTATATGCCTCGGCGGGAGCTAGGGTGCGGGTAGGAGCATTGATATCGGATAGATATGCAGTGCATAGGGGTACTAGACAAGGATGTGCACTCTCCCCCTTGCTGTTCGCCCTCGCGATAGAACCCCTGGCGGCACTGGCCAGGAATGGTGACTCCTACCAAGGGCTGGAGGTGGACGGAATTCGTCATCACATATCATTATATGCGGACGACCTCCTACTGTTCCTGGAGAATGCCGAAGAGGCAGTGGAAGGGGCGGAAGATCTACTAGCGCGTTTCGGAGATGTATCGGGCCTGAGGGTGAACTGGGCGAAGACCTGCCTCTTTCCTCTCCGGAGGGCGGAGAGATGCCCCATGACCCGTCCCGAGCCCCGCTGGGAGCCAACCTGTTTGCCCTACCTAGGGGTGTACATTTACCACGATCCCACAGACCTGTTAGAAGGCAATATAAACCGTTGTATCCGAACGCTGCAGGGTAACATGCTTTTCTGGGCCACCCTCCCTTTGTCTATGACAGGCCGTGTCTCGCTGCTTAAAATGATCGCCCTGCCGCGATTGCTGTACTTCTTTCGAACCTTGCCTGTGTGGATACCGAGTGCCGTGTTTCGACGACTAAAATCCCAAGTGGTGTCCTTTCTGTGGGGAACTGGTAGGCGGAGAATAGCCTTGGCAACCCTGACCCGCCCGAAGAACGAGGGCGGACTCGCGGTCCCTGATTTCGAGTATTATTATTTGGCTGCCCAGCTGCAATTCCTCACGCAGGAAGTGGCTAGGGTATACCGAGGCCCGGAGCAGGAGAGGGACACTGGCACCCCTCGCCATGTGCTGGCGTACATCACCCTGCAGCAGAGGCTAGCACTCAGAGACCTGTCTCAAGAGGAACGGACATTGAGGCTCTGCTGGAACCGCGTGCAAAAGCGCGCTGGCCCCGGACACCCGTACGCACCCGAAATACCACTGGGCATGCTCACGGCGCTGCCACATGGCGGCGACTGGTCGAGCCTCCGGGGCTGGGAGGAGGCTGGCCTACAGGTGGTGGGAGACCTCTTTGCCGACGGGGTGCTCACGCCGTACCACTCCCTACAGGAACGATACGACCTCCCGAGAGGGGACTATCTACTGCACGCAGCTGTGGTACGAGGGATCCAAGCGCACTGGGGCGAGGGACTGTGTGAACCCGCGACGTCGCCACCATGTCAATATGTGATGATGGCCGCAGGAACAGTCAAGGCAGTCACGTGCCTACACTCCAGAATCCTCGAGAGCACCTTACGACCCCTTGCGCGCTTAAAGACCCAATGGGAGACTGACCTACAGAGGGAGATCCCGGATACGACGTGGGCCCAGCTGGTTCAGAGGCCCAGGAAGAGTACCAGGAATGCCCGGTTCCAATTGATACAGCTCTATATCCTTCATAGGGCTTACCTCACGCCGCACAAAATAGCGAGATACTTTGGAGCAGAAGACGCAGCGTGTCCTAGATGCGCACGCTTGGAAGCAGACTTGCTGCACATGCTAAGGGACTGCCCGCACCTGCAGGACTTCTGGAGGGACGTGGGCGATACCATGAACGCGGTCACAGACAGGGACTTACACTACGATAGCGCAACCACACTACTACACTGGTTTCCACACACACGTAAGAACAAATTGACAAGCAAATTCATAGACATGGGCCTACTCCTTGCGAAGAGGGAACTCACTAGGGGATGGAAAGCGAAGATGGCACCGACACATGGGAAATGGCTCACAGAATTCCTGAAATGGGCGGCCGCAGAGAGCACGATCAGGTATCAATTGGCTCGACGGGGGCCTGACGAGAAAGCCCAGGAAGCGGCACTAGCATGGGAAACTCTAGTCCAGGCACTTAGGGATAGTACAATAGAGAGCGAGGATGAGGAGGATGCAGAGGACCCTGGGGAACCTAGGGTAGCGGTGTCTACCACAACTCCCCCCATGGACACACACACTCCTTAGACATCTCAAAACTCCACAGGTCACCATCACACCTCAGAGTGCGGCAACCCAGACACCAGACACCATGGAACACCGGGGGTGGGGGGAGGGCTAGGGGAGGGGGGGGAAGGGGGTCGCAGTGTGTCATTGACGCTGGGCTATCAGTAGGAACAAACCGGATACTGGACAAGGGAGGGGGGTTGGTGAGGGGGGGAGAAAAGTTAAAAGCAGATAGCGGTTGATCATTGGACACGCCACCGAGTAGTGGTAGAGGGGGAGCGCTAGGTGAGACAACCATCACCCAGCCCCAGGCCCACGAGCAATGACGATGTCGGAACTTTGTTGTAGAAACTTTGAGAACTTGAGATCCCGCATATGTATACAAACGGAATGACTGTAATGCTTGTATTGAAATCTGCAATAAAAATTGTTTTACAAAAAACAAAAAAAAAAAAACCAGGACACAGCTCGTCAGCTATGTCAAACCAGGACACATCCCGTCATCTCGTGTCAAACAAAGACACCAGGACTGGCTCCTTTTCTCCAGAACCAAGTCACTCACATGGTGCACGCATGTCACAAGTTATTCTCCACTGCCGACTCTCTGAAACAAATGGTCAGCTCCAAGGTTTCGCCTTGAGGACTCCGGCCGAGGGCCACTAGCCCGGGATCCGCCTGATCAGGAAGGTGGAGTAGCTGCAAGTACCAAACTCGGTCTTGTACATGGAGGCCCCCAGTCCGCCTCTCCAACCAAGTACCACCCCGGCCCCTACGATCTGATTACAGATAAGGGGGCCCTAAAAGCGGAGTCCTTGTTCGTGCACCATCTGAAGGATGTGGCAATTCTAGGGCTATGTGAGATAATTCCATAGCCCTCTGCTATGCCTTCCCAAGTGAAGAGTCAGTCAGACAGTAGAGAATACAAACCACCTTTATTAGTAAATCTCTGCAGAGAGAGCCTCAGTCAGACCTGCCCTCAAGATGGACGCTGAGGGGGACTGATTTCCCAACAGGTTTCAGTAAGTAAAATAGGACTTCCCAGCTATCTCCAACCACGCCCACCATGGAAAGTTACTGGCCTGGGCTGAACATGAACAATGGAGCACAGAAACACAAGCTAACACATGCCAGATGGGAGCATGTTATCAAAGATACAAGGATACAGTGCTGAGTTTCAGCATCTCTTAACGTGGGGGAAGAATGAAGTGTGCACAATGCAATGTGCCTCCTTAGCAAGTCAGGCTGCAACCTTGGGCAAGTACAGAAAATATAACAAATGCAATGTTTGTGCTGAAGCAAGCAATTTCAGTTCAGGGCCTTGCATAAATACAAAATAGACAGTCTGGCCATGATTGCGAAATCCAATATGGAGGCACCTAAGTCAAGCAGGCTTTCATACTGCAGACATAAATTAGTAGGCCGCAAACACAAGAATAAGTACATACTAGTGAGTCACATTCTGCTAACTTATGCAAAACATAACTAATATGACTAAGGAAAAGGATTTCTCAAATTACTCAATCTGGGCCTAGAAGGAAGGAACGCATATGTAAGCAATTGCTGCTGGAGGGGCACAGTAAATAAATAGAGAGTAGCACATTAATGGGGCTTCTGTGGAATGGGAAAGTGAAATCAGGAGACAGCTAAGTAAAACATCTGGATAATTCACAAGGAGGAGTTCACTCTGCTGCCTGCAAATAAACAGACTTGTTTATAACATTCACCCAGGAAGTGGAACAATTATAGATGCTAAATTGGTCCCATATAATGAATGGCCCCTTCTGCCACACTGGCATTTTAGTCAACTGCACAATTTATCTTGGGGATGGTAGTTTCGATTGTTAACATGCTAAGCAGTGTTTTAAGTTGGCAAGGTTTGTCGCTACTGAGCCCTCATTTCTGTCTTTGACAGTGATGTCTCCTAAATATAAACCTGGGTGACAGTATTGGTGGCTAGGTATGACTAAAGACATTGTGGAGGGAGTCTGGGGAAGGAAGTAGTATGACAAGTGGGAGGAAAATGAGGACAATTAGGATACTAAGGGCCAAAGGTTAGACCCTCAGGATGGCTAGGACGCCCGAGCCACAATCAACAGGACAAGAAAAACCAGGCACAGGGAGGCCTAATCTACAAGGATCAGCATTACCAATGCTAGAGGGGGCCAATAACAAATAGATGATGAAGAACAGGACAAGGAAAAACAGGACTAGGTTTTCTAAGACCAGGGTGAGAAGGTTGATGTGCAGAGGGTATCTGAACCAAGTGGACATGGGCTTGAGGGACACAATTACCAGGGTAGAAAGAACAGAATGCCAAGGTCTATAACAATGAGGAGGGCTAGGAGAGCATCGAGCAGGACCAGAGAAACAAGGATGACCAGGGCCAGGAGTAGTAGACCCAAATGGACAGACCATAGAACACTACTACCTGGAGACCAATGGAAAGACGGACCAGAGACAGGAGGGCCAAAACCACAGCTATCAGTTCAAGGAGAATCAGGGGGCCAGACTCAAATGTACCAGTACAGGGAAGACCACAACTAGAAAGGACTTGGGCTATCAGGACCTGGAGACCCTAGATTGGAATGACCAGAAGGGACATCTAAGACCAGCAAGTCTAGGCCCAGCGGGACCAGGATCAGAAAGTCCATCAGGGCCAGACTAAAGGGGTTCACAAACCAGGGTGACAAGGACTTTATTAATCGGGATGACCCAAAATATGAGAGCTAGAGGACTAGTGACAGAGAGGGGAAGAAGGCCAGACCCAGGAATACCATTACCAAGAGGACCATGATAGTGGGGACCAGGGTCAGCTTGACAAGAACACGATGAAACAGCAAACCAGGAGGTCTAGTAGGATAAGATTGGGGCAGGAGGGACTGGCTGAGTTAGGGAGGCCAGTGGGACCAGCACCAGAAGACCCAATGCATGAGGACCAGACAAAGTAATACTAGAACTAATACCAGGACTACGTGGATCATAAGAACCAGGATCAGTAGCATTAGGAACAGACAAATCATGGAAATAGATAAACCAGGGGAGCAGGACCAGGAGAACTGATAGTGAGAATTAAGGTGAGGGGGATGAAACTATCAGGACCTGCAGCGTGTGAAACAGGAGGCCCAGAATACAAAGGACTAGGTGCAGGAGTACATGAGATTGATGACCAGACAGACCTGAAAGTGCTTGGTCAGTAAATTCTAGGACTAGCATTCAGATCCATAAGGGCAAGGTACAACAAGACTAGGACCAAGAGAATCGGGCCAGATTGAAGGACTATAAAGTTCAGGACCTGGAGGGCAATGGCTAGTAGTACCGGGCAGCCAAAAAACAGGACAAGGACCAGGAAGACCAAGGGACCAGTACCAAGAGTTACAAGAAGTAAGGAAGACTAGGTGAGCTAAAAGGATCATGAATTAGAGGACAGAAAACATGACTAAGAGGGCCAAGAAGAGTGGGACCTAGTGGACCAGGGGTCAAATTGCTAATTGGGACAGGGCAAGGGGACTGGACAGTGGTGTCCAGGAGGACCAAGATCAAAACTACCAGGCCCAGGAGGACCGAACACGGAAATCTTGATGAAGAAGGACAGTATCAATGGCTGCAGTTCCGGAGTTATAATCCATAGCATCTCTGACCACACCTTCCTCTGTAATGCCAGAGCCTGTTTGCCCTAATCAACCATCAAGAACAAACGCAGTCGTCCTTTGATCATGCAGGTCAGCACAAAGGGATTGTTCCATCCATAACCAGATGCATATATTGTGTATTCCAAGATAACTTTGGACATCTCCCTCTCCTCACCAGTGTCATTTGGGACACATCCTGGAAGAAATGTAATGTGCATTCATCGATCACTACTACCTTCCTTCTTGCCAGAACCAATATTTTGGCCTTGAGGTCCAATACTGTCAGATTTGTATTAATGTCCCTTGGGCTCAGCTCCAGTTCTTTAAGAGCTGGGCTGGCCCTGTGTGGGCACACAATTTATATCTCTGTAGGTGTGTCATCACCCTAGATTTGATTAACGAGGTTTATGCAGAAGGCTATGGTGCTGGGCCCTTTGATATTCTCTCTTGTGATCCGTATTTTGATATAATCTCTTCGTGACCTATCCTTGAGGTCCTCACATTTTCTTTTTGAGTCATCTACCTCCTCCACTTTGGACCACATCAGTGCTTGTCAATCAGCATGTCTTTTTACCGTTGTAGTACCGCCTCTTCATTTGTGTTCACTCAGTCTCCTGGAGGTGATTTCTGTTGTCACATATGCAATTGCATTCTGAAGGAACCTTAGGAGTTGGTTGTCCAGCATGCACATGAGTTTTCCTTGAAGAGGTTTCTGCTTCCACACTTTGGCAGAGGGGCATGTTGGTGCCTACTCCTGTAGCTGGACAATTTTCTGCTGGGCCTGCTTTTTGAGGGGGGATTTCTGTTGCCAACAGTTTTGAAGGTCATGCTGTGCCATGTGAGTGGTGCTTTAGCATTATTATTGTGCTCTCCCCACACTGGTCTAGGCACTGGTGCAGGGAAATAGGGAATATCACCTATTGATTCATCTATCTGCCTAGGTCTGGGGTTCTCTGGTAACGTCTGTCATGCCACTATCATTCTGCTTCAAGTTCCTTTTCTGCTAATCAGCAGTCCAATGCTGCCTCCCAAAGGTCACAGGTTCTTCCCCCTCCACTGGTGTGTACTAGCCTTTTGCGATGTCTCCTTTTGGGACACGGGACCAGTGGATCTCCTGTGATGATGGGCTACCACTCATAGGTGTCTTTGCCCCACTGCAATGCCTCTGTTTCTCTGTATGGCCTGCTCTTTATGTTATGTTATGTTAGGAAGAATTTATAAAGCGCACGGTCACCAAAGGTTTCATGGCTCTAATCGGGTGAATGTTGATGCGAAGGACCAACATTAATAGGGTTGCACGAAAAGCCATGTCTTCAAGGCCTTTCTAAAGCCCAGTAAGTTGTTGCAGTTCCTAACTGGGAATGGGAGTGAGTTCCAGAGCCTAGGTGCCAAGTAAGAAAACCTGCGTCCACCCTGCCTTTTTAATTTGATGGTAGGGGTGGTGAGAAGATGGTGGTGGGCAGATCGGAGGTTGCGTATGGGGGAATATCTGGTGATCCGGCTGTTAAGAAATTCTGCACTCGTACAGTGCAGTGTTTTGAAAACTATGCAGCCTGTCTTAAAGGTGGCACGATGTACTATGGGCAGCCAGTGTAGTTTGACCAGTAAAGGCCTAGCCAATTGCCATTTTGGCTGTTTATAGATCAATCTCGCCGCTTGGTTCTGAACCATTTGGAGGAGGTTAAGCAGGCCCTGAGGGAGGCCAGTGTACAGGGAATTAGAGAAGTCCAGGCGTGAGAGTTCCAGGGCAATGATCACTTGAACCAGAGCTGGATAGGATAACAAGTGTGAGATTTTCCTAATTGTACGCAGCTGGAAAAGGCTGGTTGAGACCACGCTGCCCACCTGTCCTCTCAGAGTAAGATCGGAGTCTATAGTTACCCCAAGGCTCTTCACAGATAGAGAAGGGACTGGGGGTGAACCTAATTCGGCTGGCCAAAAATGAGATCCCCAGTGTGTGTAAGCATGGGCGGAAAATCCGTTTCGCTCGCGGATTTTGCGGATTTTCGGTAAATTCGCAATCCGCGAGATTCGCGAATCTCCCGCAAAATCCGCAAATCCGCGAGCAGCGGATTTTGCTCGCACTGCTCGCACTGTTCGCGTGAGTTCGCGGCTTCCCAGTACAACTTCGCGCCCCGCGAATAAGTGCAAAATTGCAGAAATACGATCTTAGCAAAACTGAAACTACTTACCAGGTTCACAAGTTCAGGCTCATCATTAGTAGCCATTTCCTGTAGTGCTTCCTGAGGGGCCCCTCCAGAGTTCAGTTGCCAGTTGCAACTATTATGTGACCCTGCTCTGAACCTCAGAATAGTTACACATATGCCACAAAGGTCCTGAATTACAGCTAAGGGAGACAAGCAGGAGCCAGGCTGGAAGTTCAAATCCATTAATCAGCCCCTAATTCATTATTGTCAGTTGGGGCAGGGCAGGTGTTGTAACTAATTTTGCAACAATGAAAGCACTTAGCAAGTGCGAAAGATCACTAATCAGGAAGCACTAAGGAAGCAGGTGCCAGCTAAAAAAATATTCTGTGACACATTAATCAGCCCCAAATTAATTCAGGTCACTTGAGGCAGGGAAGGTGTGCTTGCGTTGCCACAATAATGTACACTGACTGGACAACCAGAGGGTGCTGTGATGAAACAGAGGGTGGCATGGGTGGGCCAGAGGGTGGCGTGAGTAGTCAGAGAGTGGCAGTGGTGACAGAGAGTGGCAGTGATGAAGAAGAGTGTCCCAAACAGGCTGGACACGTAGAAACAACAAGTTCGCGAAACTTGCGACCCGACAGGTAAGTTCGCAATTTGCGAAAGTGTACAAAACCCTCGCGAACTGGCGCAAACACAAAAAAAAATCTGCAAATTCGCAAGAATTCGCGGATTTTGCGGATTGCGAGTTCGCAAATCCGCAAAATTCGCGAACGCGAGATTCGCAAAATTCGCCCATGCTTAAGTGTGTGGAGCTCTTCCCGGGCAGCACCAGCTCTGTCTTGCCAGGGTTAAGCTACAACTGATTCACATCCACCCCATGCTGGATGTGACGCATTGTGGATTGGAATTCAGCAGCAGCATTAGGAGACTCCAGCGAGAACACAAGCTGAAGATCGTCAGCGTAGTTGAAGACAGTGGTTCTCCTGGCTTTAAGAGAGTGAATGAGGGGCCTGATGGAAAGGTTGAACAGTAGTGGGGAGAGGGAGGAGCCCTGTGGGACACCACAGGACGTGGATGGATTAGGGTTAGTATAGCTCCCAAGACGCACTGCCTGAGTTCTATCCGTAAGGAAGGACTTTATCCACTGGAAGGCGGCACCCCGTATACCAGCTTGTTTGACACGGTTCAACAAGATGGTATGGTCGACCGTGTCGAACGCTGCCGATAAATCCAGGAGCACAAGTGCTTGCGGAATTCCCAAATCAGCGTTAGCCCTCAAGGTATCCATCACCGCCAGGATGACTGACTCGTGGAATGAGCCGGCCAGAAACAGGCTTGGTTAGGCTCCAGGTAGTCCGTTTCTTCAATAAACTTAGAAAGGCAACTAGCCACGTGTGCCTCCAGGATTTTTGCAAAGAATGGGAGTAGGGAAATAGGGCGATAGTTAGCGAGGTTTGACGGGTCTTCTCCGGGTTTCTTAAGGAGCGGGACTAATGTGGTGTTTTTAAAGGATCCAGGTACTACTCCCTTCCCGAGAGATTCATTAAGGAGGGGAAGAATACTATGAGGTAGAGCTACAAAGGTATCCTTGAGGACAGAAGGAGGGCAACAATCCTTAGGAGAGCCTGACTTCACTCAGGACATTAATTCAAGTAAGGTGTCAGGTCATTGAGCTGTAAAATGATTCATAGTCAAGGGGTTGTTGGGATTATTGTCCGGAGGCTTCACCTGATAAGTAATGGGAATACTGGCCCTGATTGTTTCAATGTTTTCCGCAAAGAAGTTGTTCAGCAGGTTACACTGCTTTTGAGTGGGAACCTGACAGGGTGAAATTCTCTCATCGCTGCAGATTTCATTTACAATACTAAAGATTTCTTTGGATTTATTAGAGGCAGCGAGAATCCTGGTGCTGAAATACTAGGTCTTGGTTGCCAATATGAAAAGTCGCCCCTTGCACAACTACATCTCAACTCCCCAATCCAAGATGGCCACCGCTCGATATCACCTCCAGAGGCTTGGACATTCCTCCTGCTTGATCATGGCGTTACATGGATCTCCCCCTCAACCAGGATGCTCTCCTGGGTCATGGAGCAGAGCTGGTTGCTGGGTGCAGGTCATTATTTTTGGAATGGAATGACATTAAAGCATAATGCTATATCTTTAATTTTTGGAAGATGAGACGAGTATGGGTGACAGGCAGGGTCCACAATGTATTTCTGGCAGTTTTATGTAGTGCAAACCTTGCCTTTGAAAAAAAGAGCACTTTACGACACAAATTATGTTAATTATTTTTAACCAGCACAGGAAAATTTGCTTGGATTTTAAGATTGCTGAGTTTGGCTCTCCATGATGCATGATGAGCAGCTATAGCCATTCGGCCACCACCATCTCTTAAGAAAGTGCGGAACAAAACCAGCAAAAGAAGGATAGATGCAGGAGAGCAATGAAACATGAAGTCTAGAGCATGAAGGAGGGATGTGGATATAAAAAAAGAGGCAGAATCAACAATGTGCAGAGATGGGTGTTGTTTTCTCTTCATTACTTTGTCTGCTTGACGCATGTCAACACAGATTCACACAACCCTCCACTATCCTTTTTAGGCACCACCAATATCAGCGACACCCATGGTGTTGGACCAGTAGAGTGCTCAATGAAATCTAAGTGATATCAGGTTACCATGATGTCATGATTTAGTAAAGTATTGATTTTCTTTTTCCACAGCTTGTTGTAGATGAATTGCAATTTGACAGTGTCATTGGGTAACAGGACAAATGGTCTTATTAATGTTGAGCTAAACTTTCATTGTCTTAATCTTTCCTAACACATGAAACAATGACAGAAATGGATTCACTTGTGTCGTGATGAGTGACGATATTGTACTTCACAAAAATTAGTCCCATGTCAGCAGCAGTGCTGAAGCTGATCAAACATACACTCAATGAAGTGCCAAGACATTGTTAAGGGCTTGTACCTTCATCTTTTGATGGTTCATAAGTGCCATAAAGGAACCTTGACTTTGCAGTGGTGTCCCATGTGTATGCTTTGGTTGTTGATGGTGTGAAACGGGGCACCAGGCACAGTTCAAGGTACTTTTCGGCTGGCATGATATTTATTGATGCTCAACTCTCCATGATGAGCACTATGAAGCAGCCATTAATCTTCAATTTTATTTTGGGACAATGTCTGAATAAATGTCATGAATTCACTTGTCGGTTCTTTTCCGACTTGTATTCTTTCTTGCAAGAAATCAGAACTACATGCATGTGACTTTCAGTTGTCAGCATTGACATCACACACCCATCTTCTTCACTGTTGCTAGACAGTGATGTCAAAGAACCTTTGACGAGGAATTAGATGACAATATGCCTCTTTCAGGTACTATTTGCCTCAAAAGATGTTGCTGCTTGCCTCAGTGGGTGTCACTGGAGTGCTTCTGGAACCTTCTGGCAGCCATTGTGTCTTTATCTTGAGGTCAGAATAATTTCTTTACTCTAGATGTCTGGTAAGAAGATGATTGTTTCTTTTTTCCGAGGCAGTACCTCACTTAGCGTTCTTTCACACTTTCTTAGACCTGGTTGACCTCTGCCTCTTAGTACTTCTTTGTGCTCATCTACCTCTGATTGCTTTGTTTGCGTGTACCTGACTGTCACCATTTGTTGCACTTTCTGTACCCGGTTGTCACTGCCTTTAGCATTATCTTACTGGATCAATGATAGGTCTGTGTCGAATTGTGGCATTGCACTTCTCACTGGAATGTGAGGAGGCACGAGGTAGGTCGTCTCGGCTCCCGGTCCATGCGCTATTCCCGGTGAGTTTTCTGCAGCTGCTCGAAGTCTTGCAGGTGGGAAGTTACTTTGTTGGAGTGCAGCTGATGCGGGGCACTCGTTGAGGGCTCTGGTTTACTCCGTTCCTGCCTCTAAAGCCCGAACAAGAGTCCAGTAGCGGACCGCCGGGGCTCCCTAAAAATGGCGCCTGCAACTTCGTGAGACCGGACCGGCCTCGTCCTGAACCGCGACTCAGAGGACTGCGAGACCGACAGGTGATGACCAGGGTGCTGCTTGCCAAATTCAGGGGGCATGATCACACCAACAGTGAGTACCGATGACCCCCCGGGGCTGCCGTATTGTCGGATTTCCCGATTGACAGTACAGGGATGGTGCCGAGCATTTTAGCGATTGTGAGGGCTATGGGAGAGATCGGAGCCAAATCCCCATAGGTGATGACAACATAGAGCTCTTGTGATTGGACTTTGGTCGAGAGGTGATAAAAATCTGCTATGTTAACTGCCACAAGCATCGTGCCTGACTTTAAGATGGCGGTTCCACTTTCACGGCAGGAGGCGATTTGGCTCTCTCTGGGACCTGTGGCCGGTGCTCGTCCCGTGATCACAGGGCCCACACAGCAGTGACACTGAAGCCAGCGGACCGGGAAAACAATAACTGCATCATGGTCTCACAGCCTGACCTCCGCTGGCACACCTCGGATGCCTCCGGGCAGCACACCTGCTTGTGAGTCCTGTACAGAGCATGTTGTGAAGGTCTGACCATCCATGCTGCACACAGCCCGCCTCATGAGGGCAAATTAAATATGTATCAACCCCTGCTGCTCCGAGTTTCACCTTGTGGGTACCTGTCTGCCAACTAAGGAGGCACAATCCCTGAGACCCTCTACGGTTTGAAGAGGCGAAGTGCCACACGACTGGCAAGTGGTTGCCCTGTGTGTGTGACTGCCCTACGCACTCACTGTGGCGCCAGGACCAAGCCAGCCTTTATTGATCTTCCCACGGCCAGCTTTTATAGTCCTACTCCCTCGAGCCCAAGACGTCCTCTGCCATCACAGCGGGGTTCTCCTGGGCCCGCCCATATGCCGCCAAAGAAGACGACCAGCAAAACACCCAACAAGGTCTCGAACGTTTTTCTGAGCATGCTTAGGGACTTTAATACAAAACTTCGGAAGGACCTCAGCCAAGGCATCCAGTATCTGTCTAGAATCATGTACCTTTTACTGAACTACCTATCCCCTACCCCTCCCCGCTCTACTCCTCTCCACTTTCCTGCTACTGATTTCTGCCTTTACCTATCCTGGCCCTAGTCCCCACCCTGTTTACCTGTGAATTTTCCCGCATCATTTGAGAGCTAGCTATTCTGTTTGATGCCCGATGGAGCTACCTGGTTTAGCTACAGTGGAGACAGGTCGGGGATTCCCTCCTCGGACGTCACCTACCCAGTCGGTCTTTAGCCAGACTTCCTTTCGTCTCTCCTGTCGTCTCTTCCCGCGTCCTCCCTCTATTTATTATCTCTACTTCTCTCCTCTCTCAATGTATTGAGACTGAACTTTTCTGTCTGATGCCTGATGGAGCTACCTGGTTTAGCTATAGGAGAGATGGGCCGTGGACTCCCTCCTTGGTCGTCACCTACCCAGTCGGCCTTTAGACAGTTTTCATCTCATTTTGTCTCTCCTTGTTGTCTCTTCCCCTTTCCTCCCTTTCTCACCTTCCCTGGCCCCTCCCCTCTACGCTCCATATATTTTGCCATCCATGTTCCTTAAATAGTTTCTAATTGAGACCGAGCTATTTGGCCAAAGCTCAATAGAGTTATATGATAGCTATAGAGGAGATGAGTTTTGAGACTCCCCCTCGACCGTCACCTACCCAGCCGGTCTTTGGGCAGACTTTCCTTCGTCTTTCTGCTGTATCCCCCTCCCATCCTGTTTTTCTGCGAACCTCTTTCCTCAACACCTGAGACCGAACTACTTTGTCTGATGCCCGATGGAGCTACCTGGTTTAGCTATAGGGGAGACAGACCGTGGATTCCCTCCTTGGTCGTCACCCACTTCTTTCCTCTCTCCTTTCTCTCCTCTCCTAAAGTATTGCTGACTGTTCATTGTAAGGTATAATTGTTGATCTTTTTCTGTTATACTGTTAAACCACATTGTTGCACTTCCTTTCGTCCCTCCTGCTGTCTCCTCCTGCACCCTCCCTCTCTTTATGTCTCTCCTTCTCCCTTTTCTCTCAATGTATTGAGACTGAACTTTTTTTGTCTGATGCCTGATGGAGCTACCTGGTTTAGCTATAGGTGCGATGGGCCGTGGATTCTCTCCTTGGTCTTCACCTTACCCTGTCGGTCCTTAGACAGATCTCTTTTCGTCTCTCCATATTGTCTCTTCCCTTATCCTCCCTTTCTCACCTCCCCTGCCCCCTCCACTACCTCTCTCTCTCCTTACTCCCCTCTCCTAATTGTATTGCCTATTATTTTATTTTTTGTTGGATTTGTTGTGTAATTGTTGAACTTTTTCTGTGACATTGTTGATTCTCTTGTAAAGCGCTTTGATACCTCCGGGTCTAGCCAGCGCTATATTAAACTCTTTAAATAAAATAAATAAATGTTCTGAACGACAATAAATTAAACTTCCTGTGGTGCCTTCCCTTTCTTCATAGGCTGGAATTGCTCTTTGCATACGCTAAGCATTGATTCTTCACTTTGACTGAGGTGCATATGGCATGCACAAGCAATTTGCTGGCCCTCTGCAAAATCTCTGGGAGAGCCCTCTAGACTCTTCGGATTGCAGGGTTTATGCATCCCCATCTCGTCACCAGCTGTAGCTTCCTCCTCAGCCCAGTAGCAAGTAAAGGAATTACGCCACACATGGAGCTTAGTATTACACGTCTTTAATCTCTAGAGTGTAAGTGTAATTTGCTACTTACTATGTCATGAATTTTATTAACCACTTACGTCACTAGACTACAGAGCCTGTTAAGGACCATGAGGGTCCCACCCTCTAAAATACACAAGACACTGCAAGGCAGGGTAGAGGCGGTGTATGGCAAGCAAAATTACTGGCTTCCTGCCACTTTCCTCTCAGCCATCTAGGCCTTCTCTGCCCACCTTCAGCATGCTTACTGTGGTTGTGTGAGAACTTTTGTCAGCATGGAGATTTGGTTGACAGGGAATGCAGCGGTTTGTGGTGCTAGAGCACTACCTATAGTTCCTAGCTTCAACAGAGACAGTGCAGACCAGAAACAGGCAAAAGGAGGCACGCCACATGACAGATGTTTCCTGAGGTAGGGCTGATAATAAGGTAGGTGGAGTTGGGAGAGAATGTGGGAGAGATAATTTGAGCAAGGGACGTTCCAAGGCAATATGAATAATAAATAAAGATACCAGATGAGAAAAAAGAGAGAGAATGAGGAGCAAAGGCCTGGGGATATTTTAGGCCATTTCAGGCCCTATCTGAGCCACTCTACTTGTCCCAAATTGCAAGTAGGTTCCAGTCACAATTGGTACTTTTTACTTCTGAGAGCGTTTTCTCTTAAATATCTCAAAAAACATATGTCCGGTTACCCTACTGGATTTTTGTATCATTTTGCTTATTTATTTTTTTCTCTATCCTTATAAATGTGATTAAGATTTTTATTGTGTTGTGTTTAAGAATTTTTAATTGTTTTGTTCCCTCGCATTGTTTTACACATTTTCTTTAATTTAAGCCTATCTGCTCTGTGTTATCGCTACCACAGTTTGTGCTAAGGATTACAGTAATCAAACATTTGACAAGACCCAACAAGATAGTAACTTTATATATTTTGTTCAAAGATAGTTTGTGCTCAACCAGAACCAATACCATTCACTGAAAAAAAAATCAATCTGTATCGATCAGCACTCATGGTGATTGCCTCTAATTATTTGTGTAATCCATAATACAAGTACACTTCTATATCCAAACCCCTCAAAAATATATCTAATAGCACTTTCAAATACAAATGCATATGTGAAACATATCCTGCCAAGTGTGGAGAACGTTTAAGTATTAGATCAGTAACAATGATGTGTAAATAAAAAGGGTAAGTTATGACTGCTTGATTATTTGGCATTTTTTTAATTCAAACTATACACTTTGGTAGTAATATCTATGGTAGTGCTGAAGATAGGTATCGTTTTTATTTTTTATGGCATTTTATATAGCGCAAACTTGACTCGAAGGTATCAGGTATCAGAGTGCTTTACATGAGCACCAGTTGTGTTGCATGAGGACACATCCATTTTTGTTAGGCATGGGTAGATTAAGTGATTGGCCCAGAATCACAGGAAGTTGCAGGTTTTTGCCGAGACTCGAAACCCCAGATTTGATGTTGACCGCCCTAGCCTCTAGGCCACATCCTCTCCCCTTTTGCATGCAGCTGCATATTTTCTGTACAGGTCGACCTATCGGTAAATAAAAGTGCTGTATGGTATTATTTTAAAAACAAAGGGGCATATTTATGAAGGCTTTGTCTCACCCTTGCGCAAAACCTAAGTCGTATTTAACAAGCCAAGCACAGGCACCTTCTGTGGCTCAGCTTTGCTTGATAAATCCAGAGTAACGCAAAGCAGTGCAAATCTCTGCATTGTATTACTCTGCCCCAGGTAGACGTTGCATGGGTGGAGTGTGGGTGTTCTCACTCATAGATTTTGGCGCGTTCCCAGATCTACCAACAATGGTAAACCTGGCACGCATGAAAATGCTTTGCCATCCCAGGGGAGGCCTAATCAGAAGAAATATGTTCAATCTCTGTTTGTTTCTACCTCGTTTTATGTGTGCTGCATTCTGCTGCACACATAAACAGAGGAAACTGCCTCAGGGGTTTGCTTTTGTGAAGGAAGGTGCCCCCCAACCCCCTCCCCCCCCCAAGCTGCCAACATGCTGTCCTAATATGACTCTTACCCGTTACTGTGAGAAGTTGGCCTGGTATATTCTGTCCACTAATTAAAGTTAAACTTTAAATTGATGAGAAACATGAGCTTACGACACTTCTTCGAAAATGTCTCCGAACATCGACAGATCGATCTACCACATGGATAATATTCTAAAAGTTCAGACATTCCACCGATCAGTCACAAGAGTTTAGACATTTTTTAAAACTTAGTCAAGCAAGATCTCATGAAAATCAACTACTCAAAAAAGTTCAAATACAGCAATTTGACGAGTAAAGCAAGAGACGTTATAAAGAAAATAGCAAATAATCCCTCAATTATTTGTCAAAAAGCAGACAAAGGTGGAGCCTTGGTCATCATGGATTCATCACACTATACGTTAGAACTAGAAAAACATATCAATGACCCACATACTTACGCAAAATTGGAAGGAAACCTCACTGAACAATTTTCCACGATTTTGCAAGATCTTCTACTGAAGTAGTCAACAACGGAATAATCAATGAAAAAGTCAAAAAATTCCTAACTCAAAACAATCCAAAAAGTCCCTCAATATACATGTTGCAAAAATTCATAAAGATTTGCACAACCCACCGTTCCGTCCTATAGTTTCAAACAAAAACAGCAAACACGAACCCATTGGACAATTCTTGGACCGTTATCTTCAACCGAGCGTATTAAAAATGAAAAGCTACATTTGCGATATGACAGACTTCCTGACAAAACTGAAAGAAGTTCAAATAACAGATATGAATCCAGTTTTACTATCCACTATTGATGTCACACACCACACAAGGTATATATCAAACATATATGTATTTATTCTAAACGCAACCCCTCTGTACTCTTTATGAGGTCAGAGATCAAAGTACATTACAAGAATCTCAATTAGCATATGATAAGTTGCACAGTATACGTTATGCTCTAGGGGCCTCACAAACCATATACTAAAATAGTGGTATAAGAACCACGTCTGGAATAGAAAGCAGACCTAGGGCCTGGGGAATCGCTGGGGCTTCTAGGAACAACCAAAGGTTAGGAAGTAGGAGGCCCTGGGGTGACGCGTGCAGTGTCTAAACACAGCCGCGGGTTACCATTGACTTTCTATGGGAAACGAACAAGTTACAAAATCACAATTTAAGGACACTTCTGGATGGACTACGATGGAACACTTTTAAACTAAGATACTTCGAGAGTCAAGTCCCATGGGAGCACGGGAGTATTCAAGTTACCTCACCCAGGGAAGCCGGGTACATAGGTGCCTTTTGGTGTTGGGTTTCGTCGTCGTTTTCAATGGAGAGCTGCAAAGAAGTGCTGCAGGCGACCAGAGGAAAAGTGTGCGGGTGGATCCAAGGGTGGATCGAAGATCTAAAGAACCCGAAAGCAGAAGGGACACAGTTTGGGTCACTTGCCAGTGAACAGGATGGCTATGGAAAGCTACCAGCCAATGTCGGGTGATTTCAGGTGCGAAGGTGAAGCTTGTCTCTTCAGCCACGAGGCCCAGGAGGCATTGGAGATGACCAGGAGCTGGATTCGAGCTGTACCACAAAGGATCTAGTAGACTGCAATATTGGTATCCAGATTTGACCCAAGAAGCCTTGGCAACCGCAACCCACGCGGGATGTCAAGATTGGCTTTGTTGCGGACCAGAAAGGTCCGAGGCGCTTCTCCTTTGCAGGGAAGCTGGAGCAAGCCTGGAGCAATCAGCAAAGCAAGGTAGATTTAAAGGAAAGTCTTCGGGGGGCTCAGTAGCCAATGGGCCAGGAGCCGTGAAGACATGTCAAGCTGAAATGCAAAAGCGGGACCCACGGGACACTCGTGGAGTAGGGGGCTTTGAGCTTCAGTGCAAATGCTGATCGAGGCTGAGGCTTCAAGCAACTCAAAGCACAACTTTGAGATGCATCGCGAAGTGGGTGAAGGTAGCAAAATGCAGGATTTCCAGGAGTTCTGGTCCCACGTCTCTCGTGTCCGCCACGTGTCTCAGCTTTGCTGTGAGCGAAGGCCGGAGTGAGAGATGTCTAGAAGTCCATTGCCTGTGTAGCAGATTCTTCGGGATCCAGTGGGAGCCTTGAAAATGCAGACCAGCAAAGTTGAGGTTGGTGCCTGTTTGAACAGGGTGGTCACTCCTTGACCACAAGGGAGATGTCTTCCGTCTTCCAGTCAAAATGGAACATCCAAGGTCCAGGATGTATGTTTCAGAGTTTCATCCAGGGTAATCTAAAGTCCTAGGGACTGGGGTTCTATCTTTATAGGGAAGATAGGGGATGGACTAACTCTATGGCCCCTCCTATGGGTGGGTCTGGGGAGGGGGCGGTTACTCCCCTTCCCCTTTGTCCAGTTTTGCGCCAGAGCTGGGGCTGGGTGAACAATGAATTCTTTGGAGTAGTCTGGACGCTGGTGCAGTGCACATGGCCTGCTTCAGGTCATCAAATACCTTTTGACAGCTGACTGTCCATTGAACTTTCTTAGGCATTTTCTTGGAAGTTAAGTCATTAAGGAGTGTCACAATGGAACCATACCCCTTGACAAATTTCCTGTAGTACCCTGTCAGGCCCAAGAAAGCTCTGGCCTGAGTCTGGGTAGTTGGAGCAGTCCAGTCCATTATGGCCTGGATTTTGCTCTGTAATGGTTTGAACCTGGCCTCCACCTACAAGGTGGCCCAGGTATACAGCCTGACTCTGCCCTATCTGGCACTTGGTAGCCTTAATAGTTAGAACTGCTTTCTGCAGGGCCTCCAAAACATTTTTCAGGTAGATCCGGTGATCTTCCCAGGTGGAGCTAAAGACAGCAATATCATCTAGATAAGCTGCACAGTGGTCATCCAGGCCTGAGAGGACTTGGTTCACCAACCTTTGAAATGTGGCAGGTGCATTTTCCGGACCAAAGGGCATTACCACAAATTGATAATGTCCACCAGGGGTTGAAAATGCTGTCTTTGGCTTTGCATCATCAGCTAGTCTGATCTGCCAGTAGCCAGCTGTCAGGACAAAAGTGCTCAGAAATGTGGCAGATGCCAACCTAACTATGACCTTATCTGCCCTGGGCATTGGATGGGCATCAGTCCTAGTGACAGCATTGAGACCTCTGTAGTCCACACAAAACCTCATCTCTCTCTTACCACCCTGGGTGTGAGGTTTAGGCACAAGGACTACTAGACTGGCCCAAGGGCTCTCTGAGGGTTCAATGACTCCCAATTCCAACATCTTCTGGACTTCTGTCCTGATACAGTCCCTGACATGATCAGGTTGGCTGTGAATCTTACCTTTAACAGGCAGACTGTCCCCAGTGTCTACTTCATGAGTGCACCAGGTAGTCTGACTTGGAGTCAGTGAAACATATGTCTGTAGGTCTGCAGAACTTGTCTGCAGTCTCTCTGCTTCTGGTCAGTGAGGCTGCCTGCCAAGGCTACACCATTAACTGACCCATCATCAGGGTTCTGAGTGAGCAGGTCTGGGAGAGGGTCACTCTCTTCCTCCTGTCCTTCATCAGTAGCCATGAGCAAGCCCATGTCTGCCCTGTCAACATATGGTTTCAGTCTGTTGACATGAAGCACCCTAAGGGGGCTGGGAGTTCCAATATCTACCAAAAAGGTAACCTCTCCCTTCCGGTCAACAACATTGTGAGGTCCACTCCACTTGTCTTGGAGAGCTGCTGGGGCCACAGGCTCCAACACCCACACTTTCTGTACAGGCTGGTAAACAGTCAGTACAGCCTTTTGGTCATGCCAGGCCTTTTGCAATTCCTGACTTGCCTCAAGGTTTCTGGATGCCTTCTTCATATACTCAGCAATCCTGGAGCGGAGACCAAATACATAGTGCACAATGTCTTGTTTGGGAAGTTTGAGAGGTAACTCTCCTCCTTCCTGCACCAGACAAAGGGGTCCTCTTACAGGATGCCCAAACAAAAGTTCAAAAGGGCTGTAGCCAACCCTCTTTTGTGGGACCTCTCTGTAGGCAAATAAAAGGCAGGGCAGCAGGATGTCCCATCTCCGCTTGAGCTTTTCAGGGAGACCCTTAATGGCGTTTACTTGGAAGACTTCAGCCATAGATTGCTGGCGACTCGGTAGCTGTATGAAATTAATAAAGGGAAAGCGTATTGATTAAGAAGCACTTGAAGAGGAGGGTGGCCCGCGTCTATAGCTTGCCACGCGTGAAATAATGACACTTGATGATTAAGCACAGCCCAGATTGAGTGTGCTCTGGTCAGCCGTTGGAGAATAATTTTTTGGTGGAAATAGTAGTTGCCTAATCACCCTTGTCCTGAGGAGGCCAAGATTCCTGGAGGCCGAAACGCGTCCTCGTCGACAGTTGATTCTCGACAAGAGGAGTTTGTGGATACTGTGTACCTGAGTATTAGTTTGGTTAAACACAAGTTTGAAGTCAGGTTCATATATTTTTCTTGAACCAATTGTGTTTGTACATGACTTCCTCTTAGTGGACCTCCTGATTGAATAGGGGGACATTGCCCATGATTCTTATTTTTGTGGGGTGAAAATGGAATTGTTTATGCACTTATTTCTTGATTTATGTGACATATTTATGCTGTTTGCGATTCCGAAATTGTTCTGTAGATATAAGTTTTTCCAGTGATTACAGATAATTTCATATATGTACATTTGATATAACATAGAATGTGATTTGTTAAAAATAGTACTCTCAGTTTTGAAGTACAGATTACTATAAATAAAATTAGTAATCATGATGATGACCAGTTTCGTGATCATTGTATAGTAATGTGCTAAATAAATTGTAGTATTGCTTTCCGCTAGTTTGGTAATTAACCAACCCCGACTTGTATTGATCGTTTGTATTAATCCCTCCCAACCATTTTGTGCTTTTTTTCTAAGCTTCTTCATATACTCAGCCATCCTGGAGCGGAGACCAAGTAAATAGTCCACAATGTCTTGTTTGGGAAGTTTGAGAGGTAACTCCCATCCTTCCTGCACCAGACAAAGGGGTCCTCTTACAGGATGCCCAAACAAAAGTTCAAAAGAGCTGTAGCCAACCCCCTTTTGTGGGACCTCTCTGTAGGCAAATAAAAGGCAGGGCAGCAGGATGTCCCATCTCCGCCTGAGCTTTTCAGGGAGATCCTTAATCATGCCCTTTAAGGTCTTGTTGAAACTTTCAACTAGACCATTGCATTGTGGGTGATAGGGTGTGGTAAACTTATAGTTTACTCCACACTCCTTCCACATTGCAGTCAGGTAAGTAGACATGAAGTTTGCATCTCTATCTGATACTATCATCTTAGGGAAACCCACCCTTGAGAAAACTCCCAAGAGGGCTCTTGCCATAACAGGTGCTGTAGTGGTCCTAAGGGGAATAGCTTCTAGGTATCTGGTGGCATGATCCACTACCACCAGAATAAACCTGTGCCCAGAGGCTGTTTGGGGATCCATTGGTCCAATAATGTCAATCCCTACTCTTTCAAAGGGAACCCCCACCACAGGTAGTGGTATAAGGGGGGCCTTTGTAGTGCCACCTGATTTGCCACTGGCTTGGCAGGTGACACAGGAGCGACAAAACTCCTTGGTGTCTTCTAACTTGTGGGGCCAGTGAAAGTGAGGGACAAGCCTGTCCCAAGTCTTGTTCTGGCCAAGATGTCCTGCAAGGGGAATATCATGGGCTATTGTCAAAAGGAAGCCCCTGAATGCCAAAGGTATGACCAACCTCCTGGAAGCACCAGGCTTGGGGTCTCTAGCCTCTGAATACAGGAGCCCTTCATCCCAGTAAACCTTATGGGTTCCACTAGCATTCCTTGCAGCCTCAACAGTGGCTTGCTGTCTGAGGGGTTCAAGAGAAGGGCAGTCCAACTGCGCCTGCCTCAGATCTGCCCTGGAAGGTCCCTCTGTCCCAAGAAACTCAACCTGATCAGGTAAAGCTTTTCTAGGACAGTTTCTTCTCTAGGCCTACAATCAGCTTCCTCAGAAGGCAGATCCTCATCCTGAGGCAAGGGGGATGGCACTGCCTCAACCCTACTGTTTCTCCTCCTGGTAGGCAACTGGTCCATTATTCCAGAATCCAGTGCCTGTTCAGTTTTGCCATTTCTAACCTGTGACCTTGTCACAGCAAGGCCAAGTGCTGAGATTCCTAAAATTTCTGCATGGGTCCTATGCTCTACTTCAGACCAGAATGAAGTGTCTAGGTCATTGCCAAGCAAACATTCTACAGGGAGGTCTAAGCTCACAACAACCTTCCTTAGGCCAGTTACCCTCCCCAGGAGAAATTAGCAACTGCTATATCATGTGTGGTAGTGACATTGCTAGCATTGGTCACTAGGTCATATTCACCTAGTATGATCTCTCCAGGAATGACAAAGCTGGGTGTCACCATTGTGACACTAGCACATGTGTCCCTGTAGGCCTGAGCCACATGGCTATGTCCCCATCGCAGATCAAAACAGCTTGAGTTGGTATTCTGACTAGGCCAGAATCCATCTCAGTTCCCAGGGTTAACCCTACTACACCCTTCTGTTGAGAACCACCACTTGGAGCTGAACTAGGGGGAACAGTTGCCTTAGGGGCAATGGTGGCTGGAGCTGTCTCCTTCCTGGTGCAACCACTGGTCCAGTGAGTATTTACTTTACAAACTTTGCACCATGGTTTCTTATGACCTTCTTTCTTTTTGGATGATTGGGAACCCCCACCATTAGAAGCTTTTTGGGGGCCTTGAGAAGACTTCCGGTCTTTTGCTTTACCCCATCCTTTTGGTCTTGCTTCTTCTGATCACCACCTTGGTTCTGTACATTCGGCTTCACCCTGGTTCTGACCCATTTGTCTGCCTTCTTACCCAATTCTTGGGGAGAGGTCAAATCAGAGTCAACCAGGTGCTGATGCAATAACTGGTTTTGACAATTATTAAGAATCTGTTCTCTTATCATAAGGTTATACAATCCTGTATAGTCATTTACTACACTGCGCAGTAACCATCCTTCCAGAGCCTTAGTAGCACAATCTACAAAGTCAGTCCAGCCTTGAGTCTGTGTCTTTTGGGTGTCTCTGAGCAGCAACCTGTACTGCTCAGTGGTTAGGCCAAACCCATCTATCAGAGCACTCTTCAGGCAATTGTAGTTGTCAGCATCCTCTTCTCTAACAGTGAGGAGCTTGTCTCTTCCTTTGTCTGCAAGGGAGAGCCACAAAATTGCTGCCCACTGACGTTGGGGTACCTGCTGTATTTTGCAGGCCCTCTCCAAAGCAGCTATCCACTTGTGTATGTCATCCCCAATCTGATAGGGAGGGACAATTTTATTCAGGTTTCTATGGTCATGAGACATTTCCCTACCACTAGGGTTGTTGCTGCCACCAGTGGGTTCAAGCCCACACAATTTCTTCTCTCTTTCAAGAGCTAGGGTCTCTTTGGCCAGGGCAATTTCTTGTCTCCTGATCCTAAGCTCAACTTTTTCATTCTAGCTTTGTGCTCTCTTCTCTGAGGGGAAGTCATTCTTCTTTGAGCTGAGGCAGAGGACCCTACTGATGAGTCAGAATGTCCAGATTCATCTGAGACAGATCTGTGTCTTCTGATCACACCATTAGGCCTACGTGGAGGGATATAGGGAGGCCTTCCTAGGCCCTCTCTACCCTCAGGAGTCCTGTATTCCCCAGGTCAGGTTCCTTAACCTCTTCCTGGTCTGCATCCTCATCATCATCCTTCTGGTTGGGAAGCCCACTAGGATCCTCTTCTGATGAAGGATGGCCCCCCTCTCTACTACCCTGGGTAACTGGGTCTGATGTTTTTGCTACATCATCTAACACTAAGATATCTACCAGGTGTTGAAAGGCTGGACTCTGTCCTTGCTTTAACTTTCTTATGGCACACAAGCTTCTCAGTTCTTGAGAAGTAAAAGTGTCATATTTAGAAGGTAACCTTGGGTTGTCCTCTTGAAGTAATTCGGGGTTCCCAAGGCCTACACGCTCCGGAGATAACCCACTTATACTCAAGAACTGTTGGCACGGAAACTGTAAAAGGCAAAGAACAAGTTTATTAAGACCCCATGGGGTGGTGGTACACTCAAACAGCACCCTTCGGCAATGCAAGAGGTATCACACCGAACACCGGTGTGACCCCGTTTATATACACTTTTGGGGCAATAAAAGATAGGCGGCACAAGTTAAGACACATTTAAGGACATATATGGTCATGTTTTGGAATACTGCCAGCTCATTGGAGGGGGCACAACTCCGCTGGTCAGTTTGGTGCACATTCCTGAAAGCTTACGGGTCAGTGGGAACTGCGCATGTGCAGCTTGACCAATACTAAAAATAGCCTGTTACTGGGCAGATTGGGGTGGTCAGTGTAACGGACAATGGACTAAAGGGCACGCCGGCCACGAGGCCGCTCATGGTCTAAGATGGCCGCCACAACATTCAAAATGGCGTTTTCGTATATAGCCAAGTTAAGGAGGACAACGTGTAGGTGCAGCTAATCGCTAATGCGGCCGGGCCAATTACGACAGACGACCCTTTTAGCGTTTAGCTGAATCTACCTCATAGTGAACATAATCAGGATGTTCGTCCTCGATGTCTATTAACATTATTTGTGTTACCTCTTTGTGAAGCATCATTTTGTCATGGGCAAGAGCTCGTCTTGATGGTATGCAAGCTGATAAACACATTGAACATAAAGCTGGGCCACATTGAATACATAGGCATATGAAAAACATAGCTCCCACAAGTATACACAGAATCGTCAACAGTTTCCAGCCCCATGTTGCCAGCATGGACCAGAACCATCCCGAAAGTGTCCAAGTTCCATTGTCCGGGTGTATCTCAGCTGCAATCTTATGAAGCTTGGAGATGGCATCATACACAGATGGAGAATTGTCCGGGATATACACACAACAGCTGCTTCCGATAATTCTACATGCCCCCCCACGATCAGCTAAAACAACATCCAATACCATCCTATTTTGGAGTGTGACAATCCTGGAAATCTGTAGTTCCTCGGTAATATTCCCCAGGGCAATAGCAGTGTCATTCGCAACAGCCTCGACAACACGCGTCAGTCGTCTGATTTTCCGGCTGTTCAGTGCAGCCCCCACAAAGGAGAACAGTCCCAGATTAAAGTCCACATACTGTTGCAATGCGGTGTCTGTTTGGTCAATGTCTTCCAGAACAACAGTTCGTTTGACCCTATTCAAGACGAAGTCATGGTACAGGGTATAATCATTGTGATACATCGGAGGGGCAATGAATACAGGAGGTAACACGAACGATACATAGCACGTGCCCAACCACCCCAATGGAAGCTGATGGTAGCCCTTCGTTCCACAGATAAAATATGTATTTCGTGATGCAACAAATGAAATGCCATTCGGGCTATCAAACGTGAGAGTAGTATTACATTCGCTTTTCCCCACTGCAATCGAGCCCTTATTCCTGATACATAAATCGGCTTTTGTAGCAATGACATTTATAACATGGGCACTCGATACATTAATGTTCCGCTGATTGCTGTATACACGTGGGGCAGACACATTATCAGGCCTATACTCTTCCCATTCAAAACGAGTACCCTCAGCCCGGGGAAACCCATCCTTGTCATGGGAACATACTTTATTCAAGCGGAAAAGCACCCCCCCTTTTGTTGGCCATCTCAAAGTAAAGAGGAGGGTGTACCATGTGTTGCATGACCCATTATGTGAAAACGGGAGTGGAATGAGTGGGGTGCCCCCTCTCTTCTGGTGCCCTGGCAACATCCCACACACCCAGCAATTTGAGGTATTGGCCATGTTATGTGTGTGGTGAAGAATCTGAATGAAGCTGTTATTTAAATACGTTTGGCGGTGGCGCTCTTCATGAAAAGGCAATGTAAAATGAAAATGTTCAGAAGGAGCCGGGGTAGTCGGCAGCAAATGTTCACGTACAGGCACCACAAGTTCGACTACCCAGGCTATAACAGCTATCACCACAATAGTCAGAACAAAGAGAAAGGCACCCAATATTTTCTTATCACGAGATGCCGTTGATGCCATAGTTCAAGAATGTTCGTGCAAAGTCTCAAATAGCACAAATTGTTCACAAAGTCTCAGATACACGTACGTGTATACCTAAAAAAAAAAGAAAAATACGGTGCTGAACTCTGAGGTAGCCGTTGTTTTCTTCTCCGGGCCAAGACGGGTGTTGCTACTCTGGCAGAACTGATCCCCCCCCCTTGGAATTCCCGGTTTCCGTTTCACAAACCTGGAGCGGTAACCAACCAGTCATAAAAAGGCCAAAAAATCTTCTTATCGTGGGCGCAAGTTGTAGCGCTCTCGTCCGGCAGCAGCTTGGTCCGGGAAGGCTCCCTCAACTTCAGTCGACGTCACAGCTGGGCTCTTTTCTTTCTCCAAGATCTCCTTGTAATCAGTCAGTACAGCAGGAGTCACCAGATCCGGAGAGACACGGCGACAATGTGTCGAATGCACCCACCGCTTCCTGTTTGTCACTCGTACTGCGGTGCGGGTCGCAAGAAGGACCTGCTCGGGGCCCTTCCACCTGGGCTCCAGACTGCTTGCTCTCTCAAACGAGCGAACCATCACATGGTCACCAGGGCGGAGATCATGGCCCTCTCCAGTAGAGTTGTCAGGGAGCGCTTCTCGAACCTGTTGATGAATAGAGAGCAAATCATTTGTTAATCGTGCCAAATAATCATTCATCATAACACAAGGCACATCATGTATTAATCGCGGCTTGGGCACCCCCCAGATATTCATCGGGCGGCCAAACACCACCTCATAAGGTGTAAGGCCAGTTCGTGAGTGGGGTACTGATCTAAGAGAGAGCAGTGCTAGCGGCAATGCGTCTGGCCACTTCAACGATGTAGACACCACAATTTTGGCCAGCTTAAGCTTCAACGTAGCATTGTACCGCTCGACCAAACCTGCTGACTGAGGGTGGAATACAGCGTGGAACTTCTGCTGAATCCCTAACCCCTTCAGTACATATTCCACGATCTTTCCAACAAAATGAGGCCCATTATCGCTCCACAAAAATTTACAAACTCCAAAGCGAGGAAAGAATTCCTTAAGCAACACCTTAGCTGTTGTCAAAGCCGTATTGTCTTTCGTGGGGTAGGCCTCAACCCATTTGCTAAAAGCACACACCACCACTAGGACGTACTTCAGGTTATTGCAGCGCTCGAGTTGGATGTAATCCATTTGAAGCACCTCAAATGGTGCAGAAGGTGGAACGAACCCTCCTTTCGGAGTATGGGTCCCCTTTCCAGGATTGTGTTGCAAACATACCAGGCAGGTCTGCACTACTCTCTTTGCAGTATTGGCAATCTCGGGGTGTTCCCAAACTCGTGTTAAAAGCCGAGTGATTGCAAGAGCTCCGACATGAGCCAGTCCATGTGTCATCTGGACCATCGCCTGTAAGTAAGCCGCAGGCAATTTCCACTTCTCCATGTCTTTGCTTCTCCAACAACCCTCGTCATCTAGTACCCCATCTGCTGCCCAAGCCGCGAGTTCAGATTCAGTGGCTGAATTTTGAATATCCCGTATTTCTGCTCGAGCGTCACTCCATCGCTCAGCCTGCGATTGTACCACGTACATGGGGGAGCTAGTTCGGGACATGGCCGTCTGTCTTGCTATACTGTCTGCAAAGGCATTTCCTTGGCCCACTTTGTCCGTGATCTTTTTATGGGCACTACACTTCACTATCGCTACTTTCTTAGGGCCAAGCAACGCGTTTAGGAGGTCACGCACTAGCTCTCCGTGCATAATGTGCTCTCCGTGTGATGTCAGAAACCCACGTTCCCTCCAAAGTAGCCCGAAGTCATGGGCCACTCCAAAGGCATACCGGCTGTCCGTATATATGTTCACACATAATCCGGCACTCAATTCACAGGCTCTTGTTAAGGCTATCAGCTCTGCTGCCTGAGCCGACTTTTGTGGTATCCTAGCTGTTTCTACCACTGTCTTAAGTGTCGTGATCGCATATGCTGCGGAAGTCATGCCATCTGGCAGCCTTAAACACGATCCATCAACCCACAGTTCCCCATCCACTTCTGGAAGTGGCACATCCTGTAAATCAACACGACCCTTTGTCTGTTCCTCGGTCAGGAAAACACAGTTGTGATGTTTTTCTTCCTGACCCTCCTCGGCCGGATAGGGCAATAAAGTGGCAGGGTTCAAAGTAGCGCATCTTTTCAATGTAATATGTGGCGCCAAGAGTGTCAGCTCGTATCCTGTTAGCCGTGCACTCGTAAGGTATTGGGTCTTAGTTTGGTATAACAAGGCATCTACTGCGTGGGGAACTAACACCAACAATTTGTGTGATAACACTATTCCCTCACTCTGTCGTATGGCCACCACTGTTGCTGCTACCGCTCGAAAACACCCAGGCAACCCTCGTGCTACAGGATCCAGAATGGCAGAGAAGTATGCACATGGTCTCTGCTTATCCCCGTGCAATTGCACTAACACTGACAACGCACACCCATCATTCTCGTGCACGTACAATGTGAAAAGTTTCGTGTAGTCTAGTGTACCTAACACGGGTGCGGAACAAAGGGCCTGCCTCAACTGCTCAAAAGCTTTCTGACATTCATCTGTCCACTCAAGGGGCATCGGTGTAGCTTTGGACAGTAATGCTAGCAAGGGTTTTATGATATGTGAAAAACCCATGATCCATTGCCTACAAAAGGACGTCAACCCTATAAAAGCACGTACATCTCTCTGCGTGCGGGGGACTGGTGTATCTAAAATCGCTTGAATTCGATCAGATGTTAATGCACGCCCCTCCTTAGACAACAGATGACCAATGTAGGTCACCTGAGGTCTACAGTATTGAAGCTTTTTCTTGGAAACCTTGTGATTGTTTTGTGCCAAAAAGGAAAGCAACGCAAGTGTGCTCTGTTCACATTGTGCATAGGAGTCAGCGGCAAGCAGAAGGTCATCCACGTACTGGATGAGCGCGACGCCAGACTGCAATGTAAAGGAATCTAACTGCCTTTTCAAAGCCTGGCTGTAGATGCTAGGACTCTCAGTATAACCCTGGGGAACACGACAAAATCTATACGATTTATTATTGAGTGTAAAGCCGAACAGGTATCTGCTACCAGGATGAACAGGGATGGAAAAGAACGCATTCTTTAAGTCAATAACGCTAAAGGTGGTGGCTGTCGGTGGAACCAAAGTAAGCAAAGTCGTAATATCAGACACCACCGGGTATTGGGGAATGACAATTTTGTTGATTTCACGCAAATCAATAATAAATCGATAGATCTTGCCATCCGTGTCTCTCTTAAGAATCGGTAGAATAGGGCTGTTACAAACATTATAAGGGACCTCCTCCACAACCCCTGCAGAAATCAAATCCTGAACAATATGTGTCAATGCAATTTCACCTTCTCTCGAGATCTTATACTGTGGCACTCGCGGTAAAATGGCCCCCTCCTTAACAGTAATGTGTATTGGTGGAATACGCATCTCTCCCACATCCGTATCTGAGGTCGCCCACAACGTGTGCGGCAGAGAGGCCAAAGCAGGAATGTCTAAAATAGCATAAAATCTGTCAGGGTCAGGGTAGTTATCGTTCAAAATAACCCGCACTCCCTCTGGAGCGCAACATATTGTCGCTCGAAAATATTTAAGCAAATCAATGCCCAGGATATTGTCTGGGGTATGGGGTGATAACAAAAATTGGCCAAAACTAAAGTATTTGTCTATGCATAGTGCAAGGGGCTTGGACAATGGGCTGGGGGAGGGTGTGCCATCAAACCCTACACACGTAATCATTTCGCCAGACAGGGGAGCCCTCGGAACCAAGTTTTTCGACAAAGCGCTACGAGTAGCTCCTGTGTCGACTAGAAATTGATCAGTAGAACCCAAAATGCCCGCTGTTACATATGGACCTTGCTGATCTACCGGCACTTCAACTGATTCCTTACCCCATCCTACGCAATCCTATGCATGCACATAATCCTGGTGCTCCACATTCTCTCCCTCAGAAATTTGATATTGATTCCGTCTATCAAACGTATTTCGTTCGTCCTGGCCACGGCCCCTCTCCTCAATCTGCCTACGATCACCTCCACCACCTCTCGCTCCAGTATAACCTCCTCTTGACCTTCCACTTCCTCGACCACGCTGACTACGCTGTTCGCGAAGTACCGGACAATCTTCAGCCCAATGCCCAAACTCCTTACAATACGCACACTGATCCTCCGCTATATCCGTACGACCATACGATGCGTTTCCTCCACCTCGTCTACCTCTATCATTCCCTCTACCCTGTGTTCCCCGAACCTGCGCCAACATCACCTTCGTTTTCAATTCCTTCGCCTTTTTCTCTACACTTTCTTTAGCCTCCACTTCCTGCCGCTCATAATACTGAGCCATAGTTAACAAGGACGCAGGGGTCGCCGTGGCCCAGGAACTTTCACTCGACTTCAATCGCTTTGCAATCTCTGGTAGGAGATTAGCTACATACTTATCTACAAACAAATGCCGACCCGTATCATCAGTTAAAGATTGATCACTGTAATCATGAAACGCCTCCTCGAAGCGTGTAAAGAAATCTGAGACCGTTTCATCGGGTTTCTGCTTGCACGACGTTAACATAGTCCAATCAATCTTTTTGGAGGGAACAAGCGTTTTTAATTTATTCAAGATAGCTGCCGGAAGGTCTAGAATTAACTGACAAGGCTTACATGCTGGTTCTCTATCCAGATCTGCAGCATTTATTTCTTTCCATGTCCCCCCCAATATCGTTTCGTCATTATTTTTACGAATTTGCCTCCACATATCAGGTGGTAAAATTAGCCCAAAAAACAAATCTATATCCACGAGAGTCATCACACAAGACGAGATAGCCCCCTCCACCCCCTCATAAAATGCCGCCGGATTCTTCCGAAGATCAGGTAAAGAATTTTTCAATGCCATGACATCTGCTCTATTCCATGGCGTATATACCCAATTATACACAAAATACCCTTTCGCATCCTTCGACAATTTATCATCATCCGTACCTTCCCCTTTAGGTGGAACATACAAAGGCGCGGCTTCACGCATAGGCATAACATGCAACGCAGAACTCTTATCTGAACCACGGAGAGAACACTCTTTAGCCCGCCCGTTATTCTCCAATTCGGACTCCTTTTGCCTCCGTTTCCGTTCCTCCCGCAATTGGGTTGTCTCATCCCGCAGCTTGATCAATTGCTTGAACAGGTCGTCAACATCTGAAAGATCAAAATCACCTTTAGCTAAATTCTCACGATACACTGACAACACTTTAGGCTCTAACGTATCAGAAAGTTCACGATATGCGTTTACAACTTCATCCGCCAGACTGGACAGAAAATACATTAATTCAAGATCCGACCACCCTTTCTTTTCTGTTAACAACTGCTCCTGAGTAACACAATGCTTATTCACTTTACGAGCCCAACTGCGTAAATGAGCGGACCTCTCCGCAGTAAACCTGAGAGCCGATACCCCCTTCTGGCCCAACTGATCCTGTCCATCATCCTCGGAATCCGCAGCCGGAGCCGTCGGCGAAACGTACGGAGGCGGTGACCGATCTAACAAAGAAAAATCATCAATTTCATTATTAAGGACAGGATAAAGTGGTCGGCGAATAGGAAATTGACCAGTCGTTTGCAATTTAGGTTCCCATTCCTCCCTTTCTTTCTTCTCCTGAGCCTCCTTTTCCTCAAGCTGTAAAGCCTTATCCCGAGCAGCCTTGCGCTGCTCTTTGTCCGCCAAGGCAACCTCACGCTTCATTCGTTCACGCGCCGCTTTCTCCCACATTCGCACACAATCAAACATATTTTGTCTAGACCTACGTTGAAACAGACATTGCTCTACAAATTGGATTTTACTTAAATCAAACGACCCGTGTAGAGGCCATTGCAATTCAGGATCGGCCTTGGTATACTTATGCCATAATTTACTGTACATAATAGGGGGAAGGCCAAATTTTATGTACATTTCCCTATTTGGTGTTCCCTCTGGGGGAGCCGGCTGTGCTTCTGCTAACCTAATTGAGGTACCTTCTCCAAGACAACACATTCCTCGGAGTGTGCTAAAAACAGGCATGTTCGAAAAGTATCACGAAAGCGTGACACCGAACAAAATGGCACTTACAGTTCTTCACACAATTGTGCCGCTCAAGGGAAAAAAAACAAAGTTAGAGAAACATCTCTACATGCCTGCCTATGTGAAGTGCACTACACATATAAGTTCAAAGATCACAAATTCACAATGTTAGCTAACTCGGATCGAAGACGTAGATCATAGGACTTCGGCAAGCGTCCGAGGACTACCTTACCGATCACAAATCACAGAATTTCAGTAAGCGTCCGAAGACTACCTTACCGAACATAAATCATAGGACCTCAGTAAGCGTCCGAAGACTACCTTACCGATCACAAATCTTACCCAAATTCCCAAATGTCCAGATTCCAACTGCCAAGGTCTTGTAAGCCAAATCAGCCAAACGGCACTTTCTCAGCGATGCAGACACTTCGAAAACTCAGTCGGAGACCGGCGCCACCTGGAAGGTCAGATCGGAAGGAAAGGAAAAAACACCGTGGCAGCCAAGACTCGGGTCACTCGTGGCAGCGCGCGCCCATGGCGGGTTTCCAAGCCTTCGTCACGACCTCTCCTTCGGGCATCCGAGTCGCCGATGAGTCCCTTCGTGGTCGCCAATTGAAGTAATTTGGGGTTCCCAAGGCCTACACGCTCCGGAGATAACCCACTTATACTCAAGAACTGTTGGCACGGAAACTGTAAAAGGCAAAGAACAAGTTTATTAAGACCCCATGGGGTGGTGGTACACTCAAACAGCACCCTTCGGCAATGCAAGAGGTATCACACCGAACACCGGTGTGACCCCGTTTATATACACTTTTGGGGCAATAAAAGATAGGCGGCACAAGTTAAGACACATTTAAGGACATATATGGTCATGTTTTGGAATACTGCCAGCTCATTGGAGGGGGCACAACTCCGCTGGTCAGTTTGGTGCACATTCCTGAAAGCTTACGGGTCAGTGGGAACTGCGCATGTGCAGCTTGACCAATACTAAAAATAGCCTGTTACTGGGCAGATTGGGGTGGTCAGTGTAACGGACAACGGACTAAAGGGCACGCCGGCCACGAGGCCGCTCATGGTCTAAGATGGCCGCCACAACATTCAAAATGGCGTTTTCGTATATAGCCAAGTTAAGGAGGACAACGTGTAGGTTCAGCTAATCGCTAATGCGGCCGGGCCAATTACGACACTCTTGCAGAGGCACACTAGGCCCTGTTTTTAAAGCCATGACTAGTGAGGTGTGCACCTACCTACACTACGTTCAGTAGATCTTATGTATTATAAGAGTTGATTTATATGTACCTACAGGTACCTTGATGATTTTTCAAATGATATTCTCAAGATTATTTGGTAAAGCAATGCAAGCTCTTATCCCATCCGCTGCACACAAATGTGAGAAGTTAGCCTGGCATATGATGTCCACTAGTTCTAGTGGGTACCTTGCACCAGTTAAACAACCCTTATTGATGGTGGTTGTAAATTTAACCTTATAGAAATCTATCCTAGGGGTAGCTGTGACGAGCAGTCTTCAGGCTAAGACTTCCGTAGACGAATTAAGCTAGTTCTTTTACCAATTATAATCTCTTGAGTACCAAATGAAAGTACACCACTCAGGGTATTGAGGGGTTGGAGTTCTGGACTTTTTAGTTCCGTCCAGAGGTGTCAGGGATAACACCCGAAGACCCCGGAGTTCTACCTGTCTCGGTGCACAAACAAACAGAAACACGGGCTTCTCGATGGTGGCGTCAAAGACCAAAGGTTTATTACTGCAGGGACACAGAAGTCACAGAAACTACACACGGGCAGAATCTAGGAGCCTGTTCGATTTGTACAAAGAGGGTTGCTCCTTATATACGAAATATTGGGCTTCAGGCAAATTCTTTACATGTTAGTACATTCCCAAACCTTTGTGTTCTAAACAATAAATATTTGGCGTTGCACAGGAATCATCAACAATATCTGATGTCAAAACATTACGAACGAGGGGTTCCCACTATTCCATCACAATCCCATGTCAACTTTTCATTCAAGAGCCGGACCGCCTCATTGTAAATTTCGTTACCTCCCCCTAATAAAGGCCCAGAAGGAAAGGAGCAGAGCCAGGTGCAGAAGATAGAAAAGCAGGATAAGAGATGTTTGTGGGTCGTAAATGGGCAAGGCTACCAGCTTCGGCCACCTAATCATGATCAGGCCAACGAACACGAGAACCAGTATAGCAGGACTGGCCTCGGGCAGAGGAGGCAGTTTCTGTCGAGTCATGCAGTCATGGCGTGTTCTGTTCTAAGGTGCACGTGTCACTAGAGAGGTGAATCGCCGGCCAAGCCTACGTGTCCTTAATCGAAATGAAGTAATAAGAGGTCATTGCGTGTCCATTGTCTATGTGAGGGCAAAAAACACAAAATGGCTGCCATAACCTAAGATGGATGCCATGGGTAGATCAGAAATGTGTTTGTAACAGGAGTACTCTTGCTCGTAGCATAGCGAAAACACCAGGATATGCTAAATGGACCATTTGCGGTTCGCTGATACCAAAATTATGTATTTACGACAATGTTGAAAACACGGGTTCAAATCGTCACGGAACCTCAGGGTCGGTGTCCGACTGGAGCACCAACAAGCCTTGGCAAAAGCAAACCACGCATGAAGGTCAGGCAGGTTACGGTGAGAACCAGCAAGGTCCTGGAGACTCTCCAAGCATTGGAGAGTCAGGACTCATCTGGGGCAACCAGAGAAAGCCAATTGAAATCAAGATTACCCTCAAGAGGACCCACAGGCCAAACGACCGCAAGGGGGCCTCGAGCAGGATTGAAAGTACCAGCCCACGGAGCATTCTGTGTGAGGAGGCTGGAGGTCTTTGGTGCAAAGACTGCTCAGGGTCAGGACTAAACAGATGCCAATGCAAAAGCTAAGGAATCACCAACAAGTATATGCAACTACAAATGGACGCAGTGCACAGGGGTTCAGGTTATGCAGTCCCCACGAGGGATACTGGCCTCAAACTTACTGAGAGAGGAAGAGTGACCACAGGGACCTTCATAACTCACCTCCTGTGTTGCTGAAATCTTCAGAATCCACAGGAGCTCAGGAGCTCAGGAGCAGCAGACCGGTCAGTTGCACTGAGGTGCCTGCTAGTGCAGGGGACTGACTCCTTCACTCCAAGGGAAATTTTTCAATTGTTCTTAGTGAATCACAGGTCCTCCATGGAGCCTATATGGAGCAAGGGCACAGACCAGGCTTTGGATGGAGAGAGGGATGAAGTTGTGCCCAGTTGAAGTCCAGAGTGTCCAGTTGGTCGAAGGTCAGTGGTTTCTTCTTGTAGAATCTTGTCCACATAAAATCTAAAGTGTTACAGCCCTTTTTATACCCGCTAGAGGGGGTTGGACAGATTTGGGTGACCCTCCTAGGGGTGGGTTGGACAGAGGGGTGGTTACACCCATGTCGTTTGACCAGTTTAGCACCAGAGCAGGAGTCAATGGCTCCCAGAACGGGTTTGAGCTGGACTATGTACAGGGACATCAAATGTGCCTCAAGTGCAAACTTTCAAGCACTCTCAGAGTACACCCCCAACCCCAATACACTAAATCCTGTCTGGGAGATGGTCACACCTCCCTGTGACGGGATGCCTATTTTGCTGCCTTCCTCTGCTCAAGCTTGGCTCAGCAGCAGGAGGGCAGAAATGGGTCTATGGTCGGCAGCATCCTTTTTTTGCTGACCGGGTCGAGAAAGCTGGCGCCAGGCAGACCAGTGACCCAACGAAGCTCACTTCAGAAGGGTGGAATCATACCCAAGGTATGATTCCACAGTGTTTGATACCAAGCATGATATGTTTCTACACAGCCGTTTTTGAGATAGCATTTACCGCAAGGTTATAATGCACCTCTACCTTAATGTCTGGCTGAGTCACTGACAACCTGGGAGAATGGTCTCCGAAGGCTGCAGAGGGGCTCTGCTCATGCAGGGGCACTCTCTCACATGAAACCCAGTACCCTGCCTTCAGGATTGTTAAGGCCTAAGGGTGACATAAGTTTTAAGTGTAGTGACCTATAGATATAGTGAACCTATATCTAACGTAAGTGGTGCAAGCACCAGCGTACACAGGCTGCAGTAGCAGACCTTGAGTTCCATTTTGCATGGCCTCTCATGAGAGGCATAACACATGCTGCAGCCCATGGGAGGCCTTTGGGGTACTTATGCCCTGGGTGCATGTGTACCATATACTAGGGACTGATAAGGGTACCCCAGTATCCAATCGGGAGTGTTCCAAAGTACATGTAACAATTTAAAGGAGAAACCAGATAGACTGGGGTCCTGATTAGCAGGATCCCAGTTAGACTATTTAAAAACAGTGCAACATCAAGCGAAAAGGGGAGGTAAACATAAGAAGCAGATCCTACTTTCCTACAGTTACAATCTCAACTTGGAGGGTGTTAGCTCATCTATGGTTCACAACTGCAATTGCAGTCAAAATTCCTTTACTATTGGAAAGGGGAGGGAGAAAACCCCATTCATGAACCCTTCTATTTGCAATTCAGAAACAATCACAAATATCCATTTACTAGTCTAAAGAAATCTCCAACTCAAAAAAGGGTTTTGAACATAAAGATATATTTTCCTGAATGCATTTTTTTCAGTCTTCATTTATCAATAAATAATTGCCTCTTTGCTAGGTATAGGCACAGGAATGGGTTCAGTGGACAAGGGACACATCAAAATGAGACTATCTGGCCTCCTCGTTGGTCCCCCTAAAGTCGATCTCAAGCCAACCAGACAGACTGAGAGAGGAACAACGACCTGGGTAGAACTCCTCCAACCAATCGCTGTATTACCTATTGAATAATCATTGGACCATGCAATACCTAAATGGTTTCTTTAACCCATTCCTCCCAAGCCACCCAGAACCCAGCTCTTTTTCCGGACAGACATCCTCGATCCAGCCTCTTAACTCTTTTAACAGAGGTAATCCAGTCCAAGAATATTGGAGGGAAGGGGGAGATCCATTTCAAACAGCTCTATTCTGGCCATTAATATAAAATAAATAAAAGTTTTTCCGACTAGATTGTCAATTTAATTTGTGGCCCCAGCCCGTGCTGGATCCCGAAAATGACTAAACCTAAGTTTAGCTCGATCTCTATTCCCAACATTTCAGAAATCATCTTACCGACATCATCCCAGAAGCCCTAGATCTGAGGACCCTGCTAAAACATATGAATGCCATTGGTGTTTATCGCAACACACTTGTGACAGCATTTGGTTCCTTCACCTCTCATATTTGACAGCCTTTTAGGAGTCCAATATGCTCTGTGTATGTAAAAAGATTATTTCTTCTTGAAGGAGCAGCTTTAACCACTGAACATTAAGTGCAGATTCATACTTGCGGTAAGTGTGTGACTTCAGTCAAAGGCCGGGCACTCCTCCAGGACTCATCCAGAGAAGATGAAGGCGAGTCTTCCTTTACCAAAGTCCAATACCACTGGACCACCTCCTTATGCTGACAAAGAGGCCTTAGTAGCTTACTTTCGTATTCTTCATGGCCTTCCCCATCTTTACCAAGCCTGCGCGCCCAACTCCATAGTTGATAATATTTGAACCTTGAGATTTTATGGTTCATGATATTGTCAAGGAGATCCCATGTGACTAATTTGGGGTTCGATAGTAACTGACCCAGTATATTTATTCCTGCTTCCTGCAGATGCACGGTCAGCTTGTCCTGTAGAAGGTTAATTGTCCCAGGAGAGTTCCTGATCGGGGCAACAGAGCTATAGTAAGGAATCTTCAACATTTTACAAATCTGGAATCAGAGCTTACTGGCCACTCTCAAGGTCTTTGATTTGATTTCCTTAAACAAATTTGATTGGCCAAATTTAAAAAGGAAACTTTAACCACTGTTGTATATCGTTTTAGATTCCGAATGGATTTTCCAGATTCATGCCCTTATATAGGTACAAATCACGCTGTCCTTATATAGGTATAAAAATCAAGCCCTTATTTAAGCATAGCCCATGCTATCCAAATACAGGCAGGCTACTTCCATCCGTTCACCAAACGTCACAACAATTTCTTGGAAAACCAGCTTAAGCGGTTAGGGACTTCCCCTTGCTTGAATGTTGCTTTCTCCAAGAACTCAGTTAGTTTTACAATGAACAACTATTCCCCAGGGGGTCCTTCATGACGTTTATATGCCCGACTTTACGTCAACTATGGCATTCCTAAACGCCTTCAAGGTATAAATATACCTTCACTTGCTATGGAAAAGCACTGTGGTTCAGAGCAGTTTGACGACCTACTTGCCTGACGCAGCTCGCTACAGCAAGTGCCGAAGGAAGCCGACTCTCCGGCTGACGCACTGATCAGGAAACTGCCCTCCTCTGCTGAGAAATCCAGCTCCAGTGCTTCTGACTCCCCTTGCAGGGTGTTTGGAAATCGAGTCCCGAGACAGAGATACCAGACCTCCTCTATTCTAAAGGTATGGAGCTGATTAGAACCTAGAGAAACCTTTGGCAGATTCTTGGCGAAACTAAACCTATGCTAAAGACCATACTTACTTCCTCCCTCGTACTAGACTTAGGTTAGGTACATTGAGGTAGGCGTATTTTAGAAGCACCAGTTGAGTATTTTAGACTGTGTATTTATGTATGTATTTTTATATGACTTTGAAACCATACAATGCTCTTACAGTATTATTTTATAATACTATTCTTGCTGATCGATTACACTTTGCATTCTGTCTAACGATTGTAGCAATTCACATCTCTTGCATGAGAATGAAGTCTGTTCAATAAACCCTTTTTATTGAAAACGCCTGTCTCACTATTTCTCTGCAACTCTGTAGAAACGAAGCATGCACGATTGACTGAGTGAAATACTTATCAATTGTTCCCACGACTATGATGATAGTTATTCCAGTCCTAGGGAAACAAAGATGTTATGTTTATGCGGTTGTCAGAAACGAATCCCTTCTTGTGAATTCGAGAACGTTTCTAGTGACCTCTGAGCTAGCTGGCACTCGCAATTAAGTTTAGTATATTCGATAGAGACCTAGCTGACCTAAGACCTACGTCATATCTATAGGATATATTATTCCAATGTGCAGGGCCTATTGGGAATATAGGAACTACACTACACCCCCGAATGGTAAATGTTTCATCATGACTAGATGGAATGTGGAGACATAAGCTGCTTTGCCAAAGAGAGATCTATTATTCTTTAGCTGAAATGCCCAGCAATAAAAACGTAAATATAAGCCGGCAATGCCACCTTCTGATTTCAACTTCCTTATTTTTTTCCAAGCTATCATCACCCTTTATTAGACCAAATAAAAACTTGATATGTCCATGTGCAAAGATTTTAAAGCCTTGGAGTTAAAGTTCTGCGGGATAGCATGATGGACATACATTTTGGGAGGATTGACATCTTCACCAAATTGGAGCACCCTAAAATTGAGAGTGGTATGCCTCCCAATAGCCTCAACATAGCCTCAGTCTCCATAACTTTTTTTTTAAAGTCAAATCTGTTTTTATTTCACCCCCGGAACTGGGAGTAGCAGTAGAGTGACTGGTACACAGCGTTAAACCTACAACCCATTCAGGGCCGGACGCGTCTTGGCATAAGGAAAGAAATAACATTGATAGTGCTCGAATTCAACAACCTTGTACACAGCGTTTCGCCTACAACCCATCAGGGCCGGCCGCGTCGCATTTATCCAATAGGCGCCGAGCAGTCACGCCTAAGATGGCCCAGTCTCTAAGACAAAATGTAACCATGAAACCAGAAAGGTTAGAACTATAAGACCAAAGAGGTCCAAACTTCAACAGAATGTCAGCAAGGGTGACAGCAGATCAGAGAGGACAGTAGGAATAAGTAAAGAGAGAAGACTAGGAAAGAAAAGGGCCTCAGAGTGCACCGGAGAGGACAGGGGGGGCAGAGGGGAGAGCATCGTGCCAGCCAACTGGGTGGCCTGCGGCACCGACATTGTGCGAGGCTTCACGCACTGGGGCTTCTACGCCAGCAGCCTATCTGGTTCAGGGGGGGACCACGGCATCCTTCACTAGCCGCAGCGCCCGGAGCTTGGGGGGCATGTGACGCGCATGTTCTACTCTGCGTAAATATTTCACCAGAGGTTGCCACACCAAATTAAAGCGTGTGTCGCGAGCCTGTAATCTAGCTCCATTGTTATGACATGCCAAAGTCGCACAAACCACGCAGCAATTGGCGGCGCTTCCGTCTTTTTCCAATATAAAGCAATGAGCTGCCTAGCTGCTCCTAGCATTTGAAGCGCCAACGCCCAGTCGCTCCGGTTTAGAGCATTTAGACCAGCAGGTTTGATACCCAGCAGTAGCGTGCTAGTGGCTTCAGGTAGAGGAAACCCCAGTACCCCTCTGATGTGGCTTAAGACCTCCTTCCAAAAGAGGGCCAGTGAAGAGCACGTCCACCATATGTGTAGAAAATCTCCAGTCGCTGACCGACACATCCAGTACTCAGGGGAAGAGGCCGGAAACATTTTATGCAACCGCTGTGGCGTGTAGTACCACTGGGTCATCATTTTATATGCATTCTCCTGTTGTGGTATGCTATGATATATTTTGGGTATATCGTGCCACAAACGGTACCACTGTGCCGGAGTGATGTCTGTGCCCGAGAGGGAGTGCCAAAGTTGCTGATACGGATGGGAGGGCGGCGTGTGGGGGTGCTGTAGGATCAGATACATTTTTGAGACCAGACCTTTTGATTCAGTAAAGGAGCAAGCTAGCCGCTCGAACGGGGTGAAAGCGCGCGTGGCCGCCATATATGTGTCATCTGCCAATACCCAATGCTTCAATTGAGCGTATTGCATCCCGGCCTTGGGCGGTACTCGGAATTCCTCCCTGCAGTGGGCGAAGGTCTTGAGAGAGCCCCCATCAAACAGATCCGTAAGTACTCTACAGTTGCCCTGAGGCCACGTGCTAAAAGCCCTGCTACGATGGGCCGGGGGAAAGCTTGGGTTTCCTTCGATAGGGGTGTGAGGCGATGGAAAGGTCGTGAGGCCGTTGCGTACCCCTATCCTGTCCCAGATCTCCAGCACCGTTTTCGTGGGCACTGCCAAATATGCACTCGGAGACCGCCCCACCTTAGGCTCCCACGCCAAGTCCCAGATGGTGCGTCCAGTCACGGCTCTGTCAATGTGTAGCCACCCCTTCTCGCTCTCAGTTATGCCCCATTCTACTATAATTGCAAAAAACACAGTTGATGGACAGAATGCAGACCAATGTCTTAAATTCACCCCAGCACAAAGATCTGGGCCTAAATCCATCGTTTTTTTGCACTCCACACCACCCTAGGTCAGAAACTGGCTATATGCAAATCAGCCTTGACCCTGTGCTCATGGGAACAGTCCAGCCCGAACTACCAAGCCATGTCTTTCCTAGACCGGAATCAAGCATCCAAGGACCGGTTTCTGGCTATCAGCCTTCTTCAGCCTGGATAGCTTGACTCCAGTGATGTGGAGAGCCTGGGACTCACGTGTGAGCATACCCAGCCCACTCGGGGTGAAAATTGCAAAAAACACAGTTGATGGACAGAATGCAGAACAATGTCTTACATTCACCCCAGTACAAAGATCTGGGCCTAAAGCCATTGTTTTTTTGCACTGCACACCACCCTAGGTCAGGCACTGGCTATATGCAAATCAGCCTTGACCCTGTGCCTCATGGGAATAGTCCAGCCCGAACTACCAAGCCATGTCTTTCCTAGACCGGAATCGAGCATCCAAGGACCGGTTTCTGGCTATCAGCCTTCTTCAGCCTGGATAGCTTGACTCCAGTGATGTGGAGAGCCTGGGACTCACATCTGAGCATACCCAGCCCACTCGGGGTGAAAATTGCAAAAAACACAGTTGATGGACAGAATGCAGAACAATGTCTTACATTCACCCCAGTACAAAGATCTGGGCCTAAATCCATCGTTTTTTTGCACTCCACACCACCCTAGGTCAGACACTGGCTATATGCAAATCAGCCTTGACCCTGTGCATCATGGGAACAGTCCAGCTGGAACTACCAAGCCATGTCTTTCCTAGACCGGAATCAAGCATCCAAGGACCGGTTTCTCGCTATCAGCCTTCTTCAGCCTGGATAGCTTGACTCCAATGATGTGGAGAGCCTGGTACTCACGTCTGAGCATACCCAGCCCACTCGGGGTGAAAATTGCAAAAAACACAGTTGATGGACACAATGCAGACCAATGTCTTACATTCACCCCAGCACAAAGACCTGGGCCTAAATCCATTGTTTTTTTGCACTCCACACCACCCTAGGTCAGACACTGGCTATATGCAAATCAGCCTTGACCCTGTGCCTCATGGGAACAGTCCAGCCCAAACTACCAAGCCATGTCTATCCTAGACCGGAATCAAGCATCCAAGGACCGGTTTCTGGCTATCAGCCTTCTTCAGCCTTGCTCATTTTGCCACTGAATTCAAGCAAGTCGGGCTGAAGACGGCTGGAATGCCAGAAACTGGTCCTCGGAAGCTTGTTTCCGGTCCAGGGAAGACATGGCTTGGCAGTTCGGGCTGGACTGTTCCCATGAGGCAAAGGGTCAGACTGATTTGCATGTAGCCATGTCTGAACTGGGGTGGCAGAGTGGGCTAAAGAACGGTGATGGATTAAACCCAGATCTTTTGACTGGGTGTGAGTGTTTGATTGACTCAGATGCTCCGTCCATCACCACCCCCTTTTGTACCACTTTTGGCCACCATAAGTGTGGCAGGGTATGCTCAGACGTGAGTCCCTTGCTGACTTTGCCACTGAATTCAAGCAAGCCGGGCTGAAGACGGCTGGAATGCCAGAAACCGGTCCTCGGAAGCTTGTTTCCGGTCCAGGGAAGACATGGCTTGGCAGTTCGGGCTGGACTGTTCCCATGAGGCACAGGGTCAGACTGATTTGCATATAGCCATGTCTGAACTGGGGTGGCTGAGTGGGCTAAAGAACGGTGATGGATTAAACCCAGATCTTTTGACTGGGTGTGAGTGTTTGATTGACTCAGATGCTCCGTCCATCACCACCCCCTTTTGTACCATTCTATTATAAAACTCAGGTGCGCAGCCCAATAGTCTTCACCAGGTTTGGGCAGGCCAGGCCCCCATGATCTTGAGGCGCCAACAGAAGAGCTTGGGAGAAGCGAGGCCTCCTCCCCCCCCCCAGATTAAGTTGGTCAGGTCTCGCTGCAAACCTCTATTGTTATGCAGCGGTATGGGAGTGGGGAGACACTGAAATAAATATAGGATTTTGGGTAGAATGGACATCTTGATTGCATTAATTCTGCCCAGCCATGACGGCGCAAGCGGCTTCCACCGCCGCAGATCTTCAAGGACCGATCATCGACACTCCCTCCCGTTGGCTTGCGTCCAGTCATCCAGCGAGGGGGTCAACTGCAGGCCCAGGTACCGAATGTGCTGGGTCGTCCATCGATAGAGGGCTATCAGTTCCAGATGAGGTAATTCTGATTGCGGGATGGTGAGGTTGAGTGCCCAGGACTTATTGTGACTTAATTTTCAGGCCAGAGACACGTTCAAAAAGGCACAGCGCGGAATGCACTGCCGGCAAGGACTCTCGCGGCTTCGTGAGTGTAAGGAGGAGGTCATCCACAAAGAACGCTACTTTGTTGTCCTGGCCGCCTAGAGGGATGCCATGGATGTTAGGGGCCCGACGTACCATATCCGCTAGGGCCTCTATTGCCAGGGCAAATAACAGGGGCGAGAGCGGGCAGCTCTGTCTGGTTCCCCTCCCGATGTTTAACGGTTCCGTGAGCTTTCCATTGACACGAATCCTGGCCCGCGGTGCAAGGTACGGCGCCACGATCCTAGAGATCATCTTCTGGCCAAAACCTACCTTATGTAGTACTGCACTTAGAAAGGACCAGTCCACCCGATCAAACGCCTTCTCCGCGTCTAGCGAGAGAAGGCAGGCTGGTATCTTCCAGTGATGGGCCTTCCCCACCAGGTGTGCGACCCTGCGCACGTTGTCTCCCCCCTGGCGGTTGTGGATAAAACCCACCTGATCAGGGTCTATCAAGCCCGGCATGTGAGGGTCCAATCGCTTCGCTAGCAACTTGGTGTATATTTTAAAGCCAGTATTTAGTAAAGCAATCGGGCGGTACGACGCACACATTGTAGGATCTTTCCCAGGCTTCAAGATTAAGGCAATTTCTGCCAGCCCCATGTCATGGGATGGCCCCACCTCCTCCGTAAAGGAGTTGAATAGATGGAGAAGGTAGGGTCCGAGCTGCGCCTGGTACATGCGATAGAAGAATAGAGGGAGCCCATCAGGCCCCGGAGTCTTCCCCAGGGGAGGCTCTTGGATAGCCGATGTTATCTCCTCCTGCGCGATCGGTTCCTCCAGTGACTTCGCATAATGGGGATGTAGCGTGGTCCCCCCATACTGCCCCAATACTTCCTCTACCAGCTCTGGAGGCGGTTTCTCCTCCTTATACAGTGCTGCATAGTAGTCCCTAAAAGCCATTTATCCTTCACCGCCGCAACTCTGGCCCCGTCCGGTAATTGAACATTCGCTATATGCGCCTTAGCGGCTCGGGCTCTCAGCCTCCTCGCAAGTGGCCTCCCCACCTTGTCTCCCCCCTCGAAATACATCTGTTTTAATGCTGAGAGGGATTTCTCCGCCCTATTTGCACGCAACATCCTGAGCTGCCCTCTAAGATTAGCTAACTGCCGTCTCGACTGCAGGGTAGGACAGCCCTCGTCATGCATTTCGGCCTTCTTTAAGTCTCTCATAAGCTTGTCCTCTAGTGCTCATGCCTCGCACGCCCTCGCGATCGAGAGGGATGTGATATGCCCCCGTATCATGGCCTTGACCACCGGAAAGCCGTCTCAGGCAGGTCGTTACACTCAAAGTATGAGACAATGGCCCCCCTGATGTCCTCAACATCTGCTGCATCCCGAAGAATACTCGGCGGGAGGCACCACCTCCGTTCCCGGGCAGGACAAGCGGCCGGTTCCTGCAGGAGGAACTCAACATGGGCGTGATCGGAGAGGGAGATGTCAGACATAGTGGCCCCTATAACATCGTGGACAAGATCACTAGATATAAACAAATAATCTATGCGAGAGTAGGATCGATGAGCATGCGAGTAGAACGAGTACTCCCTCTTGTCTGGGGAGAAGTAACGCCTCGCATCGAACAGCCCTAAGTCCGTCACCTGCTTACGCAGTGCCGAAGACATTGCCCCCGCACCGCTGAAGGAGCCCTCACTCCAATCTATCTCCGGGTTCCATACCAAGGTAAGGTCCCCCCTACGATGAGCGAGGGGCCTCCCTGCGGCACTTGTTCCCTTAAGAAGTCTTGAAGATAGCGTTCCTGCGCCTGGTTAGGGGCATATATATTACACAGCGTGAAACGGCGACGCCCAACCTCCACACCTACTCTAAGGAAGCGTCCATCACCACCTCGAAAAGGCCTGTCACCTCCCCGCCTGATGCCAGCCCTACACAGTATCGCCACTCCTGCTGTTTTTGTGTCTGCTGCAGCCCAAAACTGAACAGGGTACCTAGGGTGTGCCATGCGCGCAGTGTCAGCTTGCAAAAGGTGCGTCTCTTGTAGAAATATGATGTCTGGATTCTGCTGAATGAGATAGTGCCATACCTGCTTACGCTTGTTGGGCGAATTAAGGCCCTTCACGTTGAGCATCAGGGGACCTTCAAAGGGCTAGGTGTGTTCACTGCCATATTAGGGTCTTGTCATAAGTCAGCCACGCCCTATCAACAGACCTCCCGCATATCCCACACTCACTATAAGCATGCCTTCGCACAGGCCCGTCCCAAGCCACCCTCCAGTGCCCCCTCCCCACACTCCCCGGAAAAGAGAAGAGAAAGGGAAGAAACAATAGCAAGAAACAAGAGAAGGAGGAAAGGAGAAGAGAAATAAAGAGAAGGCAAAGGGGCCACCCATTGTTACACAACAATTGCAGCCAACAAGGCCTCATTACACTGCCCCCGTTACAGGGCATCCTGCACCCGCAGGTTTGGATGCACTCTGGGATGTCACTCCCTTAGGGCCAGACCAAAAGGTGTTTGTGGCGGTCTTAGAGGTCTAACAACTGAGGAGCTCCCACCATCCCCCCAACCTGCACATCAGGAGCCAGGGCAGTGTGAGAGGAGTGCATAGGTGTAAGACCCCCCGTTTCCAGGAGGAGAGAAGGAGACATCCCGTAGGTCACGGTCTTGAGGAGCGCCCGCCGGGTTCCTCCCTATCCCCCTCAAGGGACCGGATATTGGCTTCAATGTCCTGTTTGGCCTGGGAGGGTGATCGCTCAGCGTTGGGAGATACACGATGGTGCCAGCGTACTGTAGTCCAGGACGGCTCAGCCGGTTTCCTGTCTACGAGGCTGAGATGGGCTCGCCGGTGGTGTTGTCGGTAGGTTGATGAGTTGCGCCGCTTCCGTGTAGGAACGTAGGACTCTACGCTTGGATTCCCACTGAAATATGAGCGCAAACGGATGACCCCATTGGTAGGCGATGCCCATACTGCGCAGTTTTTTGGTCACCGGCCGGAATGCTCGCCTCCTCTTCAGGGTGTTGGGCGCCAAATCTTGGAAAATCTGAATCTTTTGCCCCTTATATCGCAGGTCCGGTTTGTGCTGCGCAATTTTCCAGATCGCCTCCTTTTCGGTAAAGAAATGGACCCTCATCAGAATGTCCGGTAGGAGTCCCGGCAGACCCGCAGGGCCGGACACACGATGTGCCCGATCTAAAGCCGGAGGAGAAGCATTCTCATCCCCCCAGATCTCATGGAGAAGCTGTGCCACGTATCCCATGATGTCCTCTCCTTCTTCTCCAAGAGGAACCCCCCGGATGCGGAGGTTATTGCGACGGCTTCTGTCCTCCAAATCCTCCTGCTTTATTTGGAGCTAGATATTATGTTCCTCGAGGGCCGCCAGACGCTGCCACAGATGTTCCTGGTCCTCCGTGCGTGTGTCCATCGTCCTTTCCAGCCCATCTACATGGTCCCCAAGGTCCGTGACCTGCTTCCGCACTTCCTTCACACATGTGTGCACCTCAGTCATCAGAGATCCTATCTCCATTTTCAGCTCCGACATAAAAGTGGACATGAATGCCTGAGTGACCGGCGGGGACTCTCCGGTGGTCTGTGATGAGCCGTCACCTTCTGCCGTCGCCCCCGTCTTCCCCCACATTGCCACGACAGTATTGTCCCTGGGGGCTGCTGTCGATTCGGCTTTGTTTCCTTTGTTGGAGTGCGTCATTTCCAGTTTCATCCGCTCCCGGCCAAGCCACAAATGGTCCCCACAATGTCCCGTAGGGTGGGTTAGGGCACAGGGAGCGAATCAAAGAACCAGGCCAGGGCCTGCACCCGCTCCTGAGCTCCCCTACTGTACAGCAACCAAACAGGTCCTCCCCTCCACCCGCGGGGCACAAGTCTACGTGCTAGGATCACCAGTTTTGCTTTCAAGAGCCCGGGCTATCAATACTGTGGGCCTGGTGCACCGTACCGCGCGCCCAGATGACCTCTCCCACCCAGGGCACGGAAGGCAAGGGGCACACCAGAGCACCAGAGTCCCCCCACCTCAATCCACTGCAAGTAAAGGCCCCGCCAGGCGCCCAAAAGCACAACACCCTCTGCCCCTGGCCAGCCCGGGGGAACGCAGGGCCAAATGAGAGACTCGGCCAGCCACTAAACCGCCAAAGGATTCACCAGCAATGTCCCCTGCAAAGACACCCAGACAACGGTTAGTGCCCTCCTACTGTCCAACTGCAGGCCTTGCCGCTATGTCCCCCAGCCGTCACGCCAATCTCCACGGGTGGCAGACAAGTTTGAGATGATGGGAGCGAAGCACACCACACTGTCCAGCTATCCACTCAGAAGGCGGGGGGTCCACATAGAGAGTGGGAGGCAGTCCGCACCCACCCCACCCTAGGGTCCGTGCTCGCAGCACCCGGCCTCTCAAGTCAATCCCCACAGTCCAAAAGAAAATGGTGGGCTGCGCCTCCCACTGCCACCCTGCTCGCTGGATCAGCGCCGCTCACCTTGGTGTCCAACACCGTCTCAAGATCGCGCCCAATTTCAGTGACTCACCGGGGATCCGGGCCTCTCCCACAGCAAGTGCTGGCCGCCCTGCACCTCCGGCCCAGTCAATCCCCTGCAACTCGTGGGCAGCCTGCTATGTCCCAGGAACAGGCCAGTCGTTCTCCGCCCAAAGAGGGCTCCGGAAGGCCGCACTGTCAGCCACTCCAAGGCCCGGCGCGTTGCAGGCCTCACGAGGCCCCAGTGATGGGGGGGGTCGACTGCCCAGGCACCACCGCAAGGATCACTGCCCTCAGGATGCCCTCAGACTCGCGCGCACTTCGCCAGCAAACTTCAAAATGGCGAGTCGTGTCTGTGAGAGACTCTCCGGGCCCCGGGGCCGTGACATCACAGCCAGCGGTCCGGGTCACATGGGTACCGCAACGGCTCCTCCGCCGGCCCCGCCACAAGCAGCTCTCCGCCCTACACTCCAGAGCTGCCGCCGATCCACACCGCGGCACAGAGGGGATCGCCGCACTCACTTCAAGGGGGCCCCGGTGTCCAGGTGTCCAGCCCACCACCACCAATCTCGCTTCTCCAGGGCCCAGCCTCAAAAAATGGCGGGCTCCCCCTTTCAGGCCCGCGGCCAGACACCGCAGCCCCCACTCCCCGACGACTCCTCGGGGGGTCCATGAAGCATCCACCAGCGCCCGACAGCCAGATCCTCTCCAGGCACCCCGGGGCCCACACTTGTTGCGTCCACACCAGGGCTCGTCTTCCAGCTACCAAACGCGGGTCCTGCTGCTCCAACGGTTCCTAAGATGGCGGGTACTGCACCAGATCCGCTACCCTGCTCCGCCGATCTTTATATGCAAGCTGCCTCCCGAGGGGACTCGACTCTCCCGCCGGCTCCTGCCACTGCTCCGACACCCTCGGTGAGTCCCGGGGGGGGAAATTTAGGCCCCCCTAGCTTCGCTTTAATCGCACTTGAAGGCAGGTAACAGCGGGAACCCCACCAGAGCACGTCTGCTCACATCGCTTGCTAAGGCACCCCCCCTCCATAACTTTTTTATCAAGGTTTGCCTGGGCCAGCCTATTAAGGTCTTGAGTTATTTGGATCCTGAGATATCAAACCTCGTGCTTAATCAAAGGGTTATTTGTTTGAATGTTCCAGGACATAATCTCAGTTTTCAGTGCATTGATTTGGTAACTTGAGAGTTTGCTGAATTCAGACAGCAGAAGGGCAAATGCTGAAGAACAATGGGAGCAATCCCTCATTAAAACCACCAGATCATCAGCATAGAGTACCACTTTTTTCACCCATACGTTCCATTCAAATGTCAGAATATTTTGGTCTGCTCTGATTTTGTATGCAAGAGGTTCTATGTAAGTCACTACTAGGGACTCACAAGGGTACCTCAGTAACCAAACTGGAGTGTACCTAAAGTACAGGTAATCAATTTAGAGAGGAAGCAGCTAGGCTGGGGTCCTGGATTGCAGACCCCAGCCAGACTAGAGTTGAAAAACAGTGAAACAGCAAAAAGTGGGGGTAACCATAGTAAGCAGATCCTTCTCTCCTACTCAACCCCACCCCCCAAATGCAGGGACATTAAACTAACCTTGACCAGTTGAGTCTTCATATTCTAAGTGGAAATATCTGGAGAGTCCATCTACATTGGCATGGTTACTCCCAGGTCCTTGTTCCACTGTATAGGCCATCCCCTGTAGGGAAATGGACCACCTCAAAAGTTTGGGGTTGTCACACTTAATCTGTTTTAGCCATAAGAGGGGCTTATGGCCAGTCTGAACAGTAAACTGAGTGCCAAACAAGTATGGCCTCAGCTTCTTCAGAGCCCAAACCACAGCAAAGGCCTCCCTCTCAATAGCTGACTAACGTTTCTCTCTAGGGGTCAACCTTCTGCTAATAAAAGCTACTGCCTGCTCCTGACCTTCATCATTCAATTGTGACAGCACAGCCCCTACCCCCAACTCAGATGCATCTGTTTGGACAATGAATTCTTTGGAGTAGTTAGGACTTTGCAGAATTGGTGCAGTGCACATGGCCTGCTTCAGGTCATCAAATGCCTTCTGGCATCTGACTGTCCACTGAACTTTCTTAGGAATTCTTTTTAAAGTTAAGTCATTCAGGCGTGTCACAATGGAACCATACCCCTTGACAAATCTTCTGTAATACCCAGTCAGGCCCAAGAAAGCTCTGACCTGAGTCTGGGTGGTTGGAGCAACCCAGTACATGATGGTCTGTATTTTGCTTTGTAATTGTTGAACCTAGCCTCCACTTATAAAGTGGCCCAAGTACACAACCTGACTCTGTCCTATTTGGCACTTAGTAGCCTTGATAGTTAAGCCTGCTTTCTGCAGGGCCTCCAAAACATTTCTCAGGTGGACCAGGTGATCCTCCCAGGTGGAGCTAAAGACAGCAATATCATCTAGAAGTGCTGCACTATAGTCTTCCAGGCCTGTTATGACTTTGTTCACCAACCTTTGAAAAGTGGCAGGTGCATTCTTCAAACCAAAGGCCTTTACCACAAATTGATAGGGGTAGAAAAGGCTCTCTTTGGCTTTGCATCATCAGCTAATCTGATCTACCACAAGCCAGCTGTAAGATCAAATGTGCTCAGGAATTTGGCTGAAGCCAAAGTATATATAAGCTCATCTGCTCTTGTGATTGGATGGGAGGCATCAGTCCTAGTGATTGCCTTGAGATCCTTGTAGTTTACACAAAACCTCATCTCTCTCTTACCACCATCGGTGTGAGGTTTTGGTACTAAGACCACTGAACTAGCCCAAGGGCTATCTGAGGGTTCAATAACTCCCAAATCCAACACTTTCTGGACTTCAGTCCTGATACAGTCCCTGGCATGATCGGGTTGCCTGTAAATCTTATTTTAACAGGCAGACTGTCCCCAGTGTCCACTTAATGAGTGCACCTGGTAGTCTGACTTGGAGTCAGTGGGAGCATGTTCCTATACTGATTGAGCACTTGTCTACAATCAGCTTGTTGCTGAGCAATGAGGCTGCCTACCAAGGCTACACCATCCACTGGCCCATCATCAGGGTTCTGTGAGAGCAGGTCAGGGTGTGGATCACTCTCTTCCTCCTGACTCATCAGTAGCCATAATCAAGCCCATGTCTGCCCTGTCAACATAATGTTTCAGTCTGTTGACATGAAGCACCCTATCGGGGCTACTGGAAGTTCCAAGTCCTACCAAATAGGTAACCTCTCCCTTCTGTTCAACAATTGTATGGGGGTCACTCTACTTGTCTTGGAGGGATGCTGGGGCCACAGGCTCTAGCAACCACACTTTGTGTCTTGGCTGGTAAACAGTCAGCACAGACTGTTAGTCATGCCAGGCTTTCTGTAATTCCTGGCTAGCTTCAAGGTTTTTGATTGCCTTTTTCATGTACTCAGCCATTCTGGAGCGGAGACCAAGTACATAGTCCACTATGTCCTGTTTAGGGGGTTTGAGAGGTAACTCCCATCCCTCCTTCACCAGACACAATGGGCCTCTTACAGGATGCCCAAACAGAAGTTCAAAAGGGCTGTAACCAACCCCCTTCTGAGGAACCTCCCTGTATGCAAATAAAAGGCAGGGTAGTACAATGTCCCATCTCCGCCTAGGCATTTCTGGGAGACTCTTAATCATACCCTTTAAAGTTTTGTTGAATCTTTCAACTAAACCATCGCATTGTGGGTGATAGGGTGTTTTGAATTTGTAATTCACTCCACACTCCTTCCACATTGCTGTCAAGTGACTGGACATAAAGTTTGTACCTCTGTCAGAAACTATCTCCTTAGGGAAACCCACTCCTGAGAACACTCCCAAGAGGGCTCTTGCCACCACAGGTGCTGTAGTGGTCCTAAGGGAAATTGCTTCTGGGTACCTAGTGGCATGGTGTCAAGATCGGCAGTAGCACAAGGAACATAAACGCCACTAACCTTCTGTCTTGGCCCAGCGGAGACGATGTCAGATGCTAGATCCTCTATTCCCATTCATACACGCCCCCCAACAGGGAAACCATATACCTCTGTCTGGCTTCGTGCATAGAAGGGAAAAAAGGAGAGAAGAAGCGTTGGAGGAGAGCGGGGATGCGGTCTTTCTATCTTCGTTACTCTCTCTGAGATGGACTGGGTCTAAGGGACAGCTCTGTAACACCTTCCCAGGTATCTAAAAGGTGAACAAAACAAGCAATTACCTCTCAAGTCCATATAATACTTCAATATGCCAATAATGGGGATGAAGACTTCACTCACCACACTTTCTGTATACAGGACTTTAGTGAAAGGTAAAACCTTCGCTCCCTTTCTCTTCCACGTGTCCTTTAACAAAGAGGATATAGTCCCAAAGTCGTAGTAGTGCAACTCCTCCACGAATTAACTTAAATAAACTTAACATAAGACTGATCAAGAATTACTGCTGAATCTTCTCTCCTATAGTTGTTATTTGCACAACTAGGACTTCAAGTCCCACAAGGCAGTTCAAAATGTCACTGGATATCCAACTTGGATCTATAAATGCTATTCACATACTCAGACTCTCATCAGGAAACTACATGCGCGGCTGCGCTAGATCCTTAGTCCTCCTCAAAACTCTCAGTCGGTACACTGCCCGCGTTTCTGACTTCACGCGCACAATAATACAAACTGAATTACTCACGTGTTCCTTAGCGCAGAATGCGCTAAGCGAAACTCCGCGGCTACTCTGACAGGCGCTTCGCCTTCAAGTGTCCAAGAAACCAAATCTCGACAGAGAAGGAGGCGAGCCCGCGCTCCTTCTTACTTTATACACAGGTCCGATTGGAGTTCTCCGCTTCTCCCCAGGCACTGAACAACAGTGCTCTCCTTTGCGCTGTAATTCTTCTCGCTGAAATCTGGCGGGGAACACCTTCCGCCTCTCTTCTTACTCGAACTGCAGGAACAATTGACAAGCACCTTTCTCTGGGAAAGGAGGGGCTTAGTACAAACGAGTCTCCCCCATGGCAGTCTGGGAGTTGTAGTTGTTTGTAACATTCCCGTTTTTCTCACATAGCTGGAAGGCAGCCCCTTCGTCCTCGTAATCGCCACAGAACCCCCTCTCGAGGACAGCCGTCCCGGCGGTCGACCAGGCTTACCAGGATACAATTCATGAAAACGAGCAACCAACTCAGGACAATGGAGATTACCCACAGGCTCCCAGGTCCTCTCCTCAGGGCCATACCCTTTCCACTCAACCAAGTATTGAATCCGCCCCCGCACCATACGGGAGTCAAGGATCGAATGGACCTCATACTCCTCCTGTCCATCAACATCAACTGGAAGGGGTTTATCTGACAGCCTAGTACTCGCGGGACAGGGTTGGATCAAGGAAACATGAAAGACGGGATGAATCCTCCAAGTATCAGGGAGGGTCAACCGTACAACCACAGGGTTAATGATTTTCTCAATGCTATAAGGCCCAACATACCTAGGCTTCAACTTGTTCTCTCCTTTCAGATGTACATTTTTTGTGGAAAGCCACACCCTATCCCCCACTGCGTATACAGGAGCAGAAGACCTTCTACTATCCGCATAACGCTTCTGAGAAGACTGAGCGTCAACCAAACTGTGTCGCGCCCCAACTAGCACTGCCCTAAGATGTGCATGGTGTTCGTGTATACTGGGCACCGGGGAGTGAACAGGAACCTCAAAGGGTAGTGCATTAGGATGAAAACCAAAAAGACAAAAAAAAAGGTGAACAGCCCAAGGTGGAATGAATGGCATTGTTGTAAGCAAATTCAGCCATCCATATCAAGGTAGTCCACTCAGTATCGTTTTGTAAGGCAAAGCAGCGAAGGTATTGCTCCAACGTCTGATTCAGGCGCTCTGTTTTTCCGTCAGTCTGGGGGTGATAGGATGACGAGAGTCGAGCATCAACATCCATGGTCTGACAGAGGGCCTTCCAGAAGCGAGAGGTAAATTGAGTACCTCTATCGGTGATGAGTACACAAGGTATCCCATGGGCACGAACTACGTGTTGCAAGAACACTTGCGCCAATTCCACAGATGTAGGCAGGCCTTTTAGAGGAATGAAATGTCCCATCTTCGTTAAATGGTCTACGACCACTAAGATCACGTTTTTTTCCTCACAGGGTGGCATTTCAACAATAAAGTCCATCGACACAGTATGCCAAGGCTTTGGAGGAATAGGGAGAGGTCTAAGAAGGCCGACCGGTTTAACATGAACGGCCTTCCCTTGAATGCAAACGGCACAGTTCATTACATAGTGTCTCACAGTTGCTCTCAATTTTGGCCACCAAAAGCTACGTTCCACACCTGCGATAGTCTTGTAGATTCCCAAATGGCCACCTAATGGTGAATCATGGATCCAGTGCAACACCTTCCGTTGCAAATGTTCGGTAGGGACATAGATGGCTAATCCCTGATAGGCAAGATCATCTTTCACCGTGCGGTGCTCAGGATCCTCTTGCAACCATTCCTGTACATCCATATCTGCAAGAGCCACTCGAACATCATCCAAGAATTCAGGTTTAGATACCAAGGCGATCGAAGGGGAGGGATGGTTGGATTCTCGGAGGATAAGTGGAGGTTCATCTTCACTCTCGGTCCCCTGCTCTGCCGTTTCCCCAATCCGAGAGAGGGTGTCAGCCTTACCATTTTGAGGTCCCGGTTTATATTTGATAACGAAATCAAAGTCCGAAAAGAACAGAGTCCACCTCAACTGCCTGGGAGTAAGGGCCTTGGCTGTTTTAAAAAAAAGCAGGTTTCTGTGATCGGTATAGATTTCGACAGTGTGCATGGCTCCCAGCAGATAATGGCGCTATTCCTCACAGGCCCTCTTGATTGCAAGGAGTTCCTTATCCGTGACAGAATAATTAATCTCGCAAGGTGAAAGTTTTCTTGAAAAATAGGCCACGGGATGCAACTGGCCTGTTTCGGGGTGGCGTTGTGATAGTATCCCACCAATAGCATACAGGGAGGCATCAGTTTCCAAGACAAAAGGCATCTGCGAATCAGGGTGGCGTAGGATAGGAGCCTGTGTAAACTGTTCCTTGAGATATTGAAACGACCTTTCCGCTTCAGGGGTCCACCCAAACACAGTGTTCTTCCTCAGTAAACTAGATATTGGCTGAATAATCTTGGAGAAATCCTTTATGAACCGGCGGTAATAGTTGGCAAAACCAAGGAAACTTTGTACCGCCTTCACATTCTTGGGTGTACTCCATCCGATAATAGCCTCCACTTTACTGGAATCCATTTGGAAGCCCTGGGCCGAGATGATATAACCAAGGAAGGCTACCTCCTTCACATGAAAAAGACATTTTTCAAGCTTGGCATACAAGGAATTCTGCCGTAATCGCTGCAACACCGCCTTCACATGATCCACATGTTCATGAAGTGTAGATGAATAGATTAAAATGTCATCTATGTACACAATGCAGAATGTCTCCAGACACCCACGTAGTACCTCATCCATGAAGTATTGGAATGCGGCAGGGGCGTTGCAGAGCCCAAACGGCATCACAAGGTACTCGAACAATCCAAATTTTGTTCTAAACGCGGTCTTCCACTCATCTCCGCTCTGTACTCTAACCAGATGGTACGCCCCTCTGAGATCGAGTTTAGTGAAGAATCGAGCCCCTTTCAATTGGTCCAGAAGTACAGGTATAAGAGGTAGTGGATACCGGTTCTTTATCGTCATTCTATTAATGGCCCTGTAATCGATGCATGGCCTCAATTCCTCGCAATCCTTCTTAGGAATAAAAAACATCGGCGAGGAAGCAGGCGAGGTAGAATGACGGATGAACCCCATAGCCAGATTTTCATCGAGGTAATTCCGCAAATACACTGACTCTTTTTCAGTGAGGGCGTAGACTCGGCTACAAGGAATATCAGCACCTGGAATAAGGTCAATCCTACAATCGTATACACGATGTGGAGGCAAGTCAGTAGCCTTTTGTTTATCAAACAAGGAACTGAACTCCTGGTATTCGTCAGGAAGAGCGGTGGCACAACAGTATGGTCCGATAGAACATCCAGAAGCCAGACAGACTGAAGGCGTAGCTGATTGATCTTCCTTAGCAGACACGTCTTGTCTGCAATTGGCCTTACAAAACGCCGAAGATAAAGTAATGGTACGTGCTGCCCAACTGACTTGAGGATCGTGAAGTGTCAGCCACGGCATCCCTAATATGAGACGGAACTGGGGTGCATCAATCAAGTCAAATTGGATCATCTCCTGATGATTTTGATTCGTCTGCATCAACAATGCTTGAGTATGATAAGAGACTGGGCCAGATGACAAGACTGTTCCATCCACTGCTTTGACCAGATCCGGTTTATCTTTTTTCTCACATACTATCCCAATTTTCATGGCGTATTCCTGGTCAATATAGTTACCCGTGGCTCCGGAATCTAGCAGAGCATCTATCTCCATAGCGTCGCGGGTATTGACCCATAAAGTCACTTTTAAGTTCATGTGAGCCACTGCAGGATGCAATGTATTCGCAAGTGTAGATGAGATCTTAGACGGTGAACAACCCAAGGCAGCGACCTCCTCCTGATTTGGGCATGTTAGTTTTCCGCCGGTCTTCCCGCTTGTATGACAGCCTGTGAAGGGGGAGCCGTCGGTCTTCCAGGGAACGCGTTTCTGGCTCGACAATCTTTAACAAAATGACCACCCTTTCCGCAGTATAGACACTGTTTCAGTCTTCTTCTTTTGTCTTTTTCTTCCTTTGAAAGGGGGCCCCTGAGACCTCCTATTTGCATGGGTTCGACACCCTCGGGCATCTTTGGATGATCTTCCATGTTACCTCGGAGACGAGGATAGAAGAAGCGACCGTCTCCTCTGCCTCTATCACCCCGTCTTTCCAGTAGACGATGGTCCAATTGAACAGTTAAGTCAATCAATTCTTCACAGGAGGTGGGAAGTTGTACCACTTGAGCTAATACATCCTTTAGCTCCCCTCGGAGCCCTTGATAGAAAATAGATATCCTCTTTGCCGTAGGCCACTCTGTTTCAACCACGAGTCGATTGAAAGAAGTAATATAGGAAAGCAAATCTTGAGACCCTTGCCGCAGGGTTAACAACTCTCTATCCAGAGATAACACATGGAGTTTTCTGTCGAACAATCGTCGCAGTTCCAAACAAAAATCATCAAAATCGTGTAATACAGGATCATTTCTCTCCAACAAGGGTATTGTCCAACTTGCTGCATTGCCTCCCATGTAGGACATCATAAACGCTGTCTTTGTTGTATCCTCTTGGAACACCCCCGGCTTGCACAGAAAGTGCAATCTACATTGGTTCAGGAATGTTTCAAATATACGGGGATCCCCGTAAAACCTTTCAGGAGGGGCCAGTGGGATCCCGGTATTTTGTATAACATGGACTGTAGGAACTACATCAGAAGAAGAGGGTGTGGAAGGAGATGACACCGTGAACCCACCCCCTTCAGCTCCCTGTGACACAGGAGATACGGTGGAGGATGGGGGTTGTAAAGTGGCTGGTTTGATATACGAAGCCCCCTTGCTACCTTTCATGGACAACTCGGACATCTCCTTTCTAAGGACCCCCAGTTCCTTATATAGGACCTGACTCTCTGTACGTGACGTGGTGACTTCCTGTTGAAGAGCCGCAAGGCTTTCCACTACAGAATTTAGTACACTTTCCACATTCATCGTCCGGGCTGGGTCTTGTTACTTGGGCTTGTCAATCTGTCAAGATCGGCAGTAGCACAAGGAACATAAACGCCACTAACCTTCTGTCTTGGCCCAGCGGAGACGATGTCAGATGCTAGATCCTCTATTCCCATTCATACACGCCCCCCAACAGGGAAACCATATACCTCTGTCTGGCTTCGTGCATAGAAGGGAAAAAAGGAGAGAAGAAGCGTTGGAGGAGAGCGGGGATGCGGTCGTTCTATCTTCGTTACTCTCTCTGAGATGGACTGGGTCTAAGGGACAGCTCTGTAACACCTTCCCAGGTATCTAAAAGGTGAACAAAACACGCAATTACCTCTCAAGTCCATATAATACTTCAATATGCCAATAATGGGGATGAAGACTTCACTCACCACACTTTCTGTATACAGGACTTTAGTGAAAGGTAAAACCTTCGCTCCCTTTCTCTTCCACATGTCCTTTAACAAAGAGGATATAGTCCCAAAGTCGTAGTAGTGCAACTCCTCCACGAATTAACTTAAATAAACTTAACATAAGACTGATCAAGAATTACTGCTGAATCTTCTCTCCTATAGTTGTTATTTGCACAACTAGGACTTCAAGTCCCACAAGGCAGTTCAAAATGTCACTGGATATCCAACTTGGATCTATAAATGCTATTCACATACTCAGACTCTCATCAGGAAACTACATGCGCGGCCGCGCTAGATCCTTAGTCCTCCTCAAAACTCTCAGTCGGTACACTGCCCGCGTTTCTGACTTCACGCGCACAATAATACAAACTGAATTACTCACGTGTTCCTTAGCGCAGAATGCGCTAAGCGAAACTCCGCGGCTACTCTGACAGGCGTTCGCCTTCAAGAGTCCAAGAAACCAAATCTCGACAGAGAAGGAGGCGAGCCCGCGCTCCTTCTTACTTTATACACAGGTCTGATTGGAGTTCTCCGCTTCTCCCCAGGCAATGAACAACAGTGCTCTCCTTTGCGCTGTAATTCTTCTCGCTGAAATCCGGCGGGGAACACCTTCCGCCTCTCCTCTGACTCGAACTGCAGGAACAATTGACAATCACCTTTATCTGGGAAAGGAGGGGCTTAGTACAAACGAGTCTCCCCCATGGCAGTCTGGGAGTTGTAGTTGTTTGTAACATTCCCGTTTTTCTCACATAGCTGGAAGGCAGCCCCTTCGTCCTCGTAATCGCCACACATGGTCCACCATCACCAGGATAAATCTGTGCCCAGATGCTGTCTGAAGATCCATGGGACCAACAATGTTAATCCCTACCCTCTCAAAGGGAACCCCCACCACAGGTAGTGGTATCAGGGGGGCCTTTGTTGTACCACCTGCCTTGCCACTGGCTTGACAGGTGGCACAGGAGCGACAAAACTCCTTTGTGTCTTCAGACATGTGGGGCCAATGAAAGTGAGAGACAATCCTGTCCCAAGTCTTGTTTTGTCCCAGGTGCCCCTGCTAGAGGAATATCATGGGCTAGTGTCAATAGGAAGCCCCTTATTTTCAGAGGTATAACCACCTCCTGGCTGAACCAGGCTTGGGGTCTCTACTCTCTGAGTACAGGAGTCCAACATCCCAATAAATCTTATCGGTCCCACTAGCATTCCCGGCAGCCTCAGCAGCAGCCTGATGTCTGAGCGGTTCAAGGGAAGGGCAACTCAGCTGCTCCTGACTCAGATCTGCCCTGGAAGGGCCACCTGTCCCCAAGAACCCAACATGACCAGGCTCAAGCTCATCTGGGACAGTTCCTTCTTCAGGACTACAATCATCTCCCTCAAGAGGCTGATCTGTATTCTGAGTCAGGGGGGAAGCACTGCCTTAATCCTACTGCTCCTTTTCTTAGAAAGTACCTGGTCCATTATTCCAGAATCCAAGGACCTAGTCACAGCAAACACATGTGCAGAGATACCTAACATATCTGCATGGGTCTTGAGCTCCACTTCAGCCCAAGCTGGAGTCTCTAGATCATTGCTGTGAGAAGTTGGCCTGATGTGTGATGTCCACTATTCTAGTGGGCTCCCTGTATCAGTCCAAACAACCCTTATGGTGATGGTTGCAAAGTCAACCTTATAGACCAGCTATCCTAGTGGTAGCATGGACAAAGCAGTCTTAGGCTAAACTCAAGAGGGCATGTGAAGCCAGCTGTTTTACCATATGTAACCCCTTTAATACCAAGTGAAAGGACACCACACAGGTTATATGTAAAAATATATATGTATTTATTACTAACACAACCCTCTGAACTCTTTATGAGGTCAGAGGCATGAGCACATAACAAGATACTCAATTATCATACAATAAGTTGCACAAAATACAGTAGAGCCCTAGGGGCACGTTAAACCATATACTAAAATAGTGGTATAAGGACCACTTCACGAACAAAGGATAGGCCTAGGGCCTAGGAATACGCTGGGGCTACGCTGTACTACCAAGAGTAAGGAAGCAGGAGACCAATGGGAGGCGTGTGCAGTGTCTTAACACGTATGCAAGATACCATAGAGTTAGAATGGGAACAAAAGAATTGGAAACTGGTTCTTTTAGGACACTTCCGGATGAACTAGGAGAAAGCTACTTGAAACTTAGACCCTAGGATAGTCAATACCCAAAGGAGTACCGAAATACTCACGTTACTTCACCCACAAGAAGCGAGTGCATAGGTGTCAAAGTGTGTGGGGTTTCGCCGTTGAATCCTATGGAGCCGTGAAGAAAGATGCTGCAGGCGACCAGGAGCTAAGTGTCCGGGTGGATTCAACGGTGGATCGAGGATGAAGAGTACCTGAACGCACAGGGGACAGAGTCTGGGTCACAAGTCAGTGACCAGGAAGGAACCAGGCGATGTCGGGTTGCGATCCGGTGATGTTGTGAAGCTTGACTCTGCAGCCACATAGACCAGGAGGCGTCGTCGACAACCAGGAGCTGGATACGAACTATCCCACAAAAGATTTCACTGTTGGCGGCATCGGATTCCGGTTTGAAGTCAACAGGCCTTGGCAAATGCAACCCACGCTGGAATCGAATATTCGCTTCGGGAAAGACCAGCAAGGTCTATGGGGCTTCTCCTTTGCAGGGAAGTTGGGGCCCACCTGGAGCAACCAGGCAGGCAGTGTAGATTCAAAGGTTCGTCGTCACAGACCGGACAGGCGCGTCGAGCAGGAAAATGCAGAAGGGCCTCATGCAGAACTCGTGGAGTGTGGAGGGCTGATCTTCGGTGAAGTTGATGCTTAGGGCTGGGGCTTCTCAATCCCCAATGCACAACTTTGAGGGTACCTTAGAAGCTGCACAAGTAGCAAGTAGCAGGTTTTTCAAGATGGCCAGTCCTACGTCTCTTGTTGCCTCCACGGGTCTCAGCTTTGCAGAGACTGTGGATCGGGGTCAAAGAAGTCAGGAAGTTTGGCTCTTGTCAGACTCTGTGCTCAGGCTCACTGCGGGAGCAGCGACAAAGTAAGCTGCAGATTGCTGGATGGTGCCTGTAGGTACAGGGTGGTCACTCCTTGACCACAAGGGAGATTCTTCAGTCGTCTTCTATGAAGTAGATCGTCGAAGGTCGAGAGTTTCGTTACAAGTTTCAGTTCAGGATTAATCTAAAGTCTCTTGACTCAGCTCCTACCTTTATACCAATCTTAGGGGCTAGATTACCTGCTAGGTCCCTCCTATGGGTGGGACCAGGGAAGGGGGTGGTTACACCCCTTTCCCTTTGTCCGGATTTGCGCCAGAGCTGGGGCTGGAGTGCCCCAGCACCAGTTTGAACCGGACTATGCATGGGACACCTTGTGTGCCCCAGGCAGTGTCTCATTTCATTCAGCCCTCCCTGCCCCAATACACTTTGGCCTGTATGGGGTGGTGCTAGCACCTCCCAAGACAGGAAATCTATTGTCCAAGCCTCCCTCGCTGGAAGGACTCCCAGCAGCAGGAGATCAGACTTGTGTCTATGGCAGCAGCATACATTTTGTGATGCTGAGGCTCTGGTTAACTTTAACCGGGATTAGTAGGAACAACATGCCTTCTCCCTCTAGAAGGGTAGAATGCTACCCCCGTCACCAGAACTGGCGAGGGAATAGTATTCCAAAGCGTATGACACCTTACACGACATGTTTTGATAAAGCCAAACCAAAGTTAGCATACAACCGTGAGGATTATAATGCACTTAAGAGTATATGGTATGGCTATATCATAGAACAGCTATAAGGACATGGTTCCGAAAGCTGCAGACTGGCTCAGCTCATTCTAGAGCCTCATCTCACATAAAACCAAGCACCCTGCATTCAGGATTGTTAAGGCCTGCCATAGGAGTGACTTATAGGTACATATGTGTCTATATATAATGGTAGGTATATGAATACTGTACCTAAGCAAGGGGTAATTACACGACCTTGCCCCAGCTTAGTGATCAGCCAGATGTGTCAGTTTGGATGGCCAGCCAGGGGTGGCAAAAGATATGCTGCAGCCCCTGCTAGGCCTTGGGTGCACCTATGCCCTGGGTACCTATGGTACACTGTACAGGGACTCATAAGAGTGACCCATTTCCCAATTGATGATGTGCCTAAAGTACATGGTATGAATTTTAGAGAGAGAACAGGAGGGCTGTGGGTCTGATTATCAAGCCCACAGCCACATTAAGTCGAAAACCAGTGAAGCAAAAAGTGGGGTGACCATAGGAAAGCAGACCCTACTCTCCTACATAACCCCCCCCCCCCCCCCCAAATGCAGGGACATTAGACTAACATTGACCAGTTGTGTCTTCATGTTCTAAGTGGAAGTACCTGGAGAGACCATCTGCATTGCCATGGTCTGTCCCTGGTCTGTGCTCCACTTTAAAGTCCATCCCCTGTAGAGAAATTGAGGTTTGGGATGTTCACCTTTCATCTGATTTAGCCACAAGAGGGGCTTATGGTCTGTCTGAATCTTGAAGTGGGTGCCAAACAAGTATGGCCTCAGCTTCTTCAGGGCCTAAACCACAGCAAAGGCCTCCCTCTCAATGGCTGACCAACGTTTCTCTCTAGGGGTCAGCCTTCTGCTAATAAAAGCAATGGGCTGGTCCTGACCATCTACATTCAGTTGTGAAAGCACAGCTCCCACCCCCAACTCAGAAGCATCTGTTTGGACAATGAACTCTTTGGAGTAGTCAGGACTCTTCAGGATAGGTGCAGAGCACATGGCCTTCTTCAGGTTGTCAAATGCCTTTTGACAGCTTACTGTCCATTGAAACTTTTTTGGCATCTTCTTTGAAGTCAAGTCATTAAGTGGTGTCACAATGGACCCATAATTCTTAACAAACTTTCTGTAATAACCAGACAGGCCTAAGAAAGCTCTGACCTGTGTCTGGGTGGTTGGAGGAGCCCAGTCCTTGATGGTCTGAATCTTACTCTACAGGGGTTGAACCTGACCCCCACCTACAAGGTGGCCCAGGTACACAACCTTACTCTGCCCTATCTGGCACATTGTGGCCTTGATAGTTAGGCCTGCCTTCTGCAGGGCTTCTAAAACCTTCTTCAGGTGGATCAGGTGATCCTCCCAGGTGGAGCTGAAGACAGCAATATCATCTAGATAAGCTGTGCAAAAGTCATCCAACTCAGTGAGGACTTGGTTCACCAACCTTTGGAAAGTGGCAGGTGCATTCATCAAGCCAAAGGGCATCACCACAAATTGGTAATGACCTCCTGGGGTTGAGAAAGCAGTTTTGGCCTTGGCATCCTCAGCTAACCTGATTTGCCAATAGCCTGCTGTCAGGTCAAATTTGGCAGAAGCCAATCTATCAATGAGCTCATCTGCTCTTGGAATTGGGTGAGCATCTGTCCTAGTTACAGCATTGAGACCTCTGTAGTCCACACAGAACCTCATCTCTCTCTTACCATCTTGGGTGTGAGGTTTTTGCACAAGGACTACTGAGCTGGCCCAGGTGCTATCTGAGGGCTCATTTACTCCCAGCGCCAACATGTTCTGTACCTCAGTCTTTATACAGTCCCTGACATGGTCAGGTTGCCTGTAGATCTCACTCTTCACAGGCAGACTGTCACCAGTGTCCACCTCATGGGTGCACCAGTTAGTCTGAATAGGTGTCAAGGAAAACATATGTCTGAAGGACTGTAGAACGTGTCTGCAGTCCTGTTGCTGCTGGTCAGTGAGGCTGCCAGCTAAGGCCACACCATCAACTGAACCATCATCAGGGTTCTGAGTCAACAGGTCTGCGAGAGGGCCACTCTCTTCATCTTGCCCCTCATCTGTAGCCATGAGCAAGCCCATGTCTGCCCTGTCATCATATGCTTTGAGTCTGTTGACATGGAGCACCCTGTAGGGGCTCCTGGGAGTTCCAAGGTCCACCAGGTAGGTGAACTCTCCCTTTTTCTCACCAATTGTGTGGGGTCCAGACCATTTGTCCTGGAGTGCTGCTGGGGCCACTGGCTCCAACACCCACACCTTCTGTCCTGGCTGGTACTCAGTCAGCACAGCCTTTTGGTCATACCAAGCTTTCTGAAGTTCTTGGTTAGCCTCAAGGTTTTTAGAAGCCTTCTTCATATACTCAGCCATCCTGGAGCGGAGACCAAGTACATAGTCCATTATGTCTTGTTTAGGCTTTTTGAGAGGTAACTCCCATCCTTACTTCCCCAGACATAGGGGTCCCCTTACAGGATGCCGAAACAAAAGTTCAAAAGGGCTGTAGCCAACCCCTTTTTGTGGGACCTCTCTGTAAGCAAACAGAAGGCAGGGTAGAAGGATATCCCATCTTCGCCTAAGCGGTTCAGGTAAACCCTTGATCATACCCTTCAATGTCTTGTTAAATCTTTGAACAAGGCCATTGCACTGTGGATGGTAGGGTGTAGTGAATTTGTAATTTACACCACACTCCTTCCACATTGCAGTTAGATACCCAGACATGAAGTTTGCACCTCTATCTGAGACAACCTCCTTTGGAAAGCCCACTCTTGAGAAAACTCCTAGGAGGGCTCTTGCCACAACAGGTGCTGTTGTGGTCCTTAGGGGAATAGCTTCTGGATACCTGGTGGCATGATCCACTACCACCAGTATAAATCTGTGCCGAGAAGCTGTTTGGGGATCTATCGGTCCAACAATTTTAATCCCTACTCTTTCAAAGGGTACCCCCACCACAGGTAGTGGTATGAGGGGGGCCTTTGTTGTGCCACCTGATTTGCCACTGGCTTGGCAGGTCACACAGGAGCAAAAAAAACTCCTTGGCATCTTCTGACATATGGGGCCAGTGAAAGTGAGGGACAAGCCTGTCCCAAGTCTTTTTCTATCCTAGATGTCCTGCTAAGGGAATATCATGGGCTAAGGTAAGAAGGAAACCCCTACATGCCAGAGGTATGACCAACCTCCTGGAAGCACCAGGCTTGGGGTCTCTAGCCTCTGAATAAAGGAGTCCTTCATCCCAGTAAACTCTGTGGGTACCTGTAGCATTCCCAGCAGCCTCAGAAGCAGCCTGCTGTCTGAGGGGTTCAAGAGAGGGGCAGTGTAACTGTGCCTGCCTCAAGTCTGCCCTTGAAGGTTCCCCTGTCCCAAGAAACTCAACCTGGTCAGGTTCAAGGTCTTCTAGGACAGTTCCTTCAGGGGTCTCACAATCAGCTTCCTGAGAAGGCTGAGCTTCACTTGAGGGCAGGGGGGAAGGCTCTGCCTTAACCCTTCTGCTCTTTCTCTTGGGTGGTACGTGGTCCATAGTTACAGGATCCAAGACCTGTTCAGTTTGGCACTTTTTGGCCTGTGACCTGGTCACAGCAAGGACATGAGCTGATATGCCTAAGATCTCTGCATGAGTCTTATACTCCACTGCTGACCATACTGAGGATTCAAGATCATTGCCCAACAAATACTCCACTGGGAGATCTGCACTTACCACAACTCTTTTGAGGCCAGTTACCCCTCCCCAGGAGAAGTTAACAACTGCCACACTATTTTTGGTCACCAGGTAATTATCACCCAGTACAATCTGTCCAGGGTCCACAAAGTTAGGTGTCACCATGGTGACACTGGTGCATGTGTCCCTGTAGGCCTGAGCCACTTTGTCATTAATTAAAGGTGTTTGCCTGTATTTGCCCAGAGTACTGGGACTCACAGTAGAGGACATAGCCATGTCCACATTACAGAAAAGAACAGGCTGAGTGGGGATCCTGACTAGGTCAGAATCCACCTAAGTACACATGGTTAACCCCACTATAACCTTGGGTTGGGAACTACTAAGCATGGGCTGAAAATTCGTTCCGCTCGCGGAATTTGCGGATTTTCCGTGATTTTGCAATCCGCGAATCTCGCGAAATCGCGGTAAAATCCGCGCATCAGCGCGGACGACTTTTCAGCCAAGCACTTACAGGGTTACGGCAGCAGGTGCAAAAGTTGAAGCAAATTTTTTGTAACCTTTTACAAAAGGGTTAAAAAAAATTAACTTCAACTTGGGCATCTGCTGCTGTAAGCCTGTAAGGGCTTCCTGGCGCCTCGTTGCCTACTTGCAACTATTCTCTGACCCTGCTCTGACCCTTGAAGCAGGGTCAGAGAATAGTTACAAGTAGGCAATGAGGCGCCTGTCACGAAAAATAAACCTCAACAGGAAGCACTGACAGATATAAAAACAAGCATTTGCAATGCAATAGGTCTCGCATTAGGAAAGTTTGAGCTATTGGTCTTGTAAATGACAATTTTTTTTATTTATGTGTTGGTTTTGAAAATAGCTAAATTAATAGCTTTGTCATTTACAATGCCAATAGTTATAACTTTCGCAAATGTGACACCTATTGCATTTGTAATGCAACATGTTTTGTATTTATGTGACTTAGATGTATTGATATTACAAATTACAATGGCTTTTAATTTTTTTAAATGATTAATACTTAAATAAAAGTGATTTTAATTTATAATGGCAATAGCTTAAACTTTTGTAAATAACTTTTGTGAAGATTATGTTCAGTGTATTTTATTGTAACGAAAATCCAAGAACAGAAGTGAAATATTAACATCTTTTTGTGGCATTTGTAATAAAGCTTGAAACATTGAGAGAACATATTTGAACCAGATGTTGTTGAATGGTTGCACAGATTGATGCTGAGGTGACGCTGAGTGGTGCTGTGGTTGTGCTGAGTGGTGCTGTGGTGATGCTGAGTGGTGCTGTGGTGGTGCTGAGTGATACTGGTGATACTGGGATGGTGCTGAGTGATGCTGGGGTGGTGCTGAGTGATGCTGGGGTGGTGCTGAGTGATGCTGTAGTGGTGCTGAGTGATGCTGTGGTGGTGCTGAGTGATGCTGTGGTGGTGCTGTGTGGTGCTGTGGTGGTGCTGAGTGATAAAGTGGTGGTGCTGAGTGATGCTGTGGTGGTGCTGAGTGATAATGTGGTTGTGCTCAGTGATAATGTGGTGGTGCTGAGTGATGCTGGGGTAGCGCTGAGTGATGATGCAGAGGGCAGAAAGGCACCGAAAGCAGTCTAACAAAGGGCAGAAGGGCGGAAAAACGAGTCTAACAGAGGGCAGAAGGGCACAAAAAACCAGTCTAACAGAGGACAGAAGGGCAGAAAAACAAGGGAAAAACAAGTCTGACAGAGGGCAGAAGGGCACAAAAAACGAGTCTAACAGGGGGCAGAAAGGCACAAAAACGAGTCTAACAGAGGGCAGAAGGGCACAAAAAATGAGTCTAACAGAGGGCAGAAGGGCACAAAAACAAGGGAATAACAGAGGGCAGAAGGGCACAAAAAACGAGTCTAACAGGGGGCAGAATGAATCCCGCCCTGCGTGTTTGTCCACGAAGATGCCACCTTTTTGTGCAATACCTCTACTCAACTGGAGTACTTTCTACTGTCTAATCAGTAAGTGCTCTCTTGTTGGCTAAATATATAGGGGCAGATTTACAATAAGTGGCGCATCCCCAGGGATGCGCCAGTTATTGTGCGCTGCAGCTCCGCCACCCATGGTGCGCCGCATTTACAATGCGGTGCACCATGTGGCAAAAACGGCACAGATGCGTCACGCATCTGTGCCATAAAAGCAGCGCATTGCTGGAGCTGAGTCGCAAGCGCGACGCAGCTCCAGCAAATCTCTGGGGGGCCCTATCTCCCCAATGCTGCATCAAGCCTTGCGCCTGCTTCAAGCAGGCACAGGGTTTTGACGCAGCATTGGCCTAAAATGGAAATCTTGTAGATTTCACTCAGCCACTTTTAGGAGGCGTTCCTGCGCAGGAACGCCCTCCCCTGCGCCGGAACGCCTCCTGATGGCGCAGGGCTTTACAACGTGACGCATCTCTCAGATGGGTCACGTTGTTAATACCCAGCACCATGGCACCTCTTTTGTGCTGCCGCTGCGTCACAAAAGTGACGCAACTGCGGCGCAAAAGAGGCGCAAGCGGCTTGTAAATCTGCCCCATAGTGCTTTTACTTCACTGTAGCTGCGTAAAGGGCCAGAAGATGTGTCTCCAGTGACCATGTGGGCCTGTGCCTGTGTTACAGGCACACATGGTCACTGGAGACACATCTTCTGGCCCTTTACGCAGCTGCAGTGTAGTAAAAGCACTATACATTTACCCAATGAGGGAGCACTTACTGGATTAGCCAGTAGAAAGTACTCCAGGGCAAATCACAAAATAATCAGCGATTTCGCGGGGAGATTCGCGAATTCGCAGATTTTTTTGCGATTTCGCGGGGAAATCTGCGAATTTGCAGAACGCGAATTCACAAATTTTGCCCATGCTTAGGAACTACCACTGTTAACTGTACTAGGGGGGTGCAGGTGCCTTAGGGGCAATAGTGGTAGGGTCTGTACCTTTCTTGGTGCACTCACTGAACCAGTGAGAGGCAGATTTACAATAATTACACCAAGGTTTCTTTGGATCTTCTTTCTTCTTCTTAGAATTTTGGGACCCCCCTTCATTAGCTTTTTGGGTGCCTGAAGAAGACTTCTGGTCTTTTGGTTTCTGATCCACACCTTTTTGGTCTGCCTTTTTCTGATCAACACCTCGGACCTGGTTTTTCTGCTTAACCCTGGTTCTGACCCACTTGTCTGCCTCCTTTCCCAATCCTTGGGGAGAGGTCAGATCTGAGTCAATCAGGTGTTGGTGCAACAACTGGTTCTAATAATTGTTAAGTATTTGCTCTCTCATGATAAAATTATACAATCCTGTATAGTCCTTAACTTTACTTCCCAGCAACCAGCCTTCCAGAGCCTTAGTGGCACAATCAACAAAATCAGTCCAGACCTGAGTCTGTGTCTTCTGGGTATCTCTGAACATCAACCTGTACTGTTCAGTGGTTAGGCCAAACCCATCAATCAGAGCACTCTTCAGGACAGTGTAATTGTTAGCATCATCATCACTAACTGTGAGGAGCTTGTCTCTTCCTTTTTCTGAAAAGGAGAGCCACAAGATTGCTGCCCACTGACTTTGGGGTACCTGCTGTACTTTGCAGGCCCTCTCCAAAGCAGTTATCCATTTGTAGATATCATCCACAAATTTGTAGGGGGGGCACAATCTTAGTCAGGTTTCTATTGTCATAGGACCTGTCTTTATCCTCAGGGATATTGCTGCCACCAGTGGACTCTAGTCCATTTAACATTTGCTCTCTTTCAAGAGCAAGTTTTGCCTTGGCTAGGGCAAGTTCTTCCCTCTCAATCCGTAGTTGGACTTCCCTGGTGTTCTCTCCTCTGAGGAGACGTCATTCCCCTCTGAGAACCCCTTGAAGCATTGGAGTGGAGATATTCCCTGGAATGGGATCTTTCCATCCTATACCTCTGGCTAAGTCCACTTGTAGGCCTGAATGGGGCTGTCCCATTCTCAGCCTCAAATAGGCTTAGGTTAGCCTGGCTAAGTCTCCTAACTGGAACCTTGCTGTCTACCTCTTCCCCAGAATCTTCCTCCTCCTCAACCTCATCATCATCTATGACTGTAGGGTCAGGCGCATCTTCTGTTGTGGGTAGTACCTCATCTGCATTACCTGAGGGGCCTGAACTAGAGGCTTTCTGAACATCATATTCTTACATGAGTTCTATCAGGTGCTTGAGGGTAGGGTTGGAACCTTGTTTTAATCTTCTAGTTGTGCACAAGTGCCTCAACTCATGAAACTTAAGGGTGTCATATCTTGAAGGTATCCTTAAATGATCTACCTCCACTGGGAGAGATCCACTTGGTTCTGCTATCAGAGACACGATCTAGTGAGGTGTGGTGTGTGCACCTACCTACACTAAGTGTTTCCTACTAAACCTCTCTAGGAGTTGTCGTCAGGGTGTGCTAAGCTCTTTAGTTTACAACAACTAAGTTCAGTAGAACTTAACTATTATAAGTCTTGTTGTATATACCTATGGTACCTAATGTGATCTTTCAAATGATATCTCAAAGATTACAATTGGTAAAACAACAGCAAGCTCTAATCCCAACCGCTGCACACCAATGTGAGAAGTTGGCCTGATATGTGATGTACACTATTCTAGTGGGCACCCTGTATCAGTCCAAACAACCCTCATGGTGATGGTTGTAAAGTCAACCTTATAGACCAGCTATTCTAGTGGTAGCATGGACAAAGCAGTCTTAGGCTAAACTCAAGAGGGCATGTGACGCTACCTGTTTTACCATATGTAACATCTTTAATACCAAGTGAAAGGACACCACACAGGTTATATGTAAAAAAATATATATATATTTATCACTAACCCAACCCTCTGAACTCTTTATGAGGTCAGAGGCATAAGCACATAACAAGATACTCAATTATCATACAATAAGTTGCACAAAATACAGTAGAGCCCTAGGGGCACGTAAAACCATATACTAAAATAGTGGTATAAGGACCATGTCATGAACAAAGGATAGGCCTAGGGCCTAGGGAATCTCTGGGGCTATGCTGTACTACCAAGAGTTAGGAAGCAGGAGACCCACGGGAGGCGTGTGCAGTTTCTTAACACACACTCGAGTTACCATAGAGTTAGAATGGGAACGAAAGAATTGGAAGCTAGTTATTTTAGGACACTTCCGGATGGACTACGAGAAAGCTACTTGAAACTTAGACACTAGGATAGTCAATACCCACAGGAGCACCTAAATACTCTTGTTACCTTACCCACCGAAAGCGGGTGCATAGGTGTCAGAGTGTGTCGGGTTTCGTCGCTGAATCCTATGGAGTCGTGAAGAAAGATGCTGCAGGCGACCAGGAGCGAAGTGTCCGGGTGGATCCAAGGGTGGATTGAGGATGAAGAGTACCTAAAAGCAGAGGGGACAGAGTCTGGGTCACTAACCAGTGACCAGGAAGGAACCAGGCGATGTTGGGATGCGATCAGGTGATGTCATGAAGCTTGACTCTGCAGCCACGTCGACCAGGAGGCGTCGACGATGACCAAGAGCTGGATACCGACTGTCCCACAAAGGACAGTCGGTATCCAAAGGACAAACAAAGGATCTCGCTGTTGGCGGTGTCAGCCTCCGGTTTGGAGTCAACAGGCATTGGCAAATGCAACCCACACAGGAATCGAATATTCGCTTCGGGATAGACCAGCAAGGTCTATGGGGTTTCTCCTTTGGCCCACCTGGAGCAATCAGGCATGTGGTGTAGATTCAAAGGTTTGTTGCCAACGGGCAAGTGACCGGACAGATACGTCAAGGAAGAAAATGCAGAAGGGCCCCACGCAGAACTAGTGGAGTGTGGAGGGCTGATCTTCGGTGCAGTTGATGCTCGGGGCTGGGGCTTCTCAATCCCCAATGCACAATTTCGAGGATGCCTCAAAAGCTGCACAAGTAGCAAGGAGCAGGCTTTTTAAGATGGCTGGTACCACGTCTTTCGTCGCGTCCACGGGTCTCAGCTTTGCAGAGACTGTGGATCGGGGTCAAAGAAGTCTGGAAGTCTGGCTCTTGTCGGACTCTGTGCTCGGGCTCCAGCGGGAGCGTCGACAAAGTAAGCTGCAGATTGCTGGATGGTGCCTGTAGGTACAGGGTGGTCACTCCTTGACCACAAGGGATATTCTTCAGTCGTCTTCTTAGAAGTAGATCGTCGAAGGTCCAGAGTTTCATTACAAGTTTCAGTTCAGGATTAATCTAAAGTCTCTTGACTCAGCTCCTACCTTTATTTTAATCTGAGGGGCTGGATTACCTGCTAGGTCCCTCCCTTGGGTGGGACCAGGGAAGGGGTGGTTACACCCGTTTCCCTTTGTCCAGTTTCACGCCAGAGCTAGGGCTGGAGGGCCCAAGCACCGGTTTGACCCGGCCTATGCATGGGGCACCTTGTGTTCCCCAGGCAGTGTCTCATTTTATTCAGCCCTCCCTGCCCCAATACACTATGGCCTGTCTGGGGTGGTGCTAGCACCTCCCAAGACAGGAAACCTATTGTCCAAGCCTCCCTTGCTGGAAGAACGCCCAGCAGCAGGAGGTCAGACTTGTGTCTGTGGCAGCAGCATCCATTTTGTGATGCTGAGGCTCTGGTTAACTTTAACCGGGATTAGTAGGAACAACATGTCTTCTCCCTCTAGAAGGGTGGAATGCTACCCCCGTCACCAGAACTGGACGCAATCAGGTCACCCACTCTCGGAGGGGTCGGTCTTCAGGTGGGCTCACTATCTGGGTCGTGTAAGCTGGAATGTAGGCCTGAGCAACTCAGGGCAGCTAAACTGTCCTCTAATGTCCAACATGTAAGAATTCGGCTTACAGGCAAAGAAGATGGTGTAATTGATATAGTGAATGTATATATTCCATGGGGTGGTCCCCAGAGGTACAAATGATCTGGAGGAATTTAGTAACTTGTATTAATAGTATTAGGGAGGACGAGGCGATGCGCAAGTCACTTGGGGAGGGTAAAGGGGTGTGGCATGTGTTATTGATTCATGTAGATGTCAACACCCAACCATCAAATATCAGTTACAGAGTTACATAGTGTCCTGCAACCTATTCCTTCTAAGGACCCACGTCCAGCTCCAAAATTTAGCTATAGCAATAACAATGACCTCGCTAATGTCAGTTTTTAGGATACGCAGAGCCGTTTGGCAGGATCTTGTTCCAATTTTAGCACAAACTGGCTTGAGCCATTTAAGACGATGGGCTTATATGCATAAGTAGTGTCGACTGAGGAAGGCCGATCAGTGCCCTTAGAAACTTGTTCTGAGATTGGACTAAAGGAACTAAGTTTGCGAAGGCCCAGAGTTCAGCTCCATAAATTATTCAGGCTTTAACCTTCCCTTGGTATATAGCCAAAACCGGAGCAACTGGTTTAGTTTAGGATAAACAATGTTCTTTTAGGAGGGCCCCTGCTAGTTGGTTATGCATTAAGACTAGCAAATCCATCTGTGGCTTCCAGTTCATCCTTTTGCCCATGGTTGTTCAAGGGACGCAGTATTCATTTCTACTCTGGCTTTCACTGTTTTTAATTTATGTAAAACCATGAACTTTGTCTTGTCAACATTGACCACAAGATCATGGCATTACAAAAAAGACTAAATCTAACAAGGGATCTTTGCAGACCAGCTTGTGTTTTGGACAGAATTAAAGTGTTGTCTGCAAACATTAATAGAGGAACCCTCAAACCAGCGAGAGTAGGAGCGTCTGTGGGATATTCAGAGTAGCATGAGATAACATTATAAATGAACAAAGAGAAAAGGGTAGGGGATAAAACACACCCCAGCCAAGCTCCCCTGTTCACAAGAAAACGTTCAGCTATCGCACCTTGTTGGCCCCACCTGACTTGGGCATTGGTAGAATCATGTAGTTTTATGATGAATGATAGGATCTCAGCGGGCATTCCAGCTACTTTAAGAGTGTCCCAAAGTTTGTTACGGGGAACTAGATCAAAAGCAGATTTAAGATCTACAAATGCTGCATAAAGGGTGCCCCAGCTAAGACCACGGTGTTCCAATAAAACAACTATTGTTGGTGATCTGAACCTCCATTTAGACGACCCCAATGACAATTACGCCTCTAGCTTCAAAGAAACCTTACAAGTGCTGGGATTAACGCTTAGGACTTTTGAAGCTACTCACAAGGCGGGACACTCCCTTGACTGTATTAGTTCCAATCTAAATAAAATGACGGTAAATAACCTCATACCTCAGACTTGGACGGTCCACTACTTCATTTAATTTAATATTGAATTAACAGGGAGTCAAATGATGTCAAAGGAGGTAGCAAATAAAGGGAAAACTTTACCTAGTTGGGGAAAAATCATGAAACATCCTGATCTTAGTAGTTGGGCCGCGGAAAGTAAACCTACCCTTTCAGGGAACACTACCATAGATTACCAAAGGTTTGAGAAATGGATGACAGAGACCGGAAATAAAATTAGAAATCCTGAAAGAACTAGAGATTCCATAGGTAAAAGGAGATTTTCCGCTCCCTGGTTCCTAGACACACTAAAAGAACAATTGGTGGAAGTGAAACTTTTAGAGCATAAATGGCGATGGAACTATGAGAATGACGCAAAGGAGATATATAAGAAGGCTAGGAGATCATATCATGCTTCTATTATAGCTGCAAAAATTAAGTACTTTACTTCCCGCATTGAAGCAGCTAACAACAAACAAAAATACATTTTTAAAATTGTTAATAGCTTCACTAAGCCTAAAATCGTAACCCAAGAGATTCCCCCATCTCAGAAATTGTGTAACAACATAGCCAACTACTTCACCCAAAAAATAGATACGCTCACAAAAGACTTTCCCCAATTCGTGAAAGCAGAGTCTACGAGCGAAACTGATCTGAACCCCCATCATCCCAGATGGGAAAAATATGGCCATATTAGTCTAGATGACTCTCTTCAGGGAATCCCCCCTACGCTCCTTCAATCCTTAATACAGGAGGTTAACCCTTGTATTAACTCCATCATTAATTCGTCCCTTCAATCAGGGGAGATTCCCCCACTGTGTAAGGTAGCGGTGGTGAAACCGTTACAGAAAAAGACGCTACCAGACCCCACAACTTTGTCCAACCTACGTCCCATCTCTCTTCTCCCTGCCATTTGCAAGATTACAGAATCCTATGCTAACAAACAACTGATGGCATTTCTAGAAGAAAATGACATTCTGCATCCCTGTCAAGCAGGTTTCAGGACCCACCATTCCACCGAATCTGCACTCCTGTCATCCACCGAAACCATCCGTGCTGCATTGGATCAGGGCAAACTGGCTGTCCTGATCCTCTTAGATCTCTCTGCAGCATTCGACACGGTATCCCATGCTATCCTTTTACATCGCCTCGCTAATGCAGGCAAAGCAGGAACCGTGTTTGAATGGTTTAAAAACTACCTGGCACATAGGCGCCAGATTGTTATGTTGGGCGATTTCTCTTCAGAAGAAAAAACCATTAAAACAGGGGTCCCGCAGGGCTCTAGCCTGAGCCCCACGCTATTCAACCTATATATGGTTCCCCTACTAAAATTAATTTCTTCCTACAACATCAGTACTATTGCCTACGCTGATGACACCCAGCTTGTTCTGACCCTTGATAAAAATCAATCCAATGCAGAACTAGCACTGAAAGAATGCCTGTCAGCAACCTTTAAGTGGATGTCACACAACCATTTAAAATGTAACTCGGCAAAAACTGAGGGCAAAAACTGAGATTATTCCTTTTGGTCCTAATAACTGTTTCTCACCACAAGATTGGTGGCCTGAAAATGCAGAAGCCCCCCCAAGGACCATCAATGCTGCTCGAAATTTAGGCATTAAGTTTGACAATACCCTGTCATTTAACCAACAAGCCAAAGAAGTAGCAGGGGTATGCTTTGGTATCATCAGGAGCCTCAGAACATTTTTTGATCTTCTCCCTCTGAGTGCCAGACGTACGGTCGCTGTAGCTCTAAACACATCCAGGCTGGACTATTGTAACAGTCTGTATGCAGGGCTAAATAAACCAGCCCTGCACAGACTTCAAATGGTCCAGCATGCAGCCGCTAGGCTGGTCCTTAGACTGCCTAGAAAATCTTCGGCCTCTACAGCTTTGGATGCCTTACATTGGCTCCCAATACATAAGCGCATCCTGTTCAAGGTTCTTACCATCACATACAGAGCCTTCCACCACCATGGCCCACTGTATCTGCGCAAGTACTTCAGACAATATCATCCGTCACGAGCACTCAGGTCCTCCACAGCTAACTTGCTCTATGTCCCCAGGTTCAAAATGATGACTAGAGGAGGAAAATCCATTGCAGTCATTGGCGCGAAGGTATGGAATAAGTTACCTCCATTCCTGCGTCAATCTGCAACTGAGCAAAAATTCAGAAAATTATTAAACACATGGATTTAGTCCCTACCAAACTCCGAATGCATGGGGCTTCTATGATCCTCCACGTAGACAGGTAGTCTTCCCACAATGCTTTACTGCCTACTGTCATTCAGGAATCTAAGCGCCAAGACACTCCCTGGAGTGGTAGTGCGCTATATAAGTGCCCTTTCACATCACATCACATCACATAAATTTAAAAACTTGGTCGGGGGTGCTAACATAGGAACGAAATCCTGCTTGATAGGTGGATACTATTTCATTATCATCAATCCACCTATTTACCCTACTTAGCACTAATCTAGCCACCAACTTTTGCATAGTGTCTATAAGACTAATAGGCCTGTAGTTAGATGGACTAGCACGATCCCCTTTTTTGTATATGGGGATAATTTCAGCCCCATGCCAGGTTTCCGGAATAGCGGTTCCTCTATCCAGGTCATTGGCAAAAATAAAAATATATTTCAGCCAATTCTCCCTGTCAGATTTAAATATATCTGCTGGGATACAATCCGGACCAGGGGCTCTACCTGCAGCTATCCCATCAAAAGCGCGTTCTATTTACAGTAAGGTGAACGTTAGGGTTGACTCCGGGACTGCAGATTGGTATTGCCCAGGATCATTTGCGTGCAAAGAAAATTGGGTCTGATAATGTGTGACCCAGGCTTCTGGGGGGACATTGTTAACAAGTGCCGGACCAACATTATCACCACTCCACTTAATTAATTGCCAGATACCACACCAGTTTTTCCCATTACATGCAACAAACAAGTCCCTTCATCTATTTTCGTTGTAGGCCTTCTTTGCCAGTAATTGAGTGGCCTTATATTCAGATCTCAGTTTCTTTACCTCCTGCATTAAGCCTGCCCTTATTTCTTTAGACAAAGACCTGTAGGCATTCCTGCATACCCCAGCATACCATTTTGCTGATTTATACACAGGGTGCTTATTGGTTCTCGTTTTGGGTTTTACGAAATAGGTTCTCAACATGGCAAACAGGGCCTCATGAACTGCTGTAGGGGCTTGAAGATCAAGATGTGAGAGGGCAGTAAGGGAATATACAAGTATTAACTTGATTTGAGTCACAATGCCCTCATCCTCAGACACCTGTGCCCGTTTTAACCTGCGGCAGTCATTGGACATAATCACGTCTGCTGTTACAATATCCAAACTGCCACTCGTAATCGAACAACATTTTACGTCTAATGTCAGTAAAAGGGGATCGTGGTCGCTCTCTGATCTTTTCACGACCTCCATGCCCCTCACCCTTTGCCACAGTTCTAAGTTAATAAGAAGATAATCGATCCTACTTTTTCTTAACCCGCTAATAAAAGTGGAATTGCCTTTGTTGTCTGATTTGGATCTTCCATTAACTGCGCAAAGCCCCCACTCCAATGTTAGACTTTTTAGCTTGAAGAGCGGCTTCTGACCAGTTCTTAATTGGGGCAAGCAGTAAAGACGGGACACCCCAGATAGCATCCTCATCACTGGTAAGGTTCCCGTCTTCTAAGCGAAGTGGCTCGAACGTGCAGTTGAAATCCCCTGCAATAGTCTGGTTACAAGACCCTTTTAGTGATGTAATAAATGTGTCCAGTCTGGAGATGGTCGCTGAGGCCTTTCCACCTACCAGCCCTCTGGCATAGACGTTTATAAATATAAACTCAGGTTCATACACAGAGATTATTTTAATGGCCAGATAGTGAGCCCACCTGAAGGCCGACCCCTCCGAGAGTGGGTTACCTGATTGCTGCAATTTGAAAATTAATTAACGCTAATGCTCTCCAGGGTCCATGTTTGCTGGAAGCAGCATATGTCATATTGTGCAACAAACTTCAACCAATCCTCATCCTCTATTTTATTAACCAGTCCCGCTATATTCCATGATAATATGCACAAATTGTCTTCATTAAACTTGTTCGTAATGATGACCCTGCGTTGCCTAGTAGGGCGCAACGAGGCAGTCTCTGGTGACATACTCTATTATTTCTCGATCATAAAAGACACATAAAAACAGTAATATAAAAAAAATCAAGAAATGACTTATTTAAGACAATTAGAGTGTCACATGATAAAATTCATAATAAAATTCCATTAAAACATATCAAACTAATAAAACATGTCATAAAACCTTTTATCTTAAGACTAGATACAAATTCCTAGAAAAAAAGGAATGACCATATTTACACAAGTTTTAGTTAAAAGACCACAATCTTGTGAGCAGATTAGATTAGAAGAGACTAAAAACACCATACCTCATTGAAGTCAGTAACATAGTTACATAGTGCCCTGCAAACTATTCCTTCTAAGGTCCCACGACCAGGTCCAAAATTTTGCCATAGCAATAACAATGACCTCGCTAGTGTCAGTTTTTAGGATATGCAGAGCCATTTGGCAGGATCTTGTTCCTATTTTAGCACAAACTGGCTTGAGCCATTTAAGACGATGGGCCTTATATGCAGGGCAGACAAAGAGAATATGCGGTAAGGTCTCTTCCTCACATGAACAAGAGTGACATTTTGTGTCTTGAGCATTCCCCCACTTTTTGTTGCAAACAATTTTATAGGGAGAGTGCCCACTCTAAATTGGTGATAGAGCTTCCTATCACCAGGGCTGATAATGGTATCCCAATAGGCCTCCAGCCTATATTCAATTTCGTGATCGAGAAAGAGACCTGTTAAGGAATCGTCATTCACCTAAGAAAGAGACTTCTGACAGACAATGTCCCTGTATAAGGCTTTAAATTCTGATTTTGAGGGGAAAGAATTCCCTTCTGGGTCCAACCACAAGTGGTTGAGACCCATATCTAGTAGAGTAGCCTTAATCGTTTGTAGCCATGAGAATGAATGTCTGGGTTGTCAATCGCTAAGTCTTCTACCTGAAAACCCGCCAGTTGTCTGACCCAAATAGGTAAACCACCTGATGGACGCGCTTTAGTGCTAGGAATTGCTGGTTTGCCAAAACCCAAGTAACCTGGCCGAAAGATCGTACTCAGAGACCAAGTCTCCCAGAAGGCAACAATGTCACAAGACTCAACGAAATTAGACCAGTCAGAGGATCTAGTCTTCGTTAGCAGCCCAGCAATATTCCAGGATAAAATATTTAATGTCCTGAAAGGTGAACCTTCACTTTGTTCTGACGAAGCCATGTCCTCAGTACACTGTAACCCACTGTCAGTAGCTACCTGAGGGTTTGGAGCTATCAAATGGGAAGTAGCTGGATGAATAGGGATATTCTCTGTCCCAGATGGATCTACAGATATCAGTCAGTCACAACCATCTAAGCCAGACAATGGGGCAAATCGATTAACTAAATTTAGATCAAGGGGTGGCCTATAACCCTGTGATGGGCTGCGATGGACACTGCAAACCCTCCCTCCTGGCAGAGAATAACAATGAGGTCTGTAGAAGAACCCTAAGGAATGGAGAGATATTTTTCCGGGACAATGCCCTTCATTCCTGCTCCCTAAACGCTCCAGTAAGAGCCTAACTACATGCTCATTATTGAAGTTGGTGACTCCACAGTCACCCCCGTCCTTAGTGGAATATCCAACCCAAGATGAACGTCTAGCCATTATCAATTGGTTGCAAATATCCCAACCCCATACCCCTTCTTCCTTCAATTGTACATTAAGCCAGTGCATTGTTTTTGCCATTAACTGGTCAGTAGATTCTATCTGGCCATCCTGTAGAGTAGGTACATTCCTCAGAACCTCGACCAATGGTACGGCAGCAGGTGGAAGATTAACTATCCTTGGATCGTATCTAGTCAAGCTGTTTACCAACCTGGAGTGTGTTGCTGGGAAATCACGACCAGTTCCCCCAGGGGCAATAATTAGTTGGTTGTCTAAACCCGACATAGGGTTGTTTTATAATCTGAAAATAGGTGTGGGAGCACACTGCTTCACCTCTAAGCATGGGCGGAAAATCCGTTTCGCTCGCGGATTTTGCGGATTTTCGGTAAATTCGCAATCCGCGAGATTCGCGAATCTCCTGCAAAATCCGCAAAATCCGCAAATCCGCGAGCAGCGGATTTCATGGCTTGCTCGCACTGTTCGCGTGAGTTCGCGGCTTCCCAGTACAACTTCGCGCCCCGCGAATAAGCGCAAAATTGCAGAAATACGATCTTAGCAAAACTGAAACTACTTACCAGGTTCAAAAGTTCAGGCTCATCATTAGTAGCCATTTCCTGTAGTGCTTCCTGAGGGGCCCCTCCAGAGTTCAGTTGCCAGTTGCAACTATTATGTGACCCTGCTCTGAACCTCAGAATAGTTACACATATGCCACAAAGGTCCTGAATTACAGCTAAGGGAGACAAGCAGGAGCCAGGCTGGAGGTTCAAATCCATTAATCAGCCCCTAATTCATTATTGTCAGTTGGGGCAGGGCAGGTGTTGTAACTAATTTTGCAACAATGAAAGCACTTAGCAAGTGCAAAAGATCACTAATCAAGAAGCACTAAGGAAGCAGGTGCCAGCTAAAAAAATATTCTGTGACACATTAATCAGCCCCAAATTAATTCAGGTCACTTGAGGCAGGGAAGGTGTGCTTGCGTTGCCACAATAATGTACACTGACTGGACAACCAGAGGGTGCTGTGATGAAACAGAGGGTGGCATGGGTGGGCCAGAGGGTGGCATGAGTAGTCAGAGAGTGGCAGTGGTGACAGAGAGTGGCAGTGATGAAGAAGAGTGTCCCAAACAGGCTGGACACGTAGAAACAACAAGTTCGCGAAACTTGCGACCCGACAGGTAAGTTCGCGTTTTGCGAAATTGTACAAAACCCTCGCGAACTGGCAGAAACCCGCGCGAACACACAAAAAAAATCCGCAAATTCGCGAGAATTCGCGGATTTTGCGGATTGCGAGTTCGCAAATCCGCAAAATTCGCGAACGCGAGATTCGCAAAATTCGCCCATGCTTATTCACCTCCCAGCAGAGTCGCCCCTAAGCATCATGGTTTGTGCAGTCCGACAAGCGAGTACACTTGCAAAGTCTTTAGAGTGTTTCACCAGGTGGGTGCAGATTAGTGCTGGCCTTCTCTGGACACGTGTTTCTAGATAATTATCTGTCATCAGCAGAGATTAGGCATTATTTGGAGTTGCTGAGTACTCGCTTGTCGGACTGCATCAACCATGATGCTTAGGGGCGACTCTGCTGGGAGGTGAAGCAGTGTGCTCCCATACCTATTTTCTACTTAAAGGCTCCCTCGAGCCGCTGTGGGCTGACGAGCTCGTGGAGAGGCACCTGCCCGCCTGGAGAGATACTACGTTCCAAGGATACGGCAGCCTGTGTGAAGCAGTATGCTCCCACACCTATTTTCTCTTGTTTTATAATCTATTGTTAAGCAACCTAGCACAGGATCTATCTCCCTCCACCCTGGGAGTACTCGGATGAGCTGGCCAAATTCACTGGATGTATTCCCCACCTCGCTCGCACCACCTTCCTGAGCCACTATACCAACATCAGAAGCAGTGACCACCCCTCTATTCCTGGTAGATAGAATGGGCAGTGGGTTAGTTGTTAAAGAGATGGCAGATGGGCGTTTAGGCATTGTGGGGTTACATATTACACTAGGTATACACCCATATGGACAGCATTGACGGAGTTCGCGGAGGCGTCTGGCCTCCAGGTGAACTGGGATAAATCCACAATTCACCCATTACACCAGTCCCTTGAGCCGCAGGAGACTTGAGTGGCTGTGCAGAGTCTGCCTTGGAACACATGCGCCCCTCGATATCTCGGTGTCCGCCTGCACCACTCCCCCACTGACATCTATAAAGGCAATCACCGTAAAGTGTTGGCCGGCATTAGATGGTCGGTGGGCTTTTGGAGAAACCTCCCGTTGGTCCCGATCGGTCGAATAGCTATAGCCAAGATGATCATGGTTCCCCGACTATTATACTACTTTACGAATCTGCCCATTATTCTACCCAGGATCTTCTTTCGTGAACTAGATGCGCTCCTCCGCGCACTCGTATGGGGGGGCTGGCCGCCACCGGATAGCTATCGCCAAACTGCAGTTACCCACCCCGCAAGGGGGTCTGGGTGCCCCAGCCTTCGGGTCATATTTCCTGGCGGCACAGCTCCAGTGGCTGTCGTACTGGACGGCGGGTAGGCATACCGGGGAAACATACACAGCAAAGGGCCCAATCGCTACTCCCGAACTTCGCCGTCTGTTGCTTCCAGGCACCAAGCCTCGTCGGACGTATCCATTGCAAGTGTCGGTAGCTCGCCGGTGTATGCAAAGGATCCACCGCATAGCTGCGGAGACCCCGTGTTACTCCCCTCGGCTGCCGCTGGTCGGCTGGCCGCAGCGGGAAACTTATTTCACACACACCACGCTCCGTGCATGGACAGAATGTGAGATAACTGAGGCGGAGGGGTTATTCGTGGAACGGCAATTTCGCCCCTATGAACAACTCATGGAGGAATATGACCTCCCCCCGGGACAGTTTTTAACGCACTGTCAGTTCATAGACAACTTTTGTCCACACTGTGATCTTACAGTCGGCGAGCCGGCAACACACTCGGTCGTCCACACCATTCTATACATAGGCATTGGCCAGCATCTGGTTACCTGGCTGTATAAGTCAATACGAGAACTTGCAAACAGGTCACTACATAATCTGCAAGCCACCTGGGAGTACAAATTCGGATGACAGTTACATGACGGGGAATGGGTCAGGGCGTTGGAATACCCCCAGAAAGTGTCCAGAAACGCGCGGTTCAAAAACATACAGTTCTACATCTTGCACAAAGCATATCAGACACCAGCGCGCCTCCAGCAGTTCTTCCCAGAAACACAGTTCCTCTGCCCCAGATGTCATTCGCCAGACGCGCACTTCCAACACATGTTCTGGAGCTGCCCCATTTTACGACAAAACTGGTCTACCATTCTTGACACAGTCCGAACACTCACAGGCCTCACTGAGCTACACACGTGGGAAGCGGTTGCTCTTGGAATATTCCGAAGGCCGAAAACACACAAAGTGCAGGTCTGCTTCGCGGCTCTGTCCCTGCTCCGAGCCAAAAGAAACATCGCTGTGCACTAGCGAGCAGCATCGGGACCCCCATTAGAGGCATGGGTAGGAGCGGTGCAGAAATTGGCGAAAGTGGAGGAGGAAACCCTGAGGGAGGAGGAAGCAAAGGGACAGCAAAAACATCCCATTTCATTGGAGTGGGCCATTTTGTCCCACCAGTTTAAACAAACACACACACGCACAACTCCCAACGCCTCTCAATGTGATCCTGCAGTCCCGGCGGCGCAAACATCACACAGTACATGCGCTGCAACCCCGACCCCCCAAGCCGTCTGAAGTAGTATGGGCACACTGTTGCATGCTGCTCTTCCTGCTGTGCCTGATGACACTCTCTATCGGATAGCCTCTATGAACAATGCGACACTCCACTGACAGATTGTAGCTGATGCGACCCGAACATCCTCCACCATTCTCATTCCCTGACCATGTCCCCTGCCCAGCACAATGTCCCCAGTTTATCTCACCCAGTTACCCCTTGGACTCGCATTACAGCAACAACAGATGGACTAACACCCCCAATGTTCCTGCCATATATAAGCAGCATGCCTGCTAGTGGAATACCCGCACCATTGTTGCATACTTATGTGTATCATAATGTAATGTGAGCATATTTGAAAAATGTTAATAAAAATATATTTTTTAAAACAACATATTACACTAGGTATTGTTGCGGAGGGCCGGTTATTATCCCCTAGTAAGGCCATGATAGAACCATGATTAGACAAAGCAAGAAGTTCAAGATTGGTTATTTTCTCCTCAATTACTGTCAGTCTCTAAAGAATTGGAGATAAGGATGTCGATATGAGGGCCCCCAAATGCCAACTGAGTCCATATTTTGAATGCCAGATGTGAGAATGGTAAACTGAGGCTCAGATGTCGTTGGTGGTATTAAAGATGCCGGCCCACCATTCTTGTATGTTTTGGGCATCTTTGCATTTTTTTGCCTTTGGGGGCCCCATCCCCGTTTCCTCTTTGTGGCCGGTTCTGGTAATGTTTCCGGGACTTGAGACTTGGGGTTGGGCACAGACCTTGTAGTAACACGTTGTAATGTGGAGCTTGATGAGCCGTTGTTGGTAGCTCTATTATTGTAGAAATGTCCAAAGGTATACATGGAGTCTGGCTGGAACATCCTGCCGAGTTGAGGGAATCTAAACCTGTGACCAGGCAGCGTTCTGGCAAACGTGGAAGCATCAAACCACCCAGAGACGATCGTTTGTTTAGCAGGGGATCGAGAGATAGGAGCCGCTCAGTCAGGACAATTTCGTGGGCTAAGACAGAACTGGCTCTAACTAAGAATTGGTCCAGAGTCCCAGCCACACTTCCGCCCAAAAGAGCATTTCTTCCACTACCCTCGAGGGAATTCATCATTAACAAGGCACAGTATCTAAAGTCTTCTGAAGACTCAAACTCAGCGAGGACGCAATAAGCAGGAAGAGACTGAACTTAATATGCTGGACAACTAAGAGGGAGGGCCCAGCCCGGCCTCATCTGGTCTCGAACGGGCTCAAACGGGCCCGCCTTTGGCCCAGGCTTCGCCCGGCGCATGCCCGCACGCGTTCCGCGAAGCGGAAGCAGCGAACAGTTAATAGTGCTGGTACTGGCGCTGATGACAAGCAGGCTTCAGGTGCGGGCAAAAACAACCTTGCTCTCTGGGACTTGCAGTCCCTACAATGCAGCGTCCTCCTCTGTGCTCGAAGCGGCGAGAAGTTAAATAGAGCTGGTACTGGCGCTGATGACAAGCAGGCTTCAGCTGTGGGCAAAAACAACCTTGCTCCCTCGGACTTGCAGTCCCTACAATGCAGTGTCCTCCTCTGTGCTCAAAGCAGCTCCATACTCAATCAGAGTAATATCTAAGGTTATTTCCAGACTTGGTTGCCAGTGTCACTGCTATCCATGACTAGTCATTTTGTGTTTCTTTGTTCCCAGAGTTCAAGAGCGTGATTGACCTGGAATTGGTACAAGCAGGGATACGCAAATTTTCATAAGCCACATCATTTATTTTCAGTGGCTCACTCCTCAGTACTCTCATAAAGGATCTATGATTAGGGGGGCACTCTACATCGAAGGGGGTAATTTGTGACTGATATTGCCCTGTTGATGACACAGATTCCGGACTAAGCTTGTGCAGTGCAATATGTCCGCTCCCATGATGCGGAAATCTACAATGTGGCTAAGAGCCAGTCTAACAATACTGTGAAGTACAAATTCGACCCTAGAGGAGTATGGACCATTCCTACTTACGCCTAGCCCAGGTGACCGATTAATCAATTTCACTACCCTCATGTCGCTTGACAAAACAACTCTTAATTCTGGGATGGCTTTGAAGAGGGCTAGTTATCATGTTCTATGTAGAAAAGTGTTGAGCTGATATCTGGAAAGAGGTCAATAAATTCCAGGCACCATTCATTATTTTCTCTAAAGGCTTTATGTCACTAGCTTCCAGGGAGTTATTTTTCCCTTCAGCTAGAACTCCTTTGCTTTACCTGGCCTTATATAAGTAGGGGCCAAGTGGTTGAGGCTAGATATCCACCTTACAACCCCTATGTCATTATTTCTAGCACTTTGTACTTGGTTTACTGTGGTTCCAGGGCTAGATGCCCAAACCCTGCTGGGGCACCTCCACAGCTTCTTTTAGGGACCAACATCTCCATTTGGATATCAGTTCTTTTTCAGATTGGGTGGCACGCTTTTTTACTTGTGACATAATGATTGAACCTTTTTCATTGTCATTCGCTATGGGTTTATCTACATCCAGGGTGGTAATGTTATTTGCATTGTTTGGTTGGTTCACTAGGGAAACAGGTAAACATTGGCTCTTGAACAGTCTCACTATCTGTTGTTTTTTTACTGACCAGGCTCTCAAATGAGGCCTGGACTATCTTGCACTGCTTGGGTTTGGAAAAGAGCCACTTCAACGAATAAGCAGGGAAAGCAGAATCAGTCCATTTCTTTCTTTTGGATTTACCTTTTTATCCCCCCTCCATTTCATTGGTTTCACAGTGGGACCCAAATTCCCTCCCTTCAAAACTTATCAAGGGTACTTTAAACCTGGTCATAGCTACCCACTGCTGTTCCTCCTGGCACTGTCTAGCTGTCCTTCACAGCAGGAGTGGAGGCGAGTTTACTCCTTTGGCACCTGGGAACATTATCAGGACTATCAGAAATAGTACACATTTTTGAATCCTCTGTTGTTTTACATGTCAAGGAGGCACGCCGCTTGGTTGTATCTTTGCACACTGGGCTACTTGTCGCTTTACTTTCTGGTTGAGTCATGAAGATTACTTTTTAGCCATTCAGATTTCCAATCACATTTGGGTAATCCATCTGTGATGCTTTGTCATTGATATTAACCGTTTTTTGAGTGCTCAGACTTCTTGTCACACTTGAAGGTTCCATCTGCGAGGCTTTGTCATATTTCATACCCATAGGTATGAGGGCACAAAGGATCAGAGTTAGTAATGATTCCATATGGTCAGATCCCCCTAGGTCCTCACTAGCAGTGAAAGAATTGAAGATGAATCCTATTAAGGGCATTCATTGCTTCAGAGATTAAAAGCCTTGTGCGGCCTCCAACTTGTTTGGGGTGCTTCCAGAAGACTGGTTTGCAAGGACACTCTGGAAGATTGATTTTTTTAATTGAGAGGCCCCCGTGGATGCTCTACTGCTTCTCTCACCACATCCATCTCCGCCTCTGCCCCTGCTTTGGCCTGGACCTCCTCACTATCATCTAAGATGATAATTGGATCATCAAAATTTCTGAGCCTCCCAATGCACACCAGTAGGAATCTGGTTCTGTATATACTGTAATATACTATGCCAAAATGAGTGCGGAACCCCAAATGTAGGCAGAGGTTAAAGTAGATAGCACTGTGGTATTTGCTTTCTCATTACTCTGTATTAGTGAGCATCTCTACATAGAACACATTACCTTTAGTAATCTAGAATATATGAAGGGTATTCCTTGGTTGCCTAGGACTGGAAGTCAGTTGCTGCTGGCTGCCCTGTGGCAAGGACATTGTTATACTCCATACCTAAAACAAAGAAGGTCTGTTCTGCTGTCATACTGCTTCCGCGTACTTTTTCACACTGGTGACGAGCGTGGGATGACCAGACTCATCCAACAAGACTTTCATCTCTGACAAGCTAGAAGAACCTTGTTACAGTAAGATCTTCACTTTCTCTCATCTAAAGAGCTTCAGTTTAACCTTTTCTTCTTCAGCAACATCCTAACACAACTGTGTGAACTTATAATATGAAGGTACTGTGCACGTTTTCTTTTATATTTCGAATTGCGCTTTCCTTCATATTAGTTTAACTTCAAGAGACTTCTCTGCTCTCTTAACCTGGCCCCACTGCGCTCCACCCATTCGTGCTACTGCTTTTTTGTATTCACTAATTAGACTGTGCTCTTTTAAAGGATTGTTTGTGAAATACGAAGCAAAGTATCCCCGCAAGCATTTCACAAGCATCACTTAAATGTATGCTCGCGCCATACCTGCTCGCACCGAACACCATGGAATTTTTCCTTCGCCTCAATCTTCATGGCGCATTGACTAAGCATCTGTTGTATCTTATCAATGTTGGTCCTTATCAGCGACTGTAGTTATCTCACACTGTTAATGTCCGCGTCAACCCTACGTCACGCATTCCATTATGGAATGCTAGGATTGTATTTATGTGATGTCATCAGCCGTCCCGGCCATTTCCCCTCCTTATCCTGATCCCGCACCTGCCCCTGTCCCAGCTGCCCCCTGTGGGCCTTTTAATCATATCTTATTAATAAATCGTTATCATCCTTCCCCTGTGGTCCGTACTTACTTTGTAACAATGGCGACGAGGGTCTAACGGAGGAGAGGCCCACAGGATCATCTACGCCGCATGAGTAAGCCGCGGTGAGGAAAGCAACTGGACGAGCAGGCGGATAAACAAAGGTAGCGGGAATCGGGAAAAAAAGAAGACTGAAGTAAGTGAATCAGCGTAAAAGTTGACGGCTGAGCGACATTTGACTTGGCGCACGGCGAAATTGACGCGCACCTGAAGCATCAGGTCATGCAGACAGCCAAGTGAAGATACAAATCAAACAAACGCAAAGGTGCACCACAGAAATGTAACAATAAGTGCAAATGGTGTTTAAGCACAATGAAGAGATATTTCTCAAAGACGTTGAAGTTCTTCTTTTAATCTTTATTTTCAATAAGCAGTAAAACACATACAGCCGACGCGTTTCGTCCCAAGCTGGGACTTCTTCAGGGCTTTCAATTAATGGGACGTCGCTTGTGGGGAAAGAAGTATGAAAGGAACCGGGGTCCAAAGTTCACCTTCCCGGCTACTGTACTCCTGTTGTGTATAAGTTCCTTCAATTATTGAACTTGCAAGCATGGACTATAAGCATGCTAATGGATAACGACGGTAATGTATTCTCGGAGTTCCTCGGTGGTGTAGAAGATCTTGCCACCTTAAAAGTATGACTGTCTCAGACCGTCTACTGAATCAAATTTAGAACTGGTCGTGGACTGAAGGTCCTATTAGTCCAAGGGAGGAGGGTGTGGGCACTGTGTTCCAGTAGGCCGTTCTAAGTAAAGCGGCCGGCGCCCATCCACAGTCCTCGTCCCGACGAAACACCCGCAGCGACGTCGCCTACTGGAACACAGTGCCCACACCCTCCTCCCTTGGACTAATAGGACCTTCAGTCCACGACCAGTTCTAAATTTGATTCAGTAGACGGTCTGAGACAGTCATACTTTTAAGGTGGCAAGATCTTCTACACCACCGAGGAACTCCGAGAATACATTACCGTCGTTATCCATTAGCATGCTTATAGTCCATGCTTGCAAGTTCAATAATTGAACGAACTTATACACAACAGGAGTACAGTAGCCGGGAAGGTGAACTTTGGACCCCGGTTCCTTTCATACTTCTTTCCCCACAAGCGACGTCCCATTAATTGAAAGCCCTGAAGAAGTCCCAGCTTGGGACGAAACGCGTCGGCTGTATGTGTTTTACTGCTTATTGAAAATAAAGATTAAAAGAAGAACTTCAACGTCTTTGAGAAATATCTCTTCATTGTGCTTAAACACCATTTGCACTTATTGTTACATTTCTGTGGTGCACCTTTGCGTTTGTTTGATTTGTATTAAAATTCCCTAGGGAATAGGCACGGTGATGATGGGTGCCATTCAGTGTGCACACAACCCCCTTGATTAATTTAAGGGGTAAGGAACTTCATGGGGGGAAAGCTAGTCAGGTGCTGACTCTAGGAAGGGTCCATCATTCATTCTGTCTTTTAGCCAAGTGAAGATAGTAGGAGATATGGCCCAAAGTAACAACATTTGTGTCCCGCCACTGTTTTTAGAGGAACCTGGAAAGTCCACAATGAAGTGGAAAAAATGGTTAAGAGCCTTCGAAAACTATATTGTGTCGATAGATGGCAAGAAATACGACGCAGAGAGGAAATTAGCTCTCTTGTTTGGATTATTAGGGAAAGCAGGCCAGGAGGTGTTTGATAGTTTGCCAGAATACGAAAATCCACCTGGGGTATTCATACCGAATGTCTGACATAATATCGACAGACAGAATATCGAAATACAAAAATATCGGCACAAAAATATCGACATCAAAAATATCGGAGTCATATCTTCATAAAGGTAAGTACAAAAATATCGAAAAAATAATCTCGTAGTACAAAAATATCGAAATTAAAAATATCGTTTTTTTAAATGTATTAATAATAATGTAAAAATAATTTTAAAATACATATAATTTTACAAATATTAAATAAAAATATTAAAACAAAATTAAAACTAATACATATACATTTAAAATAAATAAAACACTTAATAATTTAATGTAATTTTCTTTTTTTTAATTTCATTTAATTGATTTAATGTAAAAAAAAAATATTTTTACCTACGCCTGTACCCCAAAAACCCAAAACTGACCCTGAACCCTAAAAATATCCCTGTACCCCAAAAACCCAAAACTGACCCTGAACCCTAAAAATATCCCTGTACCCCAAAAACCCAAAACTGACCCTGAACCCTAAAAATACCCCTTTACCCAAAAACTGAAACCTGACCCTGAACCCTAAAAATACCCCTTTACCCAAAAACTGAAAACTGACCCTGAACCCTAAAAATACCCCTTTACCCAAGAACTGAAAACTGACCCTGAACCCTAAAAATACCCCTTTACCCAAAAACTGAAAACTGACCCTGAACCCTAAAAATACCCCTTTACCCAAAAACTGAAAACTGACCCTGAACCCTAAAAATACCCCTTTACCCAAGAACTGAAAACTGACCCTGAACCCTAAAAATACCCCTTTACCCAAAAACTGAAAACTGACCCTGAACCCTAAAAATACCCCTTTACCCAAAAACTGAAAACTGACCCTGAACCCTAAAAATACCCCTTTACCCAAGAACTGAAAACTGACCCTGAACCCTAAAAATACCCCTTTACCCAAAAACTGAAAACTGACCCTGAACCCTAAAAATACTCCTTTACCCAAAATTAATTAATATTATTTAATTACCAATTAATTATTAATTAACAATAACAATAAAGTAAATATATTAGCACATTAGCTGTAATTAATTTAATTTAATAATTAATATTATTTTTCCCAATTAATTAATTAAGAATAACAAAAAATATATATAAAAAATTACTCTAATTAATGTAATTAACTAATTAATGTTAATTAATTACCAACTAATTAATAATTAAAAATATGTACACAATTATATTAATTAATTAACTAATTAATATAAATTAATTACCAATTAATTATTAATTAAAATATGTACAAACATATATTAATTAATTCATTATTATTAAATTACTTCCCATCCTATTCCCCTATAAACCCATAACCCACTACAGAACATATTTCTCAATTAATCAATTAATTAAAATTAATTACAAATTAATTCTCAATTAATTAATTAATAATTCCTACTAATTAATAATTAATTTAACATAATTAAATTACTTCCCACCCTATTCCCCTATAAACCCACAACCCGCTACAGTAGTAAAAGACAATATTTAATTAAATTACATTAAAAATAAATAATAAAACATAATAAATACAATATAATATTCACTAAATTTATTTAAAAATTGATATTAGTAACATCGAAGTTATTTATTTCGATATTATTGACATCGATATTTAAAACTTCGATATTACTGATATCATACTAATATCGATATTAAGACTGTCGATATTACTTACCTTCGATATTTTGTCCCATCGATATTAAAACTTCGATATAATTGTATATCGAAATTTAAAACTCGATATTTTGTCTGTGTACCATTCATACCACTCAACGAATATGAAGAAGCAATAAAAAGGCTTGAGAAATTGTATGGTGAAGAGAGCAATATAATGGTAGGGATGCATAAATTTGCACTCAGGAAGCAGGAAGAAGGCGAAAATATAGAAGAGTATATAGCATGCTTGAGAGTGCTAGCAAAAGATTGTGAATTCAATGAGATGACTGATGTCTATATAAGAGATCAAGTGGTGTTCTATTGTCACTCAAAGAAGGTGCAAGAGAGATTGTTAACGTGCAGGAACCCCACTCTACAGGATGTAACAGACATTGCTAAAGCCATTGAAAGGTCATTGGTTACTACTAAAGTATTGTCAGCCAGTAGTAGTCATACCAGCGTATGTTACATACAAGACAAAAAGAAAAGCGAGCACAAAGGACCCGAGAAAAATTGGGGAGACAAGAGAACAGGAAGCAAGAACTTAAGTTGCTTCAGATGCCGTTTGCACGAACATCTCACAGATCATAAGTCATGCCCAGCGATCGGAAAAAGATGCGCAAAATGTAAAAGGTTTGGCCACTATACAACCCTGTGTAAAACTAGACTAAGAACAATGGAAAATGTGAAGGTGAATACTGTGGGAGATTTTGACGAGGAAATGTGTGAAAAAATAGTATTGTATGTAGAAATGGAGGGAGGAAGGATAAAGGGACCCATTGGTGAAGCAAAAATTGGAGACATAGAGCTACAATTTACGGCAGATTCTGGGTCGCCTATAACAATCATATCAGACGTGATGTTCGAGGAAAAATGGCCAGATGTATCATTAAATGAATCAGACGTGACCCCCAAGGCTTTCGGGGAAAAGGATATCGAAATGAAAGGATATTTCAATGACTCAGTCACATTCAGTGTTAGGAAAATAAACACAAAGATATATGCGGCGGTGAAAGGCAGGATCTTAATAGGGTGGAAAGACTTGGCGAAGCTAGGTGTGATCCTTCAACCAGGAGCAAAGGAACCAATCATCCTAAAGGAAGAACTTGTGAACAACATATGCATGGTAGAAAGTCAAGGGACGGTTGAAGATGTAGTAGAAAAGTACGGAGAAGTTTTAAAGACACAATCGGCTGTGTACGTGGATTCACACATGAGATAAAATTGAAGGATGGTGCAGAGCCAATCAAACACAAGGTGAGAACAATTCCATTGTCCGTAAGAGGAGAACTAAAAGAAGTGCTAGCCAAACTATGCCATGAAGGCGTAATAGAGGAAACAGATGCATCTGAGTGGGTGTCTGCAATAGTGGTATCAAAGAAAAGGAAGACAGGTGAAATAAGACTTTGTGTGGACCTCAGGTCATTAAATAAAAATATTCTAATAAACTGCCACCCGCTCCCATTGATACAGGACATCCTACAGTCTGTGGCAGGATCAAAGTTCTTCACCCTGATCGACTTGAAGGCTGCATATCACCAGGTCACATTGACTGAGGAATCAAAAAACCTCACAACGTTCATAATGCCCTTCGGCGCATACAGATACATAAGACTACCTTTCGGCCTGGCCTCCTCTTCAGGGGTGTTCCAGAAGTTGATGGATATGCTGTTTGGTGAAATGAAAGGAGTAAAAGCGTTCCAGGATGACATACTGATACACACTGAATCAGAGAAAGAACATCTGCAAATGCTTGGCAAGGTACTAAACATCCTAAGAAACAGAGAAATGACGGTGTCAAAAGAAAAGTGTAAATTCATGAGGAGGAAGATAGAGTACCTAGGACACGTACTATCATCAGAGGGAATAACTCCAAAAGATGACCTAGTCAGAGCAATCCGGGAGGCACGGGACCCGAAGGACAAAGAAACCCTGAAGTCTTTCCTGGGACTCAGCGAATATTACGCAAAATTTGTGAAAGGATACGCAGACAAGGTGGAACCCCTGAGGAAAGTCTTAAGAAAAAACACAAGCTATGTTTGGACAAATAAACAGGAGCAGGCATTCCAAAAAATAAAGGAAGATATAGCTGAGGCACCAGCTCTGAAAGCTTAGGACCCTAAGCTGGAGAACGTAATCACAGTTGATGCCAGCGCAAAAGGCATAGGGGCAGTATTTTGTCAGGTAAAAGAAGGCAAAGAAAACACCATCGCATTCATTTCAAGGAGACTAAATGACACGGAGAGACACTATAGCACGATAGAGCGTGAGGGACTAGCGTGCGTTTGGGCAGTGCAAAAGCTAAAGAACTACCTGTGGGGAAAGAAATTCGAAATCGTAACAGACCACACGCTGTTGGTACATATGATGGACGGAGAAGGACGTGGAAGAGGGAAAGCAAGCTCTGGACTCATAAGGCTCTTATCTAAGCTCCAGGAGTACACATTTAGCATCAGGCACATCAAAGGAGGCCTGAACAGCAGAGCCGACTGCCTATCACGGATGCCTGTGGAAAAACAGGAAAATGAGTCATTGGATGACCTAGAATGTGTAGTGGCCTGTATTGATGCATTGGAAGACGAATATGGGTCCATAACTGAAGAAGAATGGAAAGAAGGAATGAAGAAAGACTGGATAATAAGCAAGGTAATAAATTACAGACAAAATGGCCTCCAATAAGGAATTTGAAAAACGATTTCAAAAGCTATCAGCAGATAGGTGAGGAGCTGACAATAGAGAACGGCCTACTAAGGAGATGCGAACAGTTCATCCCTCCTGCAGCATTGAGGGGGAAAATAATAAAGTTGGCTCACAAAGGACACCCAGGCAGTGGTGCGACAAAGAACATTATCAAAAAACACTACTGGTGGCCAGGAATGCATCAGGAGGTGAACAACTTCATCGACAAATTTGAGTCATGTCTCAAGGCAGACAAACATTGGAAGATAAGGAAAGGGGAGCTACAAATGGTGGAGATACCAAGCGGTCAGTGGCAAAAAATTGCTGTTGATTTCGCTGGCCCGTTCCAAAGACTGCCTGAAGACAACAAGTACATTATAGTCATAACGGATTATAATTCCAAATGGGTGCATTACAAGTTTGTACACTCAATCACTACTGAAATAGTAATCAAGTTCTTCAAGAAGACATTCGCTGTAGAGGAACAACCTAAAATCATAGTCTCCGACAACGGAACACAGCTAATATCTGCACAAATGGTGGAGTTTTTCAAAAAGGCAGGCATCAAACAAGAAAAGACGCCGCTATATAGCCCAAAGAGTAACGGCCAAGTTGAGAGAGTGAACAAGTTCATTAAGAAGGAATCCAATTGGGGCGGAGCCAGACCGGCGGCCAAAATGGTCGCCCGGGCTCCCGGCTCCGCCGGCCTTCCTCCCCCACCGCCTGATCCCATCGACTATCCTGCACAGCTCTGGTGCTCCCGTACGTCGGAAGGGGTGATATGTAGCTGTGTCCGACTCCGAGGGATTTTCGTGTTTCGAAGACGGAGATATGGACCCTCGTGATTTATGGCCTGCACGAGACCCGAAGCCGGGACCCCGAGTGATGCCGCCGCCGCCCGAGAGATCAACAACAACGGCCGCGCAGGCCCGGAAGGTGCCGGTCGACCGCCAAGGAGGTCAGCCCGCCCCGAGAGTGTGCCTCCAGCGCTCGTCCCATGGGAACTTGGGGACGAGCAGTCTGCCATCCTTCTAGGCTGATCGTGCTCCCCCCTCCCCCCGACTGCTGACGGATGAACAGGGCAACCTAAAAGCTGCTATTTGTTTCCCTGTTGGAACTCTGTTTGGCCCGCAATACGCTGATCACACTCCGCATTTCAATTGATCGGAGCCGGATGCGGCGTAACGCCATTGCGGCACCTTTTTGGACTGTGGGGGCTCGTGTGCGATCATTGGTCGGGAAATGGGGATAACACTCGCAAACGTGTAGGAATTGATGGCATCGTGCCTTTCCCCAAATCTAGGGCTGAGTCTCTCTTGGGAGTGGCGCTTTCATAAGACATATCTGACTATCGTGTTGGCACTGCGCAATGTAGACCGAGGGGAGGAGATCGTATACCCCCCGTGCGCTGGAAGGGCAGAGTTTGATATGGATTGTTACAGGAGTGACTCCGGTGCTCGTGGAAAGAGAGCACGACGCCGGTATCTTCTTTGAGAGACTTTGTTTATGTGACCCCTGCTACACCTTGCCGTGCTGACGCTGCGGTGGGGAACTGAGATGACTCTATTGGTGGCGTGAGACGGAGGTTTGCACGTAGGGGACTCCCTGTTAGTTCGGAGTGGATTGCTACATGGATATCTGGCCTCATGGGTACATGGTCTATTTGGAGAAACCATCAGATGTGTTTTACCATCTCCCTCTCGCGCCTCTTCCCAGGTGACGTGTCTCGCTATGTGACCCAGAAACTGTGAAAAGACTATCCTTTCTGCGTTACACATTGTTCTCCGGACCGTGGAATACCAACATGGCGGCGGACTGCTTTTGAGTGTGCAGATTACTGAGGCACTGCAAGGTTTCCGACCTCTCTCTGGACTGGCTGCTTGTTCACTAGGGTACTCTGATTGCCTGATTCCGAATCGCAGTGACTGGGACATGTTGCTGATTAGGGCCGAGTGCGTCTACGTGAATCAATGGTACTTTGGTTTCCTTTGTAGCAACACGGGGGGACTTTCATCTTACCCGGGTAACTTGAGGAGCTGAGCTGTAACTGTTATCCTGATTATGTTGGTGTCTTTGATGCTTTATTGTCAACTCCGGTATCATTAAAATGACACGAGGCGGTGGGGGGGGGGTTCTGTACTGGGGACCCTCCATGCTTTCTTTTCTTCCCTATCGTGGGGTTCTGGTTAACTTCTTTCCTTTTCCCTTTCTTCTACTTTCGTGTGGATTAATGTCTCTTTCTCCCTCTTTATTTCTCTTCCTTCTATATTTCGGGTTTTAGACACTGGGCGACAGGCACGCTGCTAGGGGGGTAGGCCGTATGCAGGGGTGCAGGGTGGGGAGATGGGGGAGGGGTACTTTTGTTTTTTCCTTTTCCGTTTCTATGGCCTTCCTTTTTTCTTTGTTATATTTGGCTTCTCTTTCGCTTTCTTCTTTTTCTTCTCCTCTTTGTGGGACCTGATTGGAGGTAACTCTCTGTGCGTTTTACTAGCTCAATAATAAGGGTGGATGTTTTTTCAATGCTTTACGGTACAGCGGGCAGACACTGTTTAGGTGGGGGAAATATAATGTTTATCGTATATCCTGATTATATGTACTGGCGCCAATAGCCTGCCTACTGTGGTCCTGACTGTGAATATCCTGTTATACGTGTCACCCTTGATTTGTTATGGTTTAATTGTGCGGCATCAGATCCTGCTCTTTCTTTAATTTAAAAAAGAAACCTTCTTTAATCTTGTCGCCAAGGCGGTAATATGCTTTCCTGAGTTACAACATAGATTTTGAGAGGTGAACTCTTGCACTGTTCCTGGTTTACATTGTCTGATTCGACCACCTCTGTCCTTATGGCCGACCGTGATGGTTGGTAGACTTGTAAATGTAACTGACTTACGTACCAATAAAGGTTTACAAACAAAAAAAAAAGAAGGAATCCAATTGGCCATCGCATCTCAATGAAATGTAAAGGTCAGCATACGAGAAAAAATTAACACTTATAACAACACCCCAAATGAAACAACAAAATTCACTCCGTTTTACCTAATGAGGGGAAGAGAGTGCAGGGACGTACTGACGCCCAAATTTAACAATTGGTATAGGAGTGGAGAAGAAACTGAACAAGTAAAAGACAATGAGCTACATGTCAGAGAGAGAATCATGCGCAAGCAGGAAAAGACCAAGAAGTACGCTGATCAAGCCAACAAAGCAAAGGTGAAGGAAATAGAACGAGGAGACTGGGTTATAACGAAGAAACCAGGCTTGGTGGCGAAAGGGGAATCAACCTACAGTGGTCCTGTGTAAGTACAAGAATCCACCAGAGGAGCAGTGTACCTCTGAGAAAAGGGTTGGCGGAGCAAAGATGATGTAGTTAAGTTAAAACATGGACAAGAAAAGATCATAATGAACGGAAAGAGAGTGGAAGAGGAACGTGCTGATGATAGCATCCTAGAGTGGGACGACGTATCCGACAGCCAATACTCTAGAGTGGAAGAAGATTTGGGCAACTTGTTCAATGATGGGAGCGTGGCTGAAAGCAGCATTCTTGACAGGAGTCACCGTGGGGAAGAGACAGACAATGCCTCTGTCATCGCCCCAACACTGGGGGGAATAGGTGTTCAGACTAGAAGCGGAAGGCAAATCAGAATGCCCAAACGTTATGAAGATTTTGTTCAAGATTAAATGTGTTGTTAAGGGGAAAGGAAGGAGATGTTGTATCTTATCAATGTTGGTCCTTATCGGCGACCGTACTTATATCACACTGTTAATGTCCGTGTCAACCCTACGTCACGCATTCCATTATGGAATGCTAGGATTGTATTTATGTGACGTCCTCAGCTGTCCCGGCCATTTCCCCTCCTTATCCTGATCCCGCACCTGCCCCTGTCCCAGCTGCCCCCTGTGGGCCTTTTTTATCATATCTTATTAATAAATCGTTATCATCCTTCCCCTGTGGTCCGTACTTACTTTTTAACAGCATCACGCCTCTCATCGCTCCTGGGACTCTGTTTAAGCCTGATGTCTTCTGCTCTTCTCGCTAGCTTCCCAGTGTCTTTCCTGTTGCCAAGCGACGCCTTAGATACATCGCACTGACGCACACAGCTGCTGTTACGCTGCGTTGATTTACACAGCAATTTCAAGTGTGGTTTGTTGCATGTTATTTGTAATTGGAGTCCCTTGACAACGTACTGATGCGCACAGCTAATTTTGCATTGCGCTGACGCGCACAGCATTTACGATCTCTTCTCATCGAGTTTGTGCTGTTTTTCACAAGAAATAAAAACAACACTTTTCTATTGCCCATGATTAGTTTTCACTATGAATATTGTTGTATTATTTTTATTTATTACTGCTGTTATTCTTCATGCTATCTCTGTACTTCATATTGACACCTTGTTTTATCTTCCTTTACCCAATAAAAATGTTCTTTGAACTCAAAAACAACACTTTTGTTCACATCTTATTTTTATTTTATTACAGTCTATAAGCAGCAACGTCTAATTCACACTGACACACACAACACTGCTAAGTAACTTTCGTTTGTCAGCTACTATTTCGGCTTCTCTTTCAACTGCAGCTTCACGCTGACACACACAGCTGTACTAAGTGCAATCGAGTGTCAACTGTGGTTCTACGCTGATACACACAGCATATATTTCTATTCAAGGAAAATTCACTACTTCCTCACTATGTTGGAAGACATCTAATCAACTAGCAACAACGCCAATTTTCACGTTGATACACAGAGCACTGCTAAGTAAATTTCGTGTGTCAGCTATTATTTAAATTGCTCTTTCAACTACTGCTTCACGCAGACACACACAGTGCACTTCGTATGTCAACTGTGGTTCTTCGCTGATAGCGAGAATCAAGAGGGAGAGAGAGGACCAGAAAGCTAGTCCAGATCCCCGGTTTATATGTATAGTAAATCAAAAAGAGACTAGCTAGAGGTGAAGTTAGTTTGACATTAATAATATTATTGTCATAGTGACTCAGTATCGTTTTGCCAATTGGTGGTGGCACCTGTTGGGTGTCTTTAGAAAGCCCTCACCCACCAACCTAGTTGGTGGCATGCTTCATCATCGGGCCCACCCAGTGACACCTAGCGTGTCCCGGGTGTGCTTCGACGCCTGATTACAGCGGAGCAGGTATGTCACTGTGTGTGCGGTGTAAGGTGTTCAGATATGTGAGGTTAAAACGGCTTGGCGGACGGTCCCTGGGGTGAGGATACTTTATTAAAAGGGCCTCCGTCAGCGGTTAAAAATAAGGCGGTGGGACGTTAGAGGCGGGTTACGACCTCCTACGTCCTGAGAGTGTCAACATGTTTCAGCCAGTGCCTTATACTAATCTGGCTTTCTTCAGGACAATAAATATGTGTAAGTTAAAAGTAGGGGTAGTGTACTGTAGTCTATGTGTCTACACGCCCTAAAGTGTATATAACTGTGAGAGGGGGGATTCCCTTCTCAAGATCACGCTTTTTAGTCTTGCTAATGCTCCAAGGTTATTGAAGTGGCAAGGGGTGGCCAGGATTTCTGGTCAGCACCAGCGTGGGACCTGTTGTGCCTCCTTCGCAGAACCGGAGTCAAGAAAGCTCTTTCTTCTGCTCCCTCTTTACAGAGCTTTGACACCTCTTCTAGCTCCATTCTTGTCACTGATGCCAGTTCACGAGGTTTAGGTGCTGTTATTAAACAGATTAGGAATGGTAGGGAATAAACTATATTGTTTCTTTCAAGAGCTCTTGTGGGTCCTGAGCTTCAATATTCTGTAATCTACAAAGAGGCTTTGTGCATTTTCTGGCCAATAAAGAAGCTCAATAAGTTTCTCTGGGGTACCTCTTTTGTTGTTCATTCAGATTATAAGCCTCTAAAGGATCTATTCTGTGAAAAGTCATTGGATGCTGTCTCTTCTCGAATATGCAAGTGGGTCATAGCACATTAGGGCTTTGACTTTGTTGTAAAATATATTCCGGGTGTTGATAACCAAGTGGCAGACTGTCTTTCTCACCTGCTTGCATAGCAAAATGTTGCAATCTCTCTCGACCCTGAAGATACCTGGGAAATTGATGATTTCAAAATATGTGAGGGGGTTGAAGGAGTTGTTTCTGAGTCAGAATGGAGAGAAAAATGACCAAGATTTGATTAATGTATGTGGATTTGTGTCACGGGGGTAGACTGGTATCAGAAGTTTGACTGAACCTAAGGAATGAACTTTCGTTGAATGATTACTTACTTTGGAGGGGAATGCGTCTTGTTCCTCCAACTTTCTTCAGAAAAAAGATAGTCTGTTTAGCTCATTTGGGACATCAAGGCATCTCCAAAACCAAGGAAAGGGTTAGTCCACACTTCTGGTGGCCGGGAATTGATATGCAGGTTGAACGCATGGTGAGAGACTGCATCGAGTGTAATGCCTTTGATAAGATTTGCAAAACCAGAGTTCAACCAATGATCATACGAGAGGCTCCTAAACGTTGTTGGCAACACGTGGCGTTAGATCTGTTGGGTCCTGTCTTTGTGCTAGTTGACATGTATTCTCGATGGCCGGAGATCAAAGTCACACAGAGCATAGAAACGAAAGATGTCATAACGTTTTTAGAGAACATTTTTTTTAGGGAGGGTCTTCCTGAACCTCTCCTGACAGATAATGACGTACAGCTGGTATCGAGAGAGATGGAATATCCTTGGTCAAGAAAGGAATTGAACACAAACGTGTTTCTCTTTATCACCCAGAAAGTAATGGAATGGTAGAGATATTCAACCGTGTTCTAAAAGAAGCAATTCAATTGGCCAAAGAACAAAACCGTGACTGGAAAGCTGCTATAGTTGAGCATGTTATGGTATACCGTTTAACTCCACATTCTATCACTGAGAAAGTTTCATTTGAGTTATTCAGAGGACGCACTCCTAATACCTATATGTTTCAAACCTGGATGAGAGGGAAAGGTGCTGGTAATGACACTAGTGAGGATGCTGAATGGCGTGCCCGTCAAGATCTAAAGTCGGCTAAGAGAAAGGTCAACTTTGATACCAGATATGTGGTTTCTCGCACCTTAGTTAGTGTGGGCGACCGTGTGAGGGTACGTATTTCTCAGTAGTGTGGTAGTGCAAAATTCTCCTCTCCTTGTACTGTGACCACATTTTTGTTAATGCTGTTAAACTAGATGATGGCCGTATTTGGAATTTCAATAGAATGTCTCCTGTACGTACTTGTGTTTCTTTTGAGAAAATAAAAACAATTGGTTCTTCTAAAGAAGTTCTCGCTCTGCGTAGGAGTACTTGCACTCGTAAAAGTCCACAGAAACTACTCGGCTATGTTTTGAAGTGATTGTACCTGAAGTATTCCTCATGTTGTATATTGTACTGGGGGGAAAGTGTGTGTATTTGCCTTCTCGTTACTCTGTATTAGTGAGCATCTCTACATAGAACACAATTCTTTAGTAATCTAGAATGTATGAAGGGTCTGCCTTGGTTGCCTAGGACTAGGAGTCTGGTGCTGCTGTCTGCCCTGTGGCTAGGACGTTATACTCCATACCTAAAATAAAGAATATCTATTCTGAAGTCTTACTGCTTCCTCGTACTTCTTCACAAGCACCTCACTCACTACTTGTGGTAGTGTGGGCGAACAGTAAGGCTTTATCATAGGGTAGTATTAAGCATTTGTTATACACACTCAATCAGAAAATGATGTCGCACACTCAAAGACTGAACTCAGACCAATTTTGTTTGTATAAAAATATTGTTTAGTTATTTTATTTCTAGAACCAAGACAAGCCTGGCACAGGTAAGTGAAATAAATGCTTTGCAAAATACTATGCAGTGTTTATAAGTGAATGCAAGTTCAAATGCAGTTGTTTGAAATACAGGTAAGTCAAGGTATTGAAATACTGTACAGATTACTTTTTAGATTACTTTTTATGTTACTTTTTCTACTCAGTGTGATATGCCTAGATATCACACTGACACATTTCCTAGAGAAAAGGTAAGTAAAATCAGTTTTGCACAATTGTAGTTTTTCAGGTTTCCATACAAACCAACTTCACGGTTGAGTGCAGGGCGCTGTTTTGACGTCGGGTGCCCTGTTAATTTTAATGGAGATTCTCCAGTTTCAACAAAGACTGCAGGCTCAGGGACAAAGATCTTCTGGAGGTCACCACTGGTTGTAGAGGTAAGTTGGGATGCCTGGAGGTGCTGGGACACCATTGGTTGGGTCACCCAAGGCCACGCGACATCCAGTGCATGGGTGCATGGGTGTCTTTTGGTTTCTCTTACCAACTCCGGTCGCAGCCGGGGGCATCCTCCAGAAAGAGGCTGCAGGCTTTGCTGGGAGATTTGAGGCAGGTCAGAGATCACAAGATCTTGGGTCAGAATTGCCAGGGAGACTTCCTTGTGGTGTTGGGCCACTCAAACTCAGGCCGTTGGCGATGCGTGCAGACTTGCGGATTTGGCTGGAGTCAGAGTCTGTGGGTGAACAAATATAGTGTTCATGGGAGACAAAGTCTTTTCTTTGGAAGGCAGGGAAAGTCCTCGGGGTTCTTGAGGTTGCTGGCTGCAGAACACACTGGAGTTTTGCTTTTGCAGGTTCGAGGTGGGGACAGGCCGGTAGGGCTGGGGTCAAGTCAGTGGGCGTCCTCTTCTACTTAGCTTTGGCACGGTTATTCAGCCCTTCTTCTTTTCTTCTTGGTTGTTTCTTGTCTGAGGAGGCAAGGTTCGGCGTTACAGGTAAGTAAGGCTTGAGACCAATGGGTCCCTTCCTTGGGGTGGGTACACCCCCTATTATGCCACCCTCCAGTGGAATGGGGGCATATGTCTCCCTCTGGTTGGTTGGGTCCCCCCATCTGCAAGAAGGCAGGGACTGCGGGTTGTGCTTCACCTCGCCTACCCCACCTGAGGGTTGGGGTTGGCACAGGTGGGCCAGCCTCCCTTCCTCACTTGGTTTTCCGCTGGTTCTCCACCCCAAAGTGGAGGTCAAAACCAGTGGGGACCAGTTGCTGGAAGCAATAAAAGGCCTCTGGGTAGATTACAAAGTCGGCAGGGATCCAGAAACATGTCTGGTGGTAGCAGCTGGTGAGCAGCCACATAGCCTGAACCTATTAGCTTCCACCAAAAACTCCACGGTAAACCAGCTCTTTAATGCTTCCCTCTCCTCAGGCAATATGCCAAAATCATGGAAGCATGCAGAGTTCTTCCACTTATAAAAAAGGTAAACACCAATCTGACGGACCCTGCCAACTACAGGCAAATTTCCCTTCTTCCACATCTCTCTAAATATTAGAAAAGCATGTAAACAAAGCCCTAAAAAAAAATATTATATTGGAACCTTCTTCATGAGTTCCAATCCGTTTTTAAGAGCTAACTACAGCACGGAGCCCACTCTGCTGGAAGTGGCTGAATTTATGAAGGATAAGCTAGACCAGGGCGGCAAGGCTGTTCTGATATTGCTTGATTTGTTGGCTGCCTTTGATACGGTTCCACATGAGAGGCTCTTGGATAGACTTGCTAACATCAACCTGGGGTGGACCTCCCTAACATGGATGTCCTCCTTCTTGGAAAATACATCTCAGGACATCTGGCTCCCCCTTTCTAATCCCCAGTTCCGGCCATGAATGTAGGGGTCCCTCAGGGCTCCATTCTTAGTCCTACCCTCTTTAACATATATCTGTTCCCCCTTGCATTTCTGGTAGATGAAGAGGGCGCCAAAATTACACAGATGACACTCAGCTGATTTTTGCATGCAATAAAGAAATTGACAGGGCAATGATTAGGTCTTGCCTCACAAAGGTTTTTAATTGGCTTAAGATCAATCAGCTGAAGTGTAACCCTGACAAAACTGAAGTCATTTTCTTTGGTAAACTGTAAATGCATGACTGGAGCTCCTAGAGTTCAAAAGATCTGCCGTCTCTGCCCCGGTTAAGAAGAAAGTCAAAAACGTAGGAATTGTCTTAGACAAGACCCTCTGCATGCGCTTTCAAATCCAAAATCTAACTGGCGCTTGCTTTGGCATACTCGGCATGCTAAAAACATACCTGGCACTGTTACCGCTTGAGAGCAGTGAGATCATGGTACAGGCTCTGGTGACATCAAAACTTGACTATGTCAACAGCTTGTACCTCAGTTTTCCCAAATCTCTTATCCAGCGCCTACAAGTGGTACAAAACGTGGTGGCCAGAGCTATCCTGAGATCTAAACCTAGATCTAGTATGACCCCTATTCTCAAGTCTCTGCACTGGCTCCGCATAAAGGAACAGATTGATTTCAAAGTGATGACCATCTTCTTTAAAGCTTTCCATGGCTTAAGCGCCGGCTACTTGAATAAGCTCATAAATCGCTACCGAACATCTAGACCCCTAAGATCTTCAAATGCCAACTTGGCCATCGTGCCTAAAATGTGCCATGCCAGCACGGGAGGCAGATCCTTTGGCTTTCTAGGTGCAAAAATGTGGAATAGCCTCCCTGAGTCTCTGAGACTAACCACAGACCTACTCTTCTTCATGAAGAACCTAAAAACGTGTCTTTTTAATAACTAATGTGTTTTTTACGCATGTCTTTCTTCTGCTTTCAAGCGCCAAGACACTCTAGTCTGAGTAGCTGCGTGCTATATCAAATACACTATTTTATTTCATTACACTAGAGTTAGGTCATTCTTCAGGTAGAATCTCTAAGATGGCCTCTGCGTGCATTTTTCATTAAATCCCACACTGGCATTAGTGTGGGTTTAATGTGCTGAGAAGTTTGATACCAAACTTCAGTTTTCAGTAAAGCCATTATGGTACTGTGGAGTTCGTAATGACAAACTCCCAGCACCATCTACTCTTAAGGGCATTGCTGCACTTACAATGTCTAAGAATTGACTTAGACACTGAAGGGGTACAGGGCACATGCACCTGTACCCTCACCACTGATATAGTGCACCCAGCTAGAGGGGTGACTGATCTATGCTAGGGCAGTGGGTTGCAGGCCTGGCACACACGGATGTGTCTCTTAATAGGAACCAGGAGCATTCTAACCAGGTCCTGCACACCTACTCCTAAGACGTATTATGAAAAATAAACCAGTGTGCAGTTCCTAAGTGTGTGGGAGTGTTCAGGTCTGTTATGAAGTGCTCTCTCACACTCCAAAAGATGTCATGTTTCACCATTGGGCCTGCTCCTCGTCGACCTGGCGCTGCAATGCACAACGGGCAAAGCAAAAAAGGGGGGTTGCTGAACTGTTCCTTAGGAAAAGAGGAATTAGGTGTAACTGGCGTGACCGGAGGTGTAGATGTAACACCTTTGGGCATCCATTTTGTAGGATGTATTTGCCTCACACACCCATAAGGGTTTCATGCTTCATCATAGGCGTTGCTCCTCGTCGGGGAGGCGGTGCAATCCCCGACGAGCTCATCTCTAAGAGGGGCTCTTTGGCGGAGATCTTTTGTATCCAACTGCCTTATGGTGAAGTGCGGGTGTGTGGGTGGGGTAGCAAGTTGCCTAGAGGAGTGATTTAAAATGTAGCAGGGGGTGCCGGAAACCACTTTATTCTGGGGGTCCCCCTACTGCAATTAAATACGTGAATCTAGCTCGCTAGGTGTCAACAAGTTAGATATAGTGACCCTAGAAGAGACTAGAGGAAAGATTGGTCGACATGTTTCTCGCGTGTGGCTGTTCGCCCTCGATTCATCAGGACCTATTAATGGTGAAAACTACATTTAATCAACAACATGCTGGTGTCATGTGTGTAGTGTGGGTGTAGTTTACCTCTGTGGTTCAATCCTATGCCTAAACGGGGAAGAAAAGGAATACAGAATTAATAGCATTACATTTCTCCAGAAAGCATACATGGTCAGAGCCAGGGCATGAACACAGTGTACCATGCTAGTGGTGGTGAATCACAACTAGCATCAGTAGAACATGCCTGTGTCATTGCAGCGTGCAGTGTAAACATCACACACACACTGTGTATGTGAAAGAGGTGGTTACTGTTAAAATAAATAAAAAACAGTGATTTAAAAACAGCAGCAGTCTCGTAGGAGACACCATGCAAATCAAAGTGTGAGGCCAAACAATTGTGTTGTTATTGACATTCTAGACTAAATCCTGACTCACCTAATGGTCAGGGATTAAATGCCACATGAATGTTCGGCGGGTCGGTACATCGGGGTTGGATCTTTGGATATGGCTAAAGGGCAAGACGTATATATTGTCACCAAGGAAGCTACAAAAGTATTCAAAGCCCTCGAGGAGGGTCAGGGTTGGTTATAGCTGGACGGAGATGTCTGAGACATCCAGTATTGTGTTGCAGGGATGCACCTTACCTCAAACTTCCCGTGTCCACGCGGATTCACCTACCCATCACCGCCGAGCTCGAATAGGTAAAGGAGCTCGGTGGTGTTCACTATTTATAGTTAGGAGCGTCATGGAAATGCGCCCGTCCCCGCCCCTTGCAATAGGTCAGGTGATATACTTGGTTAATGTGTCGGCCATTATAGAATGGGTAAAATAGGCCTCAAGTATTGTCAAACTAGATGTTTGGTATATGATTCTGATCTGTGATAAGAATCGGAAACACATAATAGGCCAGTGGAGGGTACATGAATTGTAAAAATGTGGAGCTTACAAAATTTAGGAATGAGTTGGCAAAAACAGAGAGCAAGTTTAGTAAATGATCTAGAGTTCCATTATCAGAGTAGTGGGTGGCTGGTCTATAGAGAGTGCCAAGGGATGTCCTCATTGAGGCCTCGGCTGTCGGAAGAGAGGCGGTGAACCCACCTTTGTTCTTTCCGAAACAAGGCATTTTGGGGCAGTTTGGACTGGATTCTAGCACTACCCATTTCAATGAGTCTGCATTGTGATTGGATTCCACATAGTGTTTACACATTTTGGTATGATTTTTTTTACAGCGGAAATTGCTGCGATGTTCGATAATGCGGGTTTTAATTGGGCGAGTTGTCATCCCAATATATTGCAAACCGCACGGGCATGTCAGCATGTAAATACAGTGGGAGGTGTTGCAGTTAGTGTGGCCCCTGAGTTCACAGTTGAACGTCTCAGAGAGTTGTATGGTTTTTTGTATCAATGTGTGTCTGCAGACACCACAGGAGCCACATGGATAATGGCCCATGACGGGCGGCAGATGCCATAAAGTTTGTTGAGTACCTTTCTTTGTTGTTTTAGGTCTGGTACTGATCAGGATATCTTTTACATTCTGCGATCTTTTAAACGCAAACCTAGGTTGTTCTAGACTCATGTTTCCTGTATTGAGAATGCCCCAGTGGCGTTTGATTGTACTTTTGATTTTGTTGGACAAGGGGGTGAAAGTGGTAACACAGGTGATCGGCTGGCTCTCGACAGGTGTTCCCTCCCGTCGTTCTAGTAGAGCTTCTCGGTGGTTATTCCTGGCCCGTTTTTTTGCTTTTGAGACCTCACTCTTTGGGTAACCCCTATCCAGTAGATTCCTGGATAGGATTGCTGATTCTTTCTTGTAGTCGGTCAGGTTGCTGCAATTTCGCCGGATGCGGAGAAATTGTCAGAATGGTAGGTTGGAACGTAGGGCCCTTGGATGGTGGCTCTTGTAATGGAGTAGGCTGTTGCGGTCTGTAGGTGGACCTGTCCACAGGATCAGAATGTCGTCTGTAAATCGCCTCCACATTTTGATGTTATCTAGGAAGGGGTTGGACTGATGGTGTATATGTCTGTCTTCGAACTCTGCCATGTACAGACATGCCACTGAAGGGGCAAAAGTACTGCCCATCGAAGCCAATCGGGTCTGGTGATAGTAGTGCCCCTTGAACTCGAAGTAATTCTCCGTGAGTGCTAAGGTGGCACATTCCACGATAAATGCTGGTGGAGTGTTCGAGCTCCAAACTTCCAGTCCGAGCCTTTCCTCTATTACTTCTAGTGTGGCCCTCTGTGGAATGTTGGTATAGAGGGACTCCACATCGAGAGTATTCAAGAGGTCAATCTGTCCTATATCCTGGATAGAGTTCAGTAAGCGCAATGTATGTGTATGTATAGGCATTTATATAGCGCACTACTTACCCGTAGGGTCCCAAGGCGCTTCGACCGCTGCGAAACCCTTCCTGGCTTCCCTGAGAGATGGTCCCTTAATGGGTATCTCCAGGGTGAGACCAGGCATCCCCGGCGGTCTGGTGGGGCCGTTAGTGAAGATGAGGCAAGCTAATGCCCAGAGTTGCCGAGTGTGATCGCTGATCAGAGTGGGCACCGAGGCAAGAGAATTATCGAGTCCGCTGACCCTGGTCCAGAAACCTGCCGCGCCGGGAATCGAACCCTGGTCCCGGGCCGTCCTCTGCTCTCGGGTCTGCCGCCTCTAACCAGTGAGCCACACTACTTCACTGAGCCACAAGACATCTGTTGTGTCTTGGATGTATGAAGGGATGCGTTTCACAAGGGGTTGCAGGAAATGGTCACAAAATTGTGAGAGTGGTTCCAAGACGGAGTCGATCCCTGAGACGATCGGTCTCCCTGGTACCGGTTTGGTTCCTTTGTGGATCTTTGGTAGTATGTAGAAATATGGGACCCTAGGGTCTTTTTTCGTGAGGAATTCAGCCTCTTTTTTAGTGATCCATTGTTCGCATTCTGCACTCACCACCAAGCCTGTAATTATGGTCTGTAAGCGGAGTGTTAGGTCACTAGGGATGGGTGTGTAGTATCGTCTATCATTTAGTTGCCTCGTGCATTCCAGATCGTAGTCCACAGTGTTCATAAGGACTGTGGCACCACCCTTGTCCGCCTGTTTGATGGTAATCAGGGGATCTTCCGCCAGTGATTTCAGAACATTCATCTTATTCCGAGAGATGTTAGAGTGTTTTGTCTGCCGGTCCAGTGTTTTGATGTCTTTAAGTACAGCTTGTTCGTAGGTCAGGACTTCATTTGGAATCATCCCATTATGGGGTGTGAAGGTTGAAGGGTTGTGTAGGCCAGAGTCTTCTATTTGATCACAAGGCTTGCCCTCAAAGAAGGCCTTCAATCTGATTTTCCTGAAGAATGATTGAATTTCCCTGGTTTGCTGGAAGAGGTCAATTTTTGGGGTAGGTACAAATCCCAGTCCTTTTTGAAGAACTTGTTCCTCTCTCTCTGTCAGAAGACGGTCTGACAAGTTAACCACTAGGCTTATTTTGGTCCTGATCGGTTCGTGCTCCTCGTGTCCATTCCCTGGGGGCGTGTGTCCTCCCATTGTACTTTCTTCTCTGGAGCGTTGCCTCGCTTTCGCCCTCGCCCTCTGCCCCAGCCTCTGCCTAAAAAAGGGGGCGTGAAGAGCCTTGGGGGGCATAAAAAGGTGGATATTGAGGGGCAAAGGGTGGTTGAAAATGGGGGAATTGTGGGTATTGCCAGATAGGGGGGCCCATAGGGTGCCCTTGGTGTGGGAAACTCTGGAAGTTCTGTTGTCCACGTCCCCTGCCTCTTTTAGCCCTTGGTGGCATCTGGGGAAGACCATTTTCCCCGCTGCTATCAGATCCACTGCTTGATCCCCTTCTGGAGGAGGTGGCACTCGAGTCCGAGTTGTAGTTTGTTCCCGGGGGAACGTAGTCATCCTTTAAGTAAGGGTAGACTTTTTCTTTTGAAAACATTTTGATATCCTTTTGCAGTTTTGCTACTTTTTGGTTCATCAGGTATTCTTTATGTTCCGCCATTTCTTTATTTAATTCTGCCAGTTTAGTTTTAAAGCCTGGGTTTGGAGCCGCTGTCTTCAAAGCAGCCTCGGCTGCTTGGATGCGGACTAGGAGTGCATCTGCTAGACGTTTCGCAGTGTTAACGATGAGAATGAGGAGGTCATGGGTGCACTTCCATGAGACCTGTGACCATTCAATCTTAAATTGTCCATCTTCCCGGAAGATTCTAGGAAAGTTCTTTACAATCAAGCCATTGGGAGCAATTTTAGCTTTGAAATATTCAGCCATCATTGGTGAATTTCTACAATAACATTTCTCCTGCTTCAATTGAGCCCGCTATAAAAAATATGCTGTCAGACCTTATAAAAATTGAGGAGCGGATGGCAGGAGAGATGGCCTTGTTGTGGGTAGGGGACTTTAACTGCCCTCTTTGTCCCCGAGAAGTGGCGGGTGTGTGTGGGATGGGGGATCTTAATGAAGGGGCTCCGTCCCATTTTTCTCACTCTAAATTAGGGGATCTCCTCAACTCCATATCTTCTCATTTTATTTTGTCATTTGTTAATGAACTCTGCACCCCTACTAAAACATTTAGACCTAGCTTCAAAGGGAGGGAATGCAACTCAACTATTGATTTTACACTTTTATCATCCAGATACGCAGGGGGTGTACTCAATTGGGATACCGTAGACATCGCCCTCAGTGATCATTATCCCATCTCTGTAATTTTGAAGCCCGACGATTCTGCTTTAAACCCAATAAATAACATCCTATACAATGTAACACCCAGGTTAGCAAGCAGCAATGGGTACTGCATTAAATGGGAGAAGGTGGTGCCTACAAACTTCATCCAAACGCTTGTTGGGAACTATTACGAGGAGTTCCTAATTTGCCTCTCTAATGAAGGCGACCATCAAACCATTGTTGATTCCTTCATAAAAATTTGCTCCGGAATAAAACGCCTATTAACTAGAGTGCCCCGCGATCCCCCAAAGGAGAATCAGGGTTGGTTCAACGGGAGCTGCACTAAGGCGCTTGCCGCTTTAAAGAAAGCTCTTCATTCCTCCCCAAGGTCTCGGGAGAACACCCAGACAGCTAGGCGCCTCTACCGGGCCTTCATAATAAGAAAGAAAAAAGAGCTAAGAAAGATGGCGTGGTCGGCTCTCCATGAAGCCTCAGAGAAAAAGGACAATACAGCCTTTTGGAAGGCAGTAAACGCCCCGTTCTTCAGGGACCCCAAATAGATCTACCCATCCCGGCTGAAATCTGGGTCAGACACTTTGAAGGCCTATATAAAAAGATTGACCTCCCAGGAACAACGCCCAAATAACTTGACGCACTAGTGGAACATAATTTGAGAAGTTCTTTTCCACTGGGCATTCAGTTCCGCCATGAGGAAGTGACCAGGGCACTCAAGGAATGCCCGTCCGGGAAGGCACCGGGGCCGGACTGCGTCCCAATAGACGCATTTAAGTCTGTGATCGACCTGTGGGAAGAGCATGAGGTCATTTCCAACCTACAATATGGTTTCAGGGCTGGCAAAGGAACCATTGAGCAGGGACTCAATCTGGCTTTAATAACAGCTAAGTACATCCATGCCAAAAAAAGAAACATTTTCGTAACTTATGTGGACCTAAGTTCCGCATTCGACTGTGTGGACCACGAAATGCTCTGGTAAACTCTATCTGAGATTGGTCTGGACAATCAAATTCTTATGTTTGTCAAAGAGCTTTATAATGGGGCAGGTGCGCGCTTCAGATTTGGCAGGAGGGGTGAGTGTTCTGACATGTTCCGGATACATAGAGGAGTAAGACAGGGGTGCATCTTGGCACCCCTGTTCTTTACTCTATACATCAATAAGGTAGGACATCACCTTACTGAAGCCTACCAAGACTACCCTACAGTAAATGGGACACCTTTTCCCATACTCCTTTACGCGGACGACACAGCTATTTTGTCTCAGACAAGGGTTGGCCTGCAAAAGGCGGTGGAAAAATTCTCAGAATTTATGAAAATCAGAGGCCTCCCAGTGAATGTTTCAAAAACATACACTATGTCATGCGGAACCAAGAACAGAAGGATACCCTGCCCAATCTTTTTGGATGGTAGAAAGGTGGAGCTTATTGACAGATTTTGCTATCTTAGTATAAATTTTGAGAGAAAGGGTTCATGGCAACCGGCCGTAACCACTAGGGGCCTTGCGTTTTCAAGAGCCACAGTGCCCTGATTAATTTTGCAAAAAAGTTGGGTGGTAGACCAGGTAGAGAACTCCTCCAGATCTATAAGGCCAAATGCATTTCGACTGGCACATATGGGGCAGGCCTCTGGGCGATTGAGCAGGTGGATTCCATCCAACGTGTTGAAAACCGTTTTCTTCGCTACTTATTGGCTGCCCCAAAGAGCACCGGAACCTATGTGGTTCACATCAAACTAGCCCTGCCATACATTACAGATATTATACAATCTTCTCCTGTCTTGTTATGACACAATGTTTGGGTAAATCCAGAGACCACTCTGAACAGAGACGTATTAAAGGACTGTCTGGCATTAGACGGAGTGGGTAACATCAAAATGATTAACTATGTCAAAGACCTACTGAAAGACATTGGGCATCCAGAATACTTTTTTAATCCAGATAGCATGGTGAATGTGCCCAGAACAGCACTGAAAAAACTCCTCTTACAGCATCTAGAGAGTAAAAGATGGCGGGTAGAAAAGTCTAAGAGCACGGTTATGGAACACCACTCGATCACTGTTACTGAGGGGGTACAGCAGTATCTCCTGATTGAACAACCCCCTTTTAACCGTATGCTTCTGACTCGTTTTCGCACGGATACTTATTTTAGAATAATTAGTTTCCCTCACTTTAGCGATTGGTCAAGAGACAAAAGAATATGTCCATGTGACAATATTTCTTACCAGTCTAACATTCATTGCATACTTTTCTGTACATTTTACAGTTACCCAAGGGAAAGATTGCTAAAACCTCTACTTATATCATGGAGCCTGCGAACCTGTAGAGGAGCATACCATAAACTAAAAACTTTAGACAATGCACACACCATTGCAGTTGTATCCACCTTTCTGAGGGCGATTGTTAGATCTAGAAACACAATGTAAACCCAATATAACTGAAATGGGCATAGTTTATGGAACGGGTAAACACTATAATGAACCCACTCATTGTCCTGTCGCAATATATCATGGTTTCCCTTGTTTTTTATGCTTTTAACCATCGTATATTTTTAATAATGTTTTTTTAATGTATTTAGTCATTATGTACTGGAATCTTTTTTAATGTACTATTTCTTGTATGCTTTTATGATCCTGTTTTTACAATTCGAATAAAGCTTATCGATTGATTGATTGATTGATTGATTGATTGATTGATTGATTGAGTAGTGTTGTGAGTGTGCAGTGTAATTTAAATTAGGTCTAGGGTGCACTAACCTAACTAAAAACTGAAAGCCCTGCCTAGAGATAATGATCCTACAGGGTCTGTGTGGTGCATGGGGTCGACATGTTTCTTGCGTAAAGAAGCCCCTAAGGGGTCTAGTGGCAATTCATCAGGAACGTGATATATAGGAGAAGATAATCTCAACTCTTACACTACCGCAAAGCTGGGTCTTGACGTAGTGTAGCAACCAGCGTTGCTGTTGAACACCAGGTCAATTAGCCTGGTGTAATGAGACCCCTGTTTTCTAAGGTCAGAGATGATGGGGGTGTGTCAACAGAGCACTTGGTTGCTCGTACTGTGGGGTGGCACGGCAACTAGCTGTGATCCTACCCTTGCTCCGGTTCCCATGAAAAAAAGATCTCCACCAAAGAGCCCCTTCGCGGGTGCCCGTCAGGTATTACAGCACCAGCTTGACGAGGAGCAGGCCCAATGATGAAGCATGACATCCTTCGGGGTGTGTGAGGGCACTTCCTAACAGACCTGAACACTCCCACACACTTAGGAACTGCACACTGGTTTATTTTTCATAACACAGGGATCTGTGCCATGTCGACTCTTCACTTTATTCTGCACCAAAACACACAGCCTATAAAGGCAGTGTGTGTGTGTAAAAGTACAAGGCCTCTAAGGGCAGCACAATAAGTGCAGCAGCCCTTAGAGGTCTTCCCTGGTCACAGTGCCCTGGGTACCTGTGACACCATTTACCAGGGGCTGACCTGTGGCCATAGAGTGCCAATTGGGTTTTGTCTTCAATGCAGTTTTAGGGAAAGAACATAGGCCCTGGGTACCGGTTTGCAAGGAGCCAAGGGCACACTCAGTCAAAGTACATCAGCAGTTCAGGAAAAAGTGGGGGGCAATCACGCAAAAAGAGAGCACTTTCTTACAGCACCTTCTCTCGCACAGTGGTGCTCGTAGGCACATCAGGCAGGGTATAGTCCAAGAACATCAAAAGAGCTAGTGGTCAAGGACTCATTACTCAGGCATTTGTCTCTCAACTGGGTCATTGGAGCAGCAGAGATTTGGATTGGGATGGAGCAGGGTTTTGGGAAATAGAAACCTGTTCGGATCAAAATTCTTATTGTGTGGATTATTAACAAAAAAGTTGTGTGAAAATTAACAGAGAAAACTATAACGGCTATTTGGGAAAGGAGATAGGGAGAACGTGAAAACTGCACAAATGTGCTGGGAAAAGACCAGTATTTCTAGAATTTCTACTAGGCCGCAAACGCAATTGATTAATGCAAAAATAATAGCCAGAGAAAATAATGATAGCAGCAAAGAGTTTTTAAAAAAGACATTTCTTTTGATTGCCTGTTAGAAAATAAGCACATAATGTGCAGTGAAGTGCAAAACATTATTAAAACATTAATAATAATGTTTTGTTCTGACCTGATAACTATTTGTGTATTTGTTTTCCCTTAAGAAAAGTCGCACTTTACTATTCTTCAAAGAAGGTCTCAAAAGTCTTTTGTAAAATGAAGGCTGCAAAGAAATTTATTTTGTCCTTCAATAGTTCCTGATGATGGCCGTGGGTATGTGGAGGAAATAATGAATGTTGTAAATGGAATTTCCTTGCCTATCGGAGAAAGAGTTATTGTTGATAATCATGCTGAAAGTTTTGTTACAAAGCAATTGAGCGACATGTGCAAGCTGCGGAAGAGATTATCAGAGTTTCCTCTGCTAAAGGACAATGACAATGGTGTTCTCAACACAAAGAAAATGTTGAGAATTAGGTGTGCTTGAAGTGAAGTGATCAGACAACCCTTGGCCTGGGCCAAAAGGATTTTCAAACTTTTGAGTTTTGATACATGGGGGGGGGGGGGGGTTGGAACTTTAGAGAATTAGGGTATAACTACTAGTTTTAGACTTTTAAGAGAATGTGAGAGCATTTGACTTTGCGAGCGGAGCAAGCCCTGTTTGCTGTTTTCCTTACTTAATTGGCTGGCTGATGTTCTGCTGATCTTGACTCTTTAAATTTGCTCCTCATATCCTTGTGAGGGTGCCCACTCTACCCTTCAGGCCAGAGGGTAGCCTTCCTGACTATTAGCATTTTGTGTTATAGTTATTCATAGGTTTGTATGATTATTCTAAATTTGCATTGACATTATTTGAAAATGCTCTTTGTCTCTTCACCTATCCACTCACCGATGGCTCGTTGAGAAATTTTATCATGAATTATTAAATTGTTATTTTCTCTTGTGTGATGATCTGTGATTCGAGCTGTATTGTACCTAATGAGCATTTGCATTCTTTAAATTAGATAAAAGCAAACTTGACAAGTAATCAGAATCTGTCATTATTAATGTACGTTTGATTATAGTGTTTATATTTTTTGTCTATGTTTAGGTCCTCGAAAGGTTAGGATTCAGTCTTACCTTTGTCAATCCCTTGCAACTCTAAAAGGTCCATCAGAGAGAGGGCCACATAAATATGGAAATTGGTAACATGTTTTAGATTATGCAGCGGAAGAGACTGGTAGATATTGAAATTGGTATCTGATGGTAAATTTGGCAAAAACCCTTTTCCGCTGCATCAATTACTACCTCCTGAGTGAGGCATACTAAAATCCCAGTAGATGAGTGGTTGACATCTTAACCTAATTTTTCTGCCAGTACCATGAGAATGCTCGTCCGCAGCAAAGGTCCTAGACCTTGCGTATCATTTGTTCTTCCTATCCTTCATCATTAGACCTCTGTCTACCTTGCCCCTGTGCCATCAACTGAACATGTAGCCTACTTGTGGCAGCATTCCCTTCTTCACACTTTAACTTAAACTCAGTGGTGCACCCCTTTCGAATTTCAGTCCCAGAACCAGACTGTTCCTCACAGGGAGGGGCCTTATCGCCTTTGAGGGAAGTCTCCACCAGCATTATTGATGTGCCCCATGGGTTGACCATTACAGTCTCCTGGCTCACCGCTGCTATGACGGCAGGCGTGTTTTCCAATACTTTATTCATCTTTTGATAGAAACTTGTGGTCAGCTTTAAGGACAATCTCTCCATGGATCCCACCCCCTGGGTCTACCCAAAGTTGTGCCAACCAAAAGGGAGGTAAGTTGTAATTGAGGTTCGAGTTGTGAATGTGCCTTAGACTCTGTCTTCTGGATCACAACTTCAGAATACAACTCACTGGCATACCCTTTTGTGCGTTTTCCTTTCCCTTTGGAAAATTTACAAGCAACTTGTTAAAAACTCTTAGTGAGCGCCTCAGGACCACCTGTATAGAACATCTGTTTGCCAGAGTCAAGGTGCTATGACTCAACAGGCAATTTGTTCTTGTTGAAAAATGTTGGGACTGTTGGCTGCCAAAACACAGGTACTCTTATAGTTGCACCCATGCTTTCAGAGTTCCAGATTAGAGCAATCCTTCTATTAAGGCAACTCCTTTCCACTTTTTCTAGGGGTTTTCAAGCTCTAAGGCTCTTCAGGATGGTACTATAGCGAGGGGATTAAAAAAGAGCTCTGCGCCTCCTGTACCGTGTGCACTATTGAACGTGGAGTGGAGTCAAATGGTAGCTAGCAACAGCCACAACCCATTCATTTAATCGGGGTGGGGAAGAAGCCGATCTTCACAACCCCATGATGGCTTTACACATCTGTGCCAGCCCTGGCCTAACACCAGCCACCTCCGCACGGACAGAAGGAACCGTGGCTCTAACCACCACCTGCTCACCCGCTAGGTCATTGTGTTTTGCCTTGAGGTGGATCCCAGAACCAGTCCACGTCTAATCGCCCTCTGCTTATGGCACTGCACTACAACTTCCCCTCTCCCAGCTCATCTTCTCGATTGACTTTCACGACCCCAGGCCTCGGTTCGGCAGGCAGCCACAATCCGGTATGGCTTGATGCAGCCCTCTGAGCCGCAGCCTCCGCCTTCATTAGACTCTCAGCTACTCACACCACTCTTTCCCTCCATTAGCATTTGCACAATTTGAATTCCACCACCGGGATTGAATGCTACACTTCCTATACCTGGGCAAATTCTTAGTTCAATTGTTGAGGTGTCATGTTTCAGTGTGATTGATCTGCCCTCTGCCTATCATCAGGTAGAACTTCATTTCTAGTCTAAGCATCTTACTTTTTCTTTTCCAAACTGTTGGGTGCCATCAGATTCTGCTGCATGCCTTTTAGTGCCAGGATACCCTCCAGGAGGATAGTAAACTCTAAAAATCTGTATAACATAGCTTCCACAGCTCAGGTCTGTCAAAGGATCATTCATCTGATTTTGAAAGGCCCGCAAGATGTTGCATGCTTCCAAGATTACAATTTGGACAACAAAGCTGATGTCGAGAAGTATCGCTGTGCTTTTAGAAAAGTGCTGCAGAAGTTGAAAGAAGCAAGTTAACTGTCAGGAAGTACACACATTCAATTTAGGGTAGGATCAGTAACATACTAAGGGCACACTATTTCCAAAGATGGGGTAAAACCCAAAGTAGACCAAGTTTGAAAATGAGAAAAAAGCTCCTGCTTCATGAAATAAGGATGAACGCTCAGGCCTTTCCTAGAACTCTTTGATTTTTATTCAAAATTTGTGTAAGAATTTGCCAGAATTGACTACCCATTAAAGTCTCTCCTAAAAAAATGACCAGTATATCAGGTCCCATGATTGCCAGAGGCATACACTTTTCTTAAAAATAAAATATTGAAAGCACCTACCTTAGGGTGAGTTGATATAAATGGAAAATAACATTTTAACATCTGATGCAAACTCCTAAGGCTTAGGGCAACATTATCATACATCAAGGACGAAAAACAAAGGGGCGTATTTACAAAGAATTGGCGTAGAGCAGCATCAGAAGTCATTTTGCACCATGGTGCAAGGATGTCTGTTTTGTTGACATTATTGCTTTTGTGCAGGAAGGGTCGCCTTCCCGCACAAAAATAATCACTGGAGGCTTTTTCTTCTTTCTATGTGTGCTGCAGAATGCAGCACACATGAAAAGAGAAAGAAACAAGGAGAAATTATGTTATTTCTCCTAGTTACGACACCATGCAGCATGGCTTTACATGGCCTTTTATATGTGGCTAAGCCCTGTGCTCTAAAGTGACATTCCAGCGGTGCACAGGGCTTGTAAATAAGCCCTAAAGATTAATAACATTTGCATTATGGTCCCCACAGGAATCAGAGAAAAGCTGGTCTGTGATTGGAAAAAAAGGGGTTTAGAATGCTATTGGGTAATCATACATTGTAAATTATGTCTTTGGGCTATTCCATTTGTGGTTGGCATTGATCACAAATACCTAATAACTGCTTTCACCATAAAGGGACCCACAACACATTCCCCTAGAGTTGCTAGGTGACTATTGGGGTTGGAAGGTTACAAATGTAATGCTGGACACTAACCAGGGCTTAGAAACATATTAGTGGATTGCCTATCGAGATTGGCAATAAAGAAAGTATGGGTAGAGGACGTTACTCATAAGGGTGTGGTCTTGGCCATCTCATGTGATGAGATTGATCAAAGTGTGTGGAGTTTAAGAGACAAGGAGTAGGAAACTCTGAATTGCAAAAACAAATTGTGCCCCAAGGCTTGCCCTCTAAACACGATTTGAATCAATTAGTGAAACCTTATTGGGAAGTCAGAAACAAATTGCATCTTCAAAGTGGTAGGCTTTCCCATGGTTCCAAAATCATTTACCCTGTGGTTCTGAGAGAAAGAATTTTTTATTTAGCATACAACGGCCACATGCGAAGAAGCCTAACTAAGTTCAGAATATGGAATTGCTAGTGGTGGGCTGGTATGCATTCCATAATTCAATCACACAGTAAGGGACTGTGCCAGTTGTGCTTCAAATAACAAACTGAAAGTCACCAGTACACCCCATTATTCCTGTAGAGATTCCAAACCACCCCAGGTGTATACTGACCTTGGATAACTTTTTTCCAATAAGAGCGTTATGTATTGAATTGTAAGTATAATGGACAACCCAATCTACCCTTGAGGGCTCGGGCAAAATAAATAAACGGGTAACTGTGACGGCAAGGGAATTATTAAAGTACTCAGTTATATTTTTCACAATCACAGTTGTAAGCAAGATTTATTATTTACTTGCCAATTAATTTCTTTTATCAACCTATTCTCTAACAACACAATTATTTTGTACTTGAGAAAGGATCACATAAAAATGTATATCAAACGGATATATATCAAACAAAAAACAGCAAAAAACACGGGTGTGTATAAAAATGATTAATTTTATCTTGAGATTTCATCAAGGGTACTCATATATAACACTTACAATGAAACATGAAGGAAACAATCTGATACTTCAACATTCAGTGTTGAAATTGTATAGACTTTTTCATAGTCATAAAAATATTCAAGAAAGAAGTGTAAAAGTCGATGTTTCTGTCTCTAGGCTTTCGTTGATGAGACCATCTTCAAGAGTGAAATGTATTAAAGTGGTTGACCCCTAGTAAAGTATGGAACAAACAATAATTACCATATGTTTTAATACAATTATAATATATCACCTGTGTAAGTATAACCAAAATTCTATCTCTCAGCATTTAATTTAAAATGAAATTCATATCAAATAAATAAAAAACATTTGATATCATCTTGTTTTATTCTAAGACATTCTTAATATCATATCTAGATCTCCTACTGATATGTCTACCATGGTTCATTCAACATGTTCATTTGAAGCACAAAATGTCTATTCATTGTTATTGCATTATACATTCAATTAGTGAGAATCACCTCAATTTATTTGACCAGCCTCAATTTTAGACTGGCCTTAGTTTAGAAAAATATATAACTTTATCAGCAGTGGAATCCATCAATATCTTTAATTTTGATCTGGTTAGTATTAGACTATAGCCATGGCATTTATATGGGTTCAGACATCAATTTCTTTTAACGTATGGTATTCTTCTTGTTAACAGTATGAAAATATTGGTGAAAGTAATTATGTCCTTCGTTAAAACATTATAACGTCATGTAATGAGGTTCAATGTTACTTTCACCAATATTTTCATACTGTTAACAAGGAGAATATAATACGTAAAAAGAAATTGCTGTCTGCAACATAGAAAAATATAGTTGTAAGTGCTGTGAGATTAGTATAGATAGATGAACCTCATTACATCAAGTTATAATGTTTTAATGAAGGACGTAGTTACTTTCACCAATATTTTCTTACTGTTAACAAGAATAATACAATACTTAAAAATAAATTGATGTCTGAACCCATATAAATGCCATGGCTATAGTCTAATACTAACCAGACCAAAATGAAAGATATTGATGGATTCCACTGATGATAAAATTATATATTTATCTAAACCAAGGTCGGTCTAAAATTGAGGCTGGTCAAATAAATTGAGGGGATTCTCACTAATTAAATGTATAATGCAATTACAATGATTAGACATTTTGTGCTACAAATGAACATGTTGAATGAACCATGGTAGACATATAAGTAGCAGATCTAGATATGATATTAAGAATGTCGTGATATCAAATGTTTTTCATTTATTTGATATGAATTTTGTTTTAAATTAAATGCTGAAAGATAGAATTTTGGTTATCCTTACACGGGTGATATATTATAATTGTATTAAAACATATGGTAATTATTGTTTGTTCCATACGTTACTAGGGGTCAACCACTTTAATACATTTCAGTCCTGAAGATTGTTTCATCAACGAAAGCCTAGAGACCGAAACATCGACGTTTACACATCTTTCTTCTATTATGACTATGAAAAGGTGTATACAATTGCAACAGTGAAGGTTGAAGTATCAGATTGTTTCCTTCTTGTTTCATTGTATGTGTTACATATGAGTACCTTTAATGAAATCTCAAGATAAAATTGATCTTTTTTGTACACACCCGTGATTTATTGCTGTTTTTTTGTTTGATATATATCCTTTTGATATACATTTTTATGTGATCCATTCCCAAGTACAAAAGAATTGTGTTGTTAGGGAATAGGTTGATAAAAGAAACTAATCTGCAATTAAATAATAAATCTTGCTTCCAACTGTGATTGTGAATAATATAACTGAGTACTTTAATAAATCCCTTGAAGGCACACTTACCCGTTGGTTATGTATTAAAGGCAAATGTATCCTGGGCTTGAACAACTATCACTCCAAGAAGGGTGCTGTGAAAGTAATCCACCACACTACCACTTCAGTGCAACTGGAAATCTTAACAGAAACATTTATAAAGGAAGTGCACCAGAGATTTTGATAAACTGACAATGTCATCTGTCGCCAACTATTACCTTATACTGTTCTATGTCTAATGGGAATATTGAGAGGACAAACTGAATGATAAACGAATGCTTGCAGTTTGCTATGGTCAGTGGCACACCGATTAAAGTGCTGTTGAAAACATGCTGGAAGTATACTGCATCACTTCCCTTTCAGTAACTTGCATATAACTTTTTGACCCATGAAAGGGAATCACCCAGGAACTAGACTAATGACTTCATGGTTAGGACTGAATCATTCAATGGTGGAAAAGATTATGGATAATTTCATGACCACCTATACAGATGCGGTCCCAACGTGTTCTTCACCTAAACAGATACCATATTTTCTATAACGCTGTGAAGGGGGTGACAAGCATATATTTAATGATAGGGTATATGGTGCATGTCAATAAAACAAAAACCTTCTCCTATGAATATAGCGTGGTTGGGGCATAATATGGTACACCATGAAACTGGATGAAAAAGGAGCACCATGGGATCTGCCCTGCTCACATTTAAAATCAACCATGTGTACAAAATGATGAAAAGTTTGTTCATCAGGGTGGGAAATTTGCTGTCCAGAAGTTGAAAAGAAGAAGGCAGTACACCTATGAGGTTTGAAGATTTAGTCCACTCTACTGAGACTCTTCTTCCGTAGTCAATCCAAATTCAAAGCTATTGTCGCCATATCTTTATAACCTTTTTTGCCTACTCCTTGTTGGCAACATACTGTTTGCGATTATGGTGAACGGATTTAGTTTTATTTTATATATTGTATATTTTCTTGGGAGGGACACGTGTTGTATTTTTCTATATTTCTTCACCTTTAAGACATTTCTCGATTTACTCTTTCTCCCTTCTGATGAATGATCTGCTGCACCCCAGGAGCTTTGCGATGTTGGGGCTGTGCTGACAGAAGGGCAGCTATGGGGGAAATACAGAAACGTATCATCCCAAATTTGATATTGAAATAAAGCTCTTGATTAATCTTGCCAACCAGTGTATTCTTTTCCATAACAGTGATCCAAAAAGATTATATCTAGGATCCATATAACATTTCCCAAGAAGAGCAAATATACCAAATCATTACCAAATCTCGTAAAAAGTCGGACACCAATGCTGATATTTCTCTTTAGCTTCAGTTTTTTTCCCCTTATGATTGTCATGAGAGATTCTCAGTATGGTGTGGGAGTTATGCTAGTGTCAGTTTCATTATGAGTACAAAAGTGGCTTAAACCTTCTGCTTGGAAACTTGCTCTTGCAAATACTTTCTGAAAATACTTGAGCCTCATGAGTTGAGAGGGGCAGTGCTTAGATCGTTACTTTATGGGCATTGGACAATGAAGGTAAGAACTCATAGGGCCATTGCCAATGTAACTACTAACGATATGATGAACTAGGTGACACACACATTCTGTGTATACACTTAATATACTTCCATGCTCACGGGAGAGTGAATGTGACCTGGCTGGATAGAACATTGTTTATACTGTATTGCCAAAGGAGAAACCAAACCGTAAAGAGGAATCACGCACATCCATACCACCAAAGCGCCTGGATTTGTGGGAGTCGTAAAAATGAAGACCAGGGCGGGTCTAAGCATTCATTTAGCCTTTAGCCAGCATTTATTGAGGTGAATTTACATAATACATTCTAAGCCTTAAACTGTACGTTATTGAATGGGTTACACATGTATGAATTGCAGGATTTGAACGGCAGACGTCAGAGCAAGGGTGGGAAAACTGATAAATGATTTTAATGGGCAATAAAGACGTTTGGTTCTCATGAATAAGTACCGATAGCTATTCTGGTCTGCATACAATTCTGATATATATATATATATATTTATATATGAGGTGAACCAGCTGGGAGTATAGGTGGTTCTACTCATGTCCAAGCATCAGAGTTCTTTTAGGGCTTGAATTTGCAGACAAAGTGTTTCTGCTGCTTGCAGCTACTGTCATTCCATTTTACAAAACCTGCAAAAAAACAAAAAAAGAATTGCATATTATAAGGTACAGTTTATTTAAACCGATTCACCAGCTCACAACAAATTCATGGACCGCTTTAGAAAATGCAAAATATTGTGAGTAATGTCAATAAAAAAATAAGGAAAGGCTGCTTTTGCAAACACAGAAGAACATGAGCAATATATGTGAAAAGTAGAGGAATATATATATAGTCAGCAGCATAACATGTAGGCCAGAAATATTTCACAATAGGATAGTTTTTGTACACTGCATCTTACTTCGGTGTGTAGTTAACAGAAAACAGAGGTTTAGAATAAGTCATCAAGAGCCCAGGAAATTCCACCCGAGAAACATGCACAGAACCACCCCCAGTGCAGTGATAGAGCAAAATAATTCGGACCCTGTTTGAGGTACATGTAGGGGTGCAATATATTTGATTGGAACAGTCCAGCCCGAACTGCCAAGCCATGTCTTCCCTGGACCGGAATCAAGCATTCTAGGACTGGTTTCTGGCTATCAGCCGTCTTCCGCCAGGATAGCTTGACTCCAGTGGTGTGGAGAGCACAGGACTCACATATTATAACTATACTCTACCCGTGAAACTCCAGCCCTCCCACCCTCTATTAACTCATCCTGTACTCTCAAGTTGTTTTATTTATTGTTTTCTCTAGGTCAATTTTGTCTGCATATTGCATTTGATACCAATGTTCTGTATTTCATGACCTATTGTCACTCCTATGTAAAGTGCTCTGATATCCCAGGGTGGAGCCAGCGCTATATAAAACCTTTAAAATAAATAAGGGACAAAGGAACCCTAGATACTTCCTGCATAAATACAGCACATCTTGCTAGAGTTAGACAGAGGGAACCAAGACTTCCAGGCTGACACACTGATCAGAGGCGCTGAGGCTCCTGCATGCAAACGCTCCAGTTGACAGTGGTCTAACGCATCCTTTGCGAGGTGTCCAACTCTAGACCAGGACGGGCTCCTACATTCTCACACTTCAGGTAATGGGGTTCAACTAAGTCCTAGAGGGATTCTAGGCTATACAGCTACTCACATGCTAGGTACACTTAGGTACATCTAGCTAGGCATCGTAGGAGTACGCAGTTTATTTTATCATGCATTTTATATCCATGTATGCGTTTATGATTATTGCAAAATGGTAGAACTGTGCTAACCATTTATATTCACTGTACTGCTGATTATATATATCTGCTACTGTCTAATTGTTGTTGCAGCACATCAATTTTACACTAGAAGAACAACTGTGTAATAAATACTTATTGTAATACCACCCACTGTAGTACATTGTTTCCACGATTCTGGGGGATCAGGGTTGTCATGTTCTAAGGTTGCCAGAAACTATTCTCTCCCCGATAAGAGGAGATACTAGTGGCACTGTGAGCTAGCTCATGCAAACAGGCTAACATTTCCGGTGGGGGTGCTCAGAGTCAGTCTGCCACCAAACCCACAGTTCATGTTATCCGAATGCGCAGATTCTGTATAGGATATGTATAGGAACTACGCAGGCCTCCAGTCTTGCATACCTGGGCATCTACATTAACAGGGGTTTGGAGTGCATGGTGGAAGATAACCTGGACCCACTCTTGGAGTTGATGAGGCTTGATTTAGAGAAGTGGACCCACCTGAACCTTTCATTGTGGGGAGGATGCAGGTGAGAAAGATGGTGACCCTCCTGCCATTTACCTATGTACTGGCATGCTCCCCCTGTTGACGCCCCTTAAGTTGCTACATCAGGTTAACAAAGGTATCAAGTCCTTCATCTGGGGGCCAATGGGACACTGCCTGGCTGTAGGAAACTCAATGCCCACAGGTCCTCTGGAGGCCATGGCCTCCAGCCCCCCGTGAGCGCTGCAATAGAGAATCGACTCATGGATAGTCCAGCAGGGCTGCGCTCCCTATATATGCCCATCGCCTCCGGGGCTGGGCCGGCGTACCCCATATTGCAGGTGATGTCCAGAATATGGATGTGGACTCACAAGCTCCTTTTGATAGACGCTCACCTTCATGTAAAGGGACCCATCTGGTACAACTATGGTATCAGAATGAGGTGCAATGCTCAATTGGGGCCTCTGGCGAGACAAGGGGATACATACTCTGAGCCACCTGATCTTCTGGAGCAAACTCAAATCCTTTGGGATGATGCAAGAAGAATTTGGCCTCCCTCCTAACCAACAGTGGCACTACACACAATTGCGCCATTGCCTCTCACGCAGGCTGGACCATAAGCATACTTTTTGAGTATTTTCTCCTTGCTTTCCCTCCTTTGTACTGCTCTCTCCTTGCTTTTCCCCGTTTTTTGTGTCTTCTCCTTGATTTACATTTTCACTGCTTTCTCTTGCTTTTTCCCCATTTTATGAGAGCCTTCTCCTTTCTTTTCCTTCGCTTCACTGCTTTCCTCTTGCTTTTCCCCCGTTTTTTGAGTGCCTTCTCCTTGCTTTTCCCTCCTTTTCACTGCTTTCTCCTTGCTTTTTCTCGTTTTTTGTGTCTTCTCCTTGCTTTTCCCTCATGTTCACTACTTTCTCCTTGCTTTTCTTCCATATCTTGAGTGCCTTCTCTTTGCTTTTCCCTTGTTTTCACTGATTTCTCTTGCTTTCCCACCCCCAATTCTTGAATGCCTTCTCCTTGCGTTTCCCTTATGTTTACTGTTTTCTCCTTGCCTTTTCCGTTGTTTCTTGAGTGTATTTGTATTTTTGAAAATTGTAAAGCACATTATACCCAAGGGTGTCAAAGTGCTAACCAAAAGCAAGACAAACTTCACCAGGGTGACCAGCCTTAAGCATCCAGAAGGGAGAAAAAACTAGTTTTCAAGTGCTTGTAAAAAAGAGCAAGGGAGAACATACTAGCAATATGTGGGTAGGGTATTCCACAACCTAGCAGCAGCAACCCTAATGGACAGCCCCCCACCTTACTTTTCAAAATCTCAGTATTTTCACCTTCCTAAAAAAGGCAGACTTCAGCTGCCTGCTGGGAATATGCTAGTGAGAGGCTATTCTCAAGTGCAACAGCTCCTGACAGTGGGGGGCAGTGTGAACTAGACAGAGTACTTTGAAAGTCACTGACTTCCTGACAAGCAACTAGTGCAGGGAGCGAATGCAGTCTTTGACAAACAGGCACTTAGGGTCATTCAGGACGAGGAGGGCAGCAGGACTCTGGTTAGTTTGACGTTTTAAGAATGATTTTTATTAATGTTTGGGTACAGAGAATTGCAGTAATCAAAGTGTGATGCATTAAGCGCAATGACCACGGTAGCTCTGAGCTCGGCTGGAATGAGAGGAAAAATCTTTCTTAAAATTTTGATGAGGTGGAAGCAAGAGCTAACAGTTCTTTTTGATTGAGTAGCAAAGGAAAGAGAGCAGTCGGAAAACAGGACAGGAAGAGGTAAGGGGCTACAGAACTCTGGCCACCACAGTTCCGACCATGCCGATGTTTGCACTCCAAAAATCAGAATCTTCGTATCAGCATTCAGTTTCAGCCATTTCTCTTTCATCCAGTTGTTTTTTGTTAATTATATACTGGCACATGCATCAAGAAATGCTTTTGCGAATCCTTAATTGCGATTATTAAGGAATCGCAATTAAGGACTTCCAAAAGCCTATGCATGTAGGAATCGCTATTAAAATACCAATTCCTAAACATTCCTTAATTGCATCACATTTAATTGCACCAAATGTGATGCAGTGCGCGCAACGAAATTCGTTTTATTTTTTTAAATGTTAACTTACCTGTAAAACTCCTTTATCCATACATTACTATCCCCCACCCTGCCCCTCCCCCTGCCCACGTCACCGCCCTACAGAAACACCTACTGCCGACCGCTACTGGTGATTAAGCGTACTCGTGTAGGCGCATTTAGTAGAGTCTGTAATGTCTGCAATATAGGCGGATCTTGTGGAAAGGATGTGTATAATTCCTTAACGGCGTGTCTCAGACGCAATAAGTGAAAAGGTGTAACGGGGTCTGTGTAGTTCCAATACATATCCCCGCCAAGTTGAGGAATGTCTTCTCCCCAAAAGGACCCCCATGATGCGCAAGCCCATTTCCTCTTGTAGGTTTTGCGACTTTTGTTGTTGTGTAACTGTTTTATCTGTATGCAGTACATCACCAAATGTGATGCAGTGCGCGCAACGAAATTCGTTTTATTTTTTTAAATGTTTTAAATGTTAACTTACCTGTAAAACTCCGTAATCCATACATTACTACCCCCACCCTGCCCACGTCACCGCCCTACAGAAACACCTACTGCCGACCGCTACTGTCTGTGTGGTGCAGAAGGGGTAGTGCAGGGGCGTACAGCAGTACCTTATGTGCTTGCTGCACTAGATTGTTCCATGCTTGTATCGTGCACTGCACTGGGTTTATAACCAAGCCTGGGATTCCTATCCTTCTCTGTGGTATTAGAGCTGTGAGTGGGATGGAGAGAGCTTCATCCTATTCTATTGCAACGTGCAGGACATATTCATGCGGATGTTGCCAGTAGTGCGCGAAGTGCGCCTGAGCGCATAGATAGTGAAGGTACATATGTGGCGGTCCAAAACCTCCCTGCGCATACAGATGAGTCAGTTCTTCCCAGCTAATTCGCAGTTTGAGGCCTGCTCATGTTAGTGTAATTAACTAAGATCGCAACCTTGCAAAATAAGTGTTGTTTTAGGGCAGTGGACGAAGTGGAGAGAAAAAAGTAGGGGAACTGTGGGTGGAGATCAAGGGGGCGGAAACCACCCGAGGATTAGCTCAGTGGGCGGAGTCAGAGGTGTGGCCAGAAAGAGCAAATCATTCAAATTTGTAGTGTTTGTTTGCCATTTCACTACCCAGCTGCAGCTTATTACGTTATTTAATTCAGCCAATGGATACACGTTTATTTCAGGTTTAATATGAGTTATGGACATTAAAATGCATTCACAAAGTCGGATTTGTTTTCAATCACAGAATGTCCCAAATACGTTTCTCCCTTTTTCCACAAGTGCAGTTCAAAAACGAATGGCAAAATATCCTAGTATGTAAATGTTTTCTATATAATTATGGCTCTGCATTATTTGCCACATAGTGCATCACCAGCTGTATAAATTGATGATTTTAACTAATAAATTGTTTGTAGCTCAAACGGACCAAATGTTACAAACAAACGTGACTTGTGTTTCTGCGAAGTGGACAGACCTTTGCAAAGGTTGACTGATCACGCTTCTCACTGCTGCATTTGTATGTTGCACTGCTACTAATAAGGCAAAATCTTTGCAGACTGTTAGCATGTGTAAAAGAAAATATACATTATTACGCTGCAGCTTTTTTTTGCTGCATAATTTAGTCAACACTGCAGAATAATGTTGTCCTCCATTGCTACATAATTCCAGTGGTCCCAAAGCAGGCAGCACATGCTTAAAGTGTTTGTGCATGAAGCAGAAAGACCATGAAGTTTGTAAACTAAGTTTGGTGTGCGTGCAAATCCTGCATTGCCGATCCCTGGTGAGTTGCACCTAACTACTGCTGAAACAAGGTCAATAGAGGTACCAATGACTGCAGCGGACTGGTCTCAAGGACAAGGCAGGCTTTAGCGCTGGTGGAAGCCCTGTGCGACAATGTTTGTTGGTGCCCCCAATGACTCCCTCCGCCATGGATCCCCTCACTACCCCCCTTCAACAGTGCCCCTCGAGTCTCCATAACCACTTTCTCGCTCAGATGCATTTGATTTGATTTACAGCGCCACCGATACCAGTGTAGGGTGTCAGAGCACTTTACATCACACACATTACAGAGAGACAATCAACCACATGTGTGTAAATCACTCACTAGGAAATACATAGGGAAAAGTACTACATGGTGTAACAGTCACATGACACTATACTAGAAAGCAGTATAGTTTAATAGTGATTGGTCTGGAGAAACACAAACTCTGAATTTTGAACGTAATACCATGGTTGGGGGTTCTCTTTAATAATCAGAATTGATTTTATCCATATGAACACCCTTTACAACATTAGGATAATCAAAGACTGGGGGCAAAAACATAACTCTCTAATTTATACCTTGCAGTTTGATTGCAGTTCTTAGATGATAGTTAAAAGCTCACTGTTCTATGTTAGGATGTTGACTTATAAACTGCAAGTAGGAAAAGGATCTCTCTGAAAAAAGCAGTGACCCACTGACCTGTTTACATTATGTGCACTTTGTGATCTGCATGGTACATGTTCTTTGTAGCAGGCACATTAACACTCTGCGCTACCTTTCCATGAGTTAAAACTTCCCCTTGACAAAACTCCATCTCTTACTAGGAAGAACATTAATCACCAGAGTTATCATTACATTTTTATTGTTCCCGAAAATTGTTGGAGGCCAGAAAGGAGGCAGCAAGTGATTTTAGAAACATAATATACTTGCAAACATGACGCCCCCCCCATCCGAGTCAGTACATCCAGGAATGGTGCACATCCCCACCCATGGAAAACAATGTTGTTCAAAGAAAGACGAGAAAACAAAAGTAGTGCTTCACTGGCAAACTTAGTAAAGTGGCGATAATATGTTTGGGTGAATAAAATCAATCTGCCCATTTTGAGACCACTCTATCTTTTATTGCATTGTAAATGCATTTATATAGCGCGTACTACCTCTGATGAGGCGTCAAAGCACTTTTTCTATGAGTAGCATGGTACTCCGGAACCCATAAAGGATTAGTGGTGAATAAGTATAGTGAAATATGAAAGTAATTTGAGTGGTGGATATGTTAGTCTGTTACACAAACGAGAGTGGGTGGGCATTCAGTGGTCTGACTGAAAGGAGCGGACATGTTTCTGAGGCTGAGTCTAGCTGGTGGCCCCACACTGCACAGCCCTGGGATGGGTGTATCACCAATTTACTCCCTCTCACCACCTTAGGCAGATCTACCCCTTCTCCTGCTCGACCAAAGGTAGCCCAGCCCACAAGCGAGTAGTGCAGAGAGCTGGCCCAGCCCTCTCTGTAACCACTGACCAGAGGACACACAGTGCCAGTTTTAACTTAGGCATTTAAGTATCCTGGGAGTAGGTGTGGGAGGTCGGGGCTGCATAACAAGAGCACACGATAGCTAGGGCCCAACAGAGCTGTGTCTACGTGCTCCAGCCCTCTGGACAGGCAAACATAGTATTTCTGCTGATTGACATGCAAAAATAAAATGTGCTGCAGTTCACCTCCAAAGCAGGCAAGGAAAACAGGTCTCCTGAATGGACTATATATTTCATATATTTGAAGTGAATGTGAACATTCAGCCAATAATGTCCACATATAATACATAGACCATAAAAGTAATTGTTAACTACCCTTTAATTAGCATTAAATACTGTGTTAATTACTTCCCAAAAGTACTCATTTGATCGCCCTCAGAAAAATGAAAACACAAGTTGGCCTGGCAGGAATTCAAATGTATACTACGGGCACAACATGCAGATGATTGCAGCTTGCGCATAATACACTTTGCTTTCTTATCAGTAATAGAACCTATGCCCTAAAGGTGGTTACTAGAGCACTCCGCTAGGATTCAACTATGTGACATACAGATCAGGCACAGTGCATTGCATCACACTCACTGACCAACTGAGCTATTCCATTACTTTGAAAGAAACCAGTGACTTTGATTACACACGGATCGCCACGATCGTCATGCCTTCTCTATAGGCCTATGCTATTTCTGGCCCTGGGACGCTCTGGGACGCTCTGGGACGCATGTTTACCAAAAAAGTAGGGGAACGGACTTGGCTAAATAAAGAAGTAGTGGCATGCCATGCCCTGCTGATCCCGCCCACTTCAACCACTGTTTCAAGGGGATAGGTATATTTATAAATAAATATAGAAATCTGGATAGAATGATAATTTTTTGTATCGTAATCCTGTCAGCCATAGGCAGTGGCAGCGGCTGTGGGAGGGTGGGGGTGGGGTGGGTCCCAATTATCTACTTCTCCTTAATGCTCTCCTCTTATAGTGGCTTTCCCACATTGAGGTTTTTCTCAGACTGTTACACGCCCTAGAGTGCAATTCCAAGGTCTGCCCCCAACATTGTTTGAACCACACAGGGCAGCCCCTTCATTCGCAGTGTTCTCCCCCTGTCAGACACTTTCACTACTGGTGTGCCCAGTTGTTGCTGTAGCATATCTGGAGGAGCTTGCAGGTCTGACCATCTTGATTCAGAAAAGGGGGTGGTGATGAACAGAGTGTCTGAATAAAGCAGACCACTCTTACCCAGTCCAAATATCAGGGCTTGATCCATCACCGTTATGTAGCGCCTGGCTTCCTGACAAAAACACCTTCTTCCTCACTGCCTCCAACTTTTTAGATTCCCTGTCTGGAAGGAACCAGATTCATTGTGGTGTAAGAAAAGACCTGCACTACAAGATTTTCTTGTGAGGTTTTGGACAGAAAGGAATGCCAGACCCCCTTGCACTGATCTGTATCGCCTAGCCACTGCTCAATTTACTGCCAGTGCTGTAGTCTATTTCTCTCATGCATCTTTTATAGGCTCTATCAAGGCCTCATTAAATGATAGCAATGGTTCAGATGATGTGCGAGCAGTTTTGAGAACCCCAGTGAGGATGCTAGACTTGAATTCCCCAGGAGGATGGATCAATCCAAAAACCTTGGCTGCCTTTTTAAGGACAAATTTGATTCTATCTCTGCCAGAGCTAGGCATAGGTGTGGGTCCGTTCCCATGCCTGTGGATGTACCTGAACCACTAGCATTTTATAGTGCCAATATGTCGGCTGCGTTGGCGGGGAAAGGCAGTGGTAAGAGTGCTTTCTCACTGCTGTCATCTGTGTCATGTTGCCTTCTGGGCATCTGTAGTATTTCTTAACCTGATACAAACATGTTGTGCATGGTTTACCAACAACATGGACAGGAACCTGCACAATCATCATTGCATCTTTCCTCCTCATGTAGCCTTTGGGCCTCCTTTCTAGATGGCAGTATTTTGACTGGTGGTAGTGATATGTCCTGAATGGTGTAGGTGTTGGTGGAGGAGGGGGTGGCGCTCGGAAAACTGGTGCCAATGAAAAGGTAACTGGTGAGGGCCCTGGTGTCAGCCTGACTCGAGGTGGTGGTGGGAGGGTTCTTAGCTGAACTAAGGAGATGCTCAATGCCAGTAGAGGTACCGGTGAAGGAACCCCAAGCAGAGCACAAAAGAGTCCTATGAAGAGCGCTGGGCCCAACGGCACACCATGGAAAATGAGGACCTTTGGAATATCTTTATCATTGCATGGAAGAATAGGGTTGAATTAGCCCCTTGCACCATGAACTCAAGGTACACTAAACAATATTAACACCTCGATTGATAATGCTTAATATTCAAGACCAAAACAAATAATGAAATGCTTGACAGAACAACAGGTTCAATACTTTGGTTCAACAATATCTGGCAGTGTATTATTCTTGTCATACACAATAGATCACAAATGTCATCTTTCAAATAAAAAAACAAGTTTGTGAGAAATTGGGTTGTTGGTTGGCTGGGGTGTGAGCCCTGTCAAGCAACAGCAACAATGTCTGTCAGGGTGAACATCACAAAAACTCACTACATTAACCTGTGCTTAACCCTGGATTGCTTGGCACAAAAATCAGTCAGGTTTAACTTAGAGACAATGTGTAAAGTGTTTATACAGCACACAATCAGTAATGAAACACAAGAAAAATCCTACACCAATTTAGGAAAACAGAGATCATTTTAATAAATGATCCGACACCATAATGAAAAAATCCCCTTTCTGGAAAAAGAATTATGAATTTTTTTTTTTTGCAAAAACTAGCATCTAAGAGATCAAAACATCAGTTGAAGCCATTTAATTGCATAAGACCGATTCAAAGTCGAAAAATGTTTCCAACTGTGATTGAGCGCAGTTTGGATACACAAAGTGGATTGAGCCTTGTCAGTGCTTACTTTCAGACTTAGAAAGAATTTCAAGAACAAAGAACCGAGAAGGTAACGTTCATTGGGGCGAGGCTGCAGGCAGTGTCCGAGCAGGGTACATCCTCGCCAGGGAGCCTCTGAAAGAAGTTGCAGTGAAGATTTCTACATTCGGACTTTTATGGCAGTAGATAATCTGCAGCAGGACAATGCAGGAGGCTGTAGCCAAAGACAGTTCAAGGAGGTTGGATACCCCTTTGGCAGTACTGCCAGAATACTGCCTGAAATTGTTGAACCAAACACGTGAAGCTCTTGTTCTGTCAATCTTGTCATTAAAGTTTTGGTCTTCGTGGAATAAGAATGTTACGCATTATGTCTTCAGGTATTATTATTGTGTGGTGATTGGAAGTGGTACAACCTAGCTTGAATTTAAGGACGCTACCCATTCTCTTTCTTTAGTTTGTGGGAACTCAAGTTAGCCACAAAGGGTAATTGGATGCAGGGAGGCTGAATAAGGAAATGGACCTAAGGTCAGTTAAAGGCACCCAAATGATAGACGGAATGTGGAACACTTCAAATATTCACCCCCAGTGAAGAGATCTGGGTTACATCCATTGTTCTTTTGCTCACTATACCACCCCAGTTTGGGCCCAGCTAAATGCAAATCAGTCTTGATCCTGATCCTCATGGGACCATTCCAGTCTGAACTGCGAAGCCAGGTCCTCCCCGAGACTCCTGACGTCTAAAGTCTATCAGCTCTAGCTCAGACAAGACTGCCGGAGGTGGGGTGCGTTGCATGGACTTATCCCAGATCTGAATTGGTGTTTAAGGGAATCCACATGTTTCCCTTTCTTTTTGTGAGTCCTCCTCTTCTCTTTCGAGGTTTTGGAGGAAGATGAAGAGCAGCAAGCAGATCTTCACCCAGAATAATGCAGAGCTCAACTGTCATTGTGGGCTCTTTGATTGCCCTCTGATTCATACTGTTGCACTGGTCTTAATATTTAGGGCCATGCCTAGAACCCAGACACCATAAACAGTCATCACGAGGGTCTGTGACCGATATCTGCATATAGCATTTGTAACAAGGCTTAAACCCTGACTTTTAGGGGATGACATCCCCCTTGAGATACTTGACAAACAATGTAACATTCTTTTTCTCTGAGAAGAATAGCTGAAGTAAACAGTTCAGAGGAGAGAAGCTCTGGTTCTGTCAAAGGGTGCAGACGAATGGAATTGAGGTCAGGGTGACAGGGTAGGCCTTATATGGTCCATTGATGTCACCACCTCGCTTCCTGTGTTGTTATGGAGGGAGCACCACTACTGGTGTGGGAGAGCTATGTCAGACGTTTCTGGATCCAGTCAGCACCTGGGATATTCAAAGGATGTTGTTATTCCAAGGCTAAGCTAAAGATATTTTGCTGCATTGCCGGAGAAAGAGGAGAAGAAAATCTACAGTTGCCCCAGACCTTATTTATCATATCTCCCTCATAGCTCTAAATGTTGCATGGGTTGTGACCTCTGCCACTGACCCCTACAGTATCAACATAAATTCAGAGATGGCTGATGAAACTGGCATGCTAGGTGTTAGACGGGAAACCTGAGGGTCGGCCGAGCAAGGGGGAGAGGCCTCCTGGCGAGGGTCCTCTCCTTAGATCGTACGGACAAGCAACCACCCCCCACAGATGGACACCACACAAAGATAGGTTCTTAACTCTTTTATCAGTATTCTTTGGCAGGTTATCGTAACGATACAGTAGAAACGGGATTCTAGGATCCCCTTGAACTTAGTCTCTGTGGGAAGGGGGTAGCGGTACAGTCTTGGTACCGGTCTGGTACAGGGATATCTTGCGGACAGTTCTCAATCCTCGAGCTGGAGGGTTTCTTTGGTAGGGGCCGCGGCAGCGCCAGCAGGACTCCCAAGATGGTTCAAGAGGATGGGCCGCGGCAGCGCCAGCAGGACCCCAAGATGGTTCACGAAGATGAGCCGCGGCAGCGCCAGCAGGACTCCAAGGATGGTTCACGAAGATGGGCCGCGGCAGCGCCAGCAGGACTCCAAGGATGAGTTTGTCTCGGTGTCTCTCGACTCCAGGATACAACTGCCTTCCTGCTCCGGAGCTGCCCCAGTTATAGGTCTGGTGCTCTTTGATGTCCGGACCCTCGCACTTGGAGGTCGGGGTCTGGGATGTGCGAGTCCAGACACCCAGCAGGGGGGTGGAGCCAGCGCCCAGGGAGGCTGTGGGCGATCGAAACTAGGCGGATGGGGGACCATCGAAACTCCTTCCCCCATTGACTCGCCAAGTGGTCTCTTTACCCCCTGGTCGGATCGTGGTGCCTCGATGTCGGGGCTTTGCTGGGCCTGCGGCTGGGGTCGGGCCGAGGCCACGAGGCCTGGTCGTGGAGGGTCCAAGATGGCGGCTGGGCCGGAGACGATGGTCCGGGCCAGCCGCGAGAGAGTTGAGGAGAGGAGGTCGAGTTCCGTCGGGGGAGAGCTGGGGGCGGCCCGGAGGGGCGGCACTCGTCGAAGGTGGAAGGTGCCGCACTTGGTCGTAGAACAGGGGTCGAGGTAGTCCGGGACCCGCCATGCGGGAGGAGTGGGGCCACACCACGAGGCCCTGTCCAACACTAGGAAAGCTTGGCCCTACGAGCATGCAATGGCATATCTCTGTGTCAACGTCGCCAAAGCAGATTCACCCCTGGTATCAAACAACCCTGTACCAACAATCAATAACTTAGACATATCAGAAGAATCAGGAAGAGCATATCCAGGCATGTTTTAAATGATAAATGGTTCCCTTCCCTAGGCAACTACATTCTTTGAATCAGGAAGACTGGTAGAAAAGGCATTAGGAATAAGCTTGCATTACAGGGCCTTCTTCGGATGGGGTGATGTGTCTGGAAAGTAGGGTCTCCAAGAGCTGGCCTGTGATGCAAAGTAATTTGCATCTAATCACTGGAGCAGAGAAAGTCTTGAACCAAGCAACCTTAATGTCACCCACAATAACATAATTACAGGAGAAAGAGAGGTGCAGAAGAAGATGGTCCTGGCTGCAGATTTTCCATGAAGACGTTTGTCCAAATTTCCATTGTGTAGTTTGGAAACTTAAGGAATCCTGAAAGTGATGATGACAAAGGAAACACTCTCGGTAGGTGAACCATGGTGTTAATCCAGGGCTGACTCAGGCGAGGTGCCCATGCCAATGTCATTCTGAAGATCTAAATAAAGGCCTGCAGCAGTGTCAGGTGAGGATTAAATACTTACTCATGATCATCCTGGTCATGTGGAATAAAATATGGAAACTGAATCAAAGCAAGGCTAAACATATCTGATAATATAGTGACCGGTGTATAGGGTACGCACACACAATTCAATGATAATTGCAGTTCAAAGAATTAAGACAAATACCCAACGTACACATCTTTTTGTCAGAAAGGCTCAATAATTTCAGTCGGCGAGGTCTGGTTTAACATGATTGAAAACAAGCTTTCCCCACAAAAATGGCCTGCTTAGTGCATGTCATATATACTGGATTCTAACAAAATCAACAGCAGTATGATATTGTTTATGTACAATGGACATCTATCCTGACATCTAGGGCCAGATGTAGGTAATTCATATTTACCGACTCTTAAATACCGAATTTTACCGGTTCGGTATTTAAGAGTCGGTAAATATGAAGGGGGGAGATGTAGGTATTACAGATTCTGTAAATACCGAATCGTTAAGATTCGGTATTTACCGAATCTGTAAATACCGAATCGGTATTGCCCATTGATTCCTATGGGCCTTAAAGCCCATAGGAATCAATGGGCAATACCGATTCTGTAATTACAGAATCGGTAAATACCGAATTTTGTAAGGGTGCAGGGGGTGTCACTTTGACACCCTCTGTCACCCCAAAAATAGGCATGTGCGCCATGTGGCACACAGACATGCCCTAAGGGCATGTCTGTCTGTCACATGGCTAGGTGTGCATGCACACATGTGCATGCACACCTGAATTCGGTATTTTAACACCCAATTGGATTGGGTGGTAAAATACCGAATTTGTAGGGCCTTTGGGACTCAGAAGAGTCCCACCTACATCTGGGAATTTCCGAATCGGTAAAAATACCGATTTGGGGCCAGATGTAGGTAAATGAGATTTACCGATTTTTAATTACCGAATTTTACCGATTCGGTAATTAAAAATCGGTAAATCTGAGGGGTGGATATGTAGGAACATCCAGATGTTCCTTTTACCGAATCGGTAAATATCGGTATTTACCGATTCGGTAAATACCGACCGGTAATGCCCCATTCATGCCTATGGGCTTTGAAGCCCATAGGAATGAATGGGGCATTACCGGTCGGTATTTACCGAATCGGTAAATACCGATTCTGACAAGGGTGCAGGGGGTGTCACTTTGACACCCTCTAGCACCCCCAAAAAAGGTTTGGGGGCCATGTGGCAGGCATACCTGCCCTAAGGGCAGGTCTGCCTGTCATATGGCACAGGTGTGCATGCACACATGTGCATGCACACCAGAATCGGTGTTTTACCATCAAATAGTATTTGATGGTAAAATACCGATTCTGTAATGCTTGTGGGACTCAGAAGAGTCCCACCTACATATCAATTTTACCGAATCGGAAAAAATACCGATTCGGTATTTTACAGAATCGGTAAATTTACCGATCGGTAAATTTACCGATTCTGTAAAATACAGGGCCCTACATCTCAAATTGCATTTACCGGTCGGTAACGGCCGAATTCGCCCGTTACCGACCGGTAAATGCCTACCTACATCTGGCCCTTGGTATTTTACAGATTCTGTAAATTTACCGATTCGTTAAATTTACAGAATCTGTAAAATCTGGCCCCATACATCTCAAGATGCCAAATATCGGTCGGAAACGGCCGAATTCGGCCGTTTCCGACCGGTATTTGCCACCTACATCGGGCCCCTAGTTCCTCCATGTATTAGCTATGCATGTCTGACACTGACTTTGAAAGGCTGGAGTCATGAGCAGACACAGCAGAATTACATGAACGGAGCAGTTGTGGGGATAGTAGTGCCCCTGGATACGGGACTCTATAGACCTGTTTTCAACTGCAATGCAATTTAAAGGAAGAGAGGCAGAAACCTTTTGGTCTGAAATGCAGCAATGTGTGCTACTATGGGAACCAAGTATGCTCCTGAACTGATGAGGGAATGTCATCCATACTCACCACCACTGCAGCTCAGTTCACCACAATGCTCGTCTCCCTTGTGATTGTCTGGTTGACCACCAAGCCAGGCTCTGTAGTTATACATGGAGCCATCATTCCATTTCCAGCGACGGTTCTAAAATAAATGATCATATTTTTATAAACTCTCACATTCACTCCTGTATTTAAGATTTCTCCTGGATGTTGAACAATGTTAACACAGCTTCTCATTTGGGTCCTCCTCCCTCCACCATTCTTGTACCTTTTTAGGTCGAAGCCTACTGGACAGCGCAGTTGTATGCTTTGCAAAAGACATCTTGGGCATATTTGGAAAGCTTACTTGGGAATGCATTCCGTCCATTGCTTACCATTGGCTTTATGGTTTGTAACGCATATTTGCTCGGCTTCTAATTGCTGGCTTTATTTATTTTACGCTGTCCACCGTGAGTTCGTCCCTCTCATACAGCTGCTTGTCTACTGTATCCTTCCACCAGTGGTCAATTTCTGTAAACAAGACTTTAACTCTTTTGCTTATCTCGTCACATTTGCTATGCATGCAATGACAAAAGTCAAATGTAAGACTCTGTCTTCTGTGGGCACATGGTACTTAACTTTCTTTCTATGACTTCAAAGTGAAAGGGTTTGTGTGACAATCATGCTGGCTACTGCTGGTGTGCTGGAGGAAAGCTGAAGGATGTTATTCTTTTGTAGCACACAACTGTGAGAGGTTGGCCTGGTATATGATGTCCGCTATTCTAGTGGGCACCTTGCACCAGTCCAAACGACCCTTATTGATGGGAGGTTATAAAGTCAACCTTATAGAAAGCTATCCTAGTGATAGCTGTGGAGAGCAACCTTCAGTCTAGGACTTAGAGGCGAGAAAAGCAAGTTGTTTTACCAATTATAATCTCAAAAGTCAAATGTAAGACTCTGTCTTCTGTGGGCACATGGTACTTAACTTTCTTTCTATGACTTCAAAGTGAAAGGGTTTGTGTGACAATCATGCTGGCTACTGCTGGTGTGCTGGAGGAAAGCTGAAGGATGTTATTCTTTTGTAGCACACAACTGTGAGAGGTTGGCCTGGTATATGATGTCCGCTATTCTAGTGGGCACCTTGCACCAGTCCAAACGACCCTTATTGATGGGAGGTTATAAAGTCAACCTTATAGAAAGCTATCCTAGTGATAGCTGTGGAGAGCAACCTTCAGTCTAGGACTTAGAGGCGAGAAAAGCAAGTTGTTTTACCAATTATAATCTCTTGAATGATCAAATGAAAGCACACCACACAAGGTATATATCAAATATATATGTATTTAATCTAAACACAACCCCTCTTTATGAGGTCAGAGGTAACAGAGCAATACAAGGAACTTAATTAGCATACGATAAGTGCACAGTATACGTTATGCCCTAGGGGCCTCACAAACCATATACTAAAATAGTGGTATAAGAACCACGTGAGAGTTAGAAAGAAGGCCAAGCGCCTGTAGAACTGCTGGGGCTACCTGGAACCACCAAAGGTTAGGATGCAGGAGGCCCACGGGGATGCGGGCAGTGTCTAAACACAGCCGTGGATCACCATTGGCTTTCTATGGGAAACAAACAAGTTACAGTTTTAAAGATTAAGGGCACTTCTAGGTGAACTACGATGGAACCCTTTTAGACTGAGACACTTCGAGAGTCAAGACCCACGGGAGCACCAGAGTACTCGAGTTACCTCACCCATGGAAGCCGGGTGCATAGGTGTCTTTTGGTGTCGGGTTTCGTCGTCAATTCCAATGAAGGCCTGCCTTTCAGGGGGGCCACAGGGCCGGGCCACAGGACAAGTCTTGTGGCCAACACCCCGCTGCGCACAGCCCAAGGCCGTGCACGGCGTGGAGTTAGCTGCATGTGAGAGCTTAGTCGCAAGCCAGGCCCTGGCTCCATGTGCGCGGTGGCGGTTAGATTAACATATGGCAATTGAATACTATATTATGTTAAAAAAAACTAGAAATTCACTGAAAAAAAACGTCACAGGGACATTATAGTTAGGAATTAGAATTAAAAAAACCTTAGAAGTTCACCAAAAAAAATCAAAGGTTACAGGGTTCAGATTTTACACACAAAATCCAAAGAAATTCAGCAGTTATAGCTGTACATATCTCAAGAAAGTAAAACCTGTGCCCTAAGGTAAATATAACTCACCATGCACTGTTAATTACCCCACATAACAGCCCTGACATCTTCCATGACATCATTGATAATATCACTACAACATTTGCAATCAAAATAATAATATGAAAACTGTGCATTGCAGGGACATGAGTTAGAGTTATATTAGGGAACTACTGTAACCATTGGTCTTTTTAGTAATAATATATATACTGTTTCACCAAAGGGTGAAAGAAGGACTAAATATTGCTACAGTTTCTAGGTTACGCTGCTCCCAGCGTGATGTACAGAATACAGTGTGGAACATATACATAGGTCCCCTTTACTCTTCTGTAACCATGCATATTTATGGTCCCTCACCTTTTCTGGGTCATGTAGTCCAATCCAAACAGGATGAGATTTCTGATAGGCTGAAATGTGTGAGGCAATGATGCTTCCTTCAGACTCATCCAGGATGGAAGCCAAATGTGCCCCATGTCCATAATCTTGACACTCAAACTGTAGAGACAGAAGCACATGCTTTGAACACCTGCATCATAAACATACAGTTTTAATTTACATTACAAGTATTGTCCTAACAAACAGACTTTAGTTTTCATCAGCATTTGACTTTCATCCCCAGCAAACCTAGGTGTTAACTAGTCACTCCTATTCCTGCCATGAGCAGAATGATTCCACCATCACTCCTCCAACTTTTTCGCCAATCAGAGACAATCTGACCCACTAGCACCAGCCATCAACTTAAAAACTACCATTAGCACATACGCTTTGCTGTGAATAAGTCAGCTTTTTCCCACAGTATTAGACATCCAGTATCAGCAATCAATCATCTCTATTTCCATAACCAATGCCAGAAACTTCCATTATCATTAACTAGTCATCTCCATTAATTTTCATGATCAGCAAACATTTACCCCCTTTAACATACATATTCCCACAACCATCAAGAGACCACACATGCTTCCACCGCCAACAGACCTTCACTACCTTGAACACATCTAGTGTGACTATGAACACTTCTACACCACCACAAGTGCAACACATGCACTACAAAGTTCAGGAAACCTCCTTAAGCTTGAAAACATCCATTCCCAACTTGGGTAAACTCCCATAATGAATAGTACACATCTACCTGCAGGTCCACCTCCACCTCACAAGCAACCATTAGCATACACAAATATGACTGACTAGGTGAGTGTGTGAGTGTGATTGTAGAGCATGTTTAAAGAATTAAACCATGGTAGTCCATGTGAACCAGAGTCATGCATCTACCGGAGATAAATTAGCATACGATTAATCTACTTGGAAATAATAAGCATTGTGATTACTCTGGATATCGGAAATGGCTTTAGCTCTTATGTACCAACATTGGACACGTCAGAATTAAACTGTCCCGTTACAGTGGAACTAGTATACTGAGCACATTTTCAAACCAAGTGGTAGCACCGAGGTTTTTTGCTAACTTTGGGATTACAACTGATGTCTAACATTCTACCATGGAACAAAGCTGAAAGGAGAATTGATTCAGTAAGTCCCCTGGTGATGTCTTTAGTATTAACAAGGTAATAGCATTTGATTTTCTGTTGTACATGCACTTGAGAAGTGCCTGACTAGTGGAAACACTTTGGCGGTCAAAGATAGGAAATTGTGATTTATGGTCCCAGATTTATCAATCGGGTCCCTTTGCCTCTGATGTCCTAGGCTCATCCTATTATGAAGTCCCTTAACTGATCACTGAGTGCGTTCTTTAAGTACTGGACAGTGCAGTCTGAGTGTCACTCGGGAAGCAATGTACGGTTAGAGATTCAGAACTCAGTAATTAATACACTGAAGCTGAATAAATGAGTGACCAGCCTGTGTTTTTTGTAACTTGGAAAGAATAAATTACTCTCAATGTAATGCCTCGCAGACATTTAAGGGTGGGTACTCAACCATAGAAATGTGTAAATCAGAAAGAACTTTTGTGATGTATAAGATACATGTGGTTTATTTTATGCAAGGGGTTTCATAACAGAACAAACACATTTCATCTTCTAGTTGTGGCCTTGTTTACAGTATCTGCCATTCAATTTCAATGGCACATTTAAAGTGCAAGTGAAAAAACTGAAATATAATTTTTTTTGCAATTTAGTGGTAAGATAGTCTTTATTCAAAAGCCCTCATTGAACTTCTCATCACATCAGTGTGTGAATAGAGTGCGTTGATTGCAGTACAATCAGGCCAGAAAAACTTGAGAGCTTCCTCCACCAACAGCCATAGTGGATGATATCAGGAGGCGGAAGGAGCGGCTTTTGGGCTCGGAGGGGAAACTCACTATGGTGACACCACACTGGGAGGGAGTGATCCAGCTTAGAGAGATTCAGTGTCATCAACGTTGGGATCTGCTGTGAATTTCAGTAGTGGGTGGTGTCTAGAGGGATGGGGGATGATTCCCTTCTCAGATCTGCAGGCAGACTATGAACTGTCAGGTGTACAATGTCTTAGATTCCTGCAGGTGCGATGTATCTGTAGGAAACATGAAGCTCTTTTTGTGGACCTGCCGGAAAAGTCGCCTCTGAATTTACGTGTGCTTGCCTCCCCCTTACATGCACATGCCATCTCACTGGTTTACAACACGATGTTGGCCTATAGCCTGCCCCTACTGGATGCACTTAGAGGTGGGTGGGAATGGAATTTGGGGTGGCTAAAACATGATGCATGAGGCGAAGCCTGCTGCTACCCTCAAGAGGTGGCAATAGAGGCGGGCTTCCGCCTAGTGTAGTTGGAATTGCTACTTAGGGTGTATTTCACTTGGGAGAACCTACATAAAATGGGACAGGTGAGTCTGATTTATGTCTGAGGGGATGTAGCCAGAGAGGTACCTTATCTTATACTGTCTGGGAGATTCTGGGAGAGAGTGAGAGTGCCCATCTCAGAAGTGTCAGAGGTGCAGCTCCAACTCCTGCCTCAACGATTACCCTCAACAATGCACTCTGCACTTTCTTTTGCTATGTTTGCATGTTATCCTGTGCTTTTATGGTCATTTTTGATATATACCGAATGAAGCTTCATGAAATGAAAAAAATGATTACCCTGGGCATTTGGAGAGAGCAGACTTTGGAGAGATGCATTATGCTCTTCTGTAATGTGGCCCTAGCTGTTGCACAACAGGATATTGTCTTAAGAAAGGGGAGCCCCATCCCACTTAAACTGCTGGGGGAAACAGCCTAGTCCACCAGGGGTCATTGAGGTGTGACAGTCCCCCTAGTTAATGTACAGGACACACATGCAGGAATCAGATCATGGGGAAGGGTTCCTGGTGACCTAGACAGTTGCAGAATGATGGATGCCATCTATCCGGTCCAAGTTTGGGTTAGGGAGTGTTTTTTTTAACTTGTTGGTTATATTGGACTAGTTGTGAGTGACTAAGAAATGAAATGTATGACTGTTCTCCATGGTGTGATAACAATGATTCGATACTTGTTAATACGGCCAAAAAAAGAGTTTAAAAAACAAATCTATGTAAGACTTCTTTCCAGCTACCATTTATGGGGGGGGAAAGTAAGATGGCGGACTGAAGACGCCACGGAGCGGTAGCTCCTGCAAGGTCTCCCTAATCCCTCAATGTTATTGAGAAGAAAACCTCTTTTCCGGATCCTAAGCCGTCAGAAGGAACGCTTAGGGAGAGAGATTTGAGAATCAAAAGGATCCCAGTGAATGAAGGAGAAACAAACCTGAAAACCGGTCGATGTTACCGCTGCTGCTTCTTCGCGCCCGACACGGCTGGAAACGACTAGGCATCCAACCTGTGGGGGCGTTGCACCGTGCTTGGCGGCTGCCTAGTTCATGGCTCGGCTGCTTTGGTCTGGGGCCATCCTCACTCGTAGACGCTACACCCGCGTCAAAAACATCAAACGCTTTGGGTGTCGCGGGGGAGCTAACCCGCTCGATTTCCATCAGAATGGCTCCGAAAAACATACCTAGGTCCACTCGGGCCGGGAGAGGACCCCCGACGGAAGCCTTGACGATGGATGAAGGAACTGATAATGCAGTCAAAGTAGTTGGGAGAACTGCAACGACAGGTGCGAGTGTGACTCACCTATCTTCTGCTACCTCCAAGAAACCTGGGAAGCCCGGTAATCAGGACCTACAGGCCGGTAAGCAGCAACTAATTTGTCCCCCTTTTTTTGTTGTTCCGGACCAGACTGCGACGGCTAAAGTAAAGACTGTCTCCGCTATTAATGATAACTGTGGTAATAGTGTGGCGCCTATTTCTAGCAGGCTGGGAACACACAACAATGTTGTAGTTGACGACAATGAGAATGAAGGGGATATTGGTAATGTCTTGCATAAAGAACTCGTTGAGGCTCCCAGTTCTATCACAGGCCAATTGCGAAGTTGCGATACGGCGCCTGTGCACAACTTGGTACCGGAGAAATTAGGGAGCGTTGAGTGTATGCCGAATGTCGTAGAACCAGTACCGGGTGAAATCTTTGCAAACTCTAGCTCTGAGGCACTTAAAGCTGTCCCTTCTGAGCACTCCTAAAGAGCGTCGGATTGTATGGCCAGTATTACAAAAAGTGCTATTAATATCTCTGAGAGGGCCGAGGAACATTCTAATGATGAATATGAAGAGATCGTAGAAGATGAGGGAGAACTAACCGGATCTCCCGCGGATGTGATCAAACAATTAGGCCGGCAAAAAATAAATTGAAGAAAGGAACGAACCTTAACTCCTCTGTTCTCTCTACCTCAATAACTTCTTCAAATACGCGAGGAAAATTTGTCAGAGATTACAAAATCCAAGCTGCCATTTTAGAACTAGGTCGCTTGCATAATTTAAAAGACGTCTGGCGCGCAACACATCCTAATCTCGCTGGATTTACGTATTATTCTGCTCCACATAAATTATGCTCACGATTAGATATGGTTTGGGCTACAGATAAAATCTTAGATTCAAGTGTTATAGAATTATGCCCAAGAGTGACTTCCGATCGTAACCCCATCCTTTTAGAATTCAATATTACCACAAAGAGACAAGGCCCTAGACAGTTTACGTTTCCCAGATATCTTTTTTCTGATGTAGCTTTTATTCCCAACTCAAAGAACATATTAATGAATTTATCAAGTTTAATTTAAATTCCACCTCTGCTATATTTGTCTGGGATGCTTGTAAGGCCAGTATAAGGGGCTTTGCCCAGCAATATATCTTTAGGAAGAATATAGAACACCAGAACGAGACCAAGACTATGACGTCTAATATTCTGTCTGTTGAAAATCTTTTGCCAGAAGCCCTTCAACAAGGAATGGTAAATACTGGTGATTTAAGACTGGGATTAGTAAGCCTTCAGTCTACTTCAAAAAAGACTAATAGGGAAAAATATAGTGTTAAATTAAATAAGTACCACCTATCACAATATGAGAGCGGGGATAAAATTGGCAAAATCTTAGCATATAAAGTTGCCGATAAGAAAGCTAAGACCTCAATTAAGTCTATCAAAGGAACGAATACTATAATATACAACCAGCCAGAACAGATATTAGATAAATTTATCAAATATTATAGTAGTCTATACACTCCCGAAAATCATCCTACCAAGCATCACATATCATCATATATCAATACTAATTTGACAGATCAGCGAGATAGAGAAGGAATAGGGCAGCTTGCTGAAAATATCACTTCTACAGAGATTAGTCTAGCAATTGTTTCTCTCCCTTCAGGTAAGGCAGCTGGGGAAGATCTGCTTCCTATAGAACTGTATAAAATATGTATTCAGGAACTACTTCCACTCTTTAGTTTAGTAATAAATTCGATTGGGGAAACGGGGAAGGCGCCGAGCTCTTGGAATATAGCTAAAATTGTATTTTTTCTTAACAAGCATAAGCCTGCAGATGAGTGCGGGTCATATAGACCTATTTCGCTAATTAATGCGGACGCTAAGACGTTCCCGAAAATCTTAGCTACTCGACTCGCACCCCTCATGCCGCAGCTAGTCAACACACAACAACATGGATTTGTCATGGGGAGGGATACCACCGCCCATGTAAATATGGCAATTACCGCATTTGATGTAGCAACAACTTGCTGCACCCCACTCGGAATGGTTATGCTAGATGCTGAGAAAGCATTTGATCGAGTGCGGTGGGACTATTTTATGGACGGTGATGACGGCTTTTGGTTTTCGTGGCCAATATTTAAGGTGGGTATAGGCGCTATATGACCACCCCACTGCAAAAATAAGCTATGCTGGTTTGACCTCTCTTAATTTTCCAATAGCTAGGGGCACTCGACAAGGGTTCCCTCTGTCACCCTTATTGTTTGCTATCTCTTTGGAACCGTTTTTAAATGCACCCCAGACCCAATCTGATATTACTCCCTTCCAACATGGCATAAGTACTATTAAAAAAACGCATATGCGGATGATATTGCAATTTTTACCACAGATGTGGTCAAAGCTCTTCCGGGGATAACTAAGGAAGCAAACAGTTTTGGGGCTATCTCCGGATACAAATTAAACTTAAATAAAACACAGGTCATAGTAAACTATAAACCATTGGCACCGGTTCAAGGCATATGTAAGTCTGCCATTTATTTGGGAGTAAAAGTTTCTTCGAATATCAGTGAATGAATAAGGCTTAATTATGATTCTTTACTAAAGGAAGTAGCACTTTCATTGAAAAAATGGCATAAGATCCCACTCAGCCTTGTAGGAAGGATCAATTTAATTAAAATGAAAACTTTACCAAATTTTCTTTATTTATTTAGATCAATCCCCTTACGCCTCAATAATTCTTTTTTTAAAAACTTGATGGTATTTCTGGTAGTTATATATGGGGATATAAAAAAGCCAGTAGATCGATTTCTTTGTTGAAATTGCCTATTGAAAAAGGAGGGTTAAACTTCCCGGATTTTAAATTATATTTCTTTGCAACCTTCTTTGGCCGTCTTCGAAATCTGCTTAAAACTGAAAACCCATTATATTTCTTTCAGTTCATGTTAGGGACCGATTGTAATCAGTTCTTGGCCAGAGTTCATGATCCAAACTACTTTAAGCGGGTTAAGTTCAAGACTGCCAGGGGGATCATAAGAATATGGAATTTAATCATGGCTTTTAGTAAAATTTCTTTCTTTCACTCCAAATTATTGTTATGGAGGAATCCAGGACTTTCTGGTATTTTTAATGATGGTTTGGTGACCACTTGGTCCAGTTGCGGTATTAATATCTTAGGAGATCTTTACGGCTTAGATGGATTGTTAGATTTCGCCTCGCTTAAATTGCTTTATAAATTGAATGATTCTATGTATTTCAAATATATGCAAATCCAAGACTTTTTAGTTTGTAAAATGAAGATCAATGAAGTCTCCGAATCAGATATTCTGACTTGTCTTTATGCTGATAAGATAAAATCTTTAATTAGTGATGGCTATAAAAGTCTAAATCATCTGAAATCTGATGACTGTATAAAACTAGCGGCCAAGTGGACCACAAGAACGGGTACTTATATAACTTCGAACCAGATATCCACCTCTCTCTGTCTTATCAATCGGGTGGTTCAGTCCTCTAGCTTAAGACTTCAGTTATATAGAACAGTATGCCAACTGTATTATACCCCGCAAAGAATCTCAAGGTGGTCATCAAGTAGTATAGCAAATGATCGCCCTAATTGCCCCAAGTGTGGTCTTGTGGCTGCTGACTTGGAGCACATGTTTCTATCTTGCCCCGTATTAGCTCAGTTTTGGTCAGGAATCGAAGGTATTCTTAATCAGAAGCAGATTATTTTTTCCCCTCTTTCAGTAAATATGGTTTTGTTAGATATCCAGGAAATAAATAGCCAATATAAAGAGCTAAATACCATCCTATTTGCATGCGCAAGATTGACTATCGCAAGGGCTTGGATCTCTTTGAAACCTCCGCATGTTATGGAATGGTGGGTGCTTGTTAATGAAATTTATACCATGGAATCAGCACTTGCCAAAGTAAGGGGACTCCGGTCAATGAGGAAACTGGATAGAATCTGGGGAATGTTTATACAATCTTGAGTAACTCTCCTTTTTAGGTTTCACACTGCGAACCGATCGCAAAGCACTATTGCAATCGTTTCTGCTTTCAAGGAGTCAAGGGAGACAGCGGACAAGCGATGTGCACGCGCGAGTAAACGGATCAGGATCAGGTCACGCGCGCTTCCTGTCTCCCATAGCTCCTAGGAAGCAGAAACACACACACACATACAGACCCCCGCCCCGCCGCGCATACACACACATAGAGAACGCCCCAACCCCCCTACCCCCGCCGTGCATACACACACATGGTGAACACCCCAACCCCCCCCACCGCCGCGCATACACACACATAGACAACCCTCCCGCCCCGCGCATACACACACAGAGAACCCCCCAGGCGCGCAGTCATAGCAGCAGCCGGATGGACGGGGAGGGCCGGGCCGAGCCATAGCGGGAGCACCTTGGACCAGTCTTAAACTGCACTCCGCCCCCGGCCGCATAACATGCCCCAGACACCTGTAACGCTGGTCGGACACCGAGAAGATGGAACTGCGTGATGTAGAGACCGGGTGATATTTCTCCTTTCTTTTATTTTACATCAAGGAACGTTGGTCGAGTGTGTTTTTTTAGACCAGTAGGGACCTACTTAATTTTAGGCCTGAGCCCAGAAGTGCGGGTGGCTTGCTTCGATTGAAAACAGAACCTAACGAGGCCCCCACAATGCCTTTACTCCAGACAGCTTTTAAATACAAATAGGAGAACCCCCCCAAACTCCCCCCACCCGCCGCCGCGCATACACACAGGCATGAACACCCACACACTCACATAGAGAACCCCCTCCCTCTGCCGACGCCGCCGTGCATACACAGGCACACATAGAGAACTCCCCCCCCCCCGCATACACAAACGCACACACACACGCACACACACACATACATACATACAGACCCCCCCCCCGCTTACACACACACATCCCCTACCTCGGCTCGGCGTGTCTTCTCATCGCAGCTTGCGCAGGGACAGCCAACGTGCACGCGCACGGCGATGGCGTCTCCTGCGCTACAACCGTGGTTTCGGTTTCACGGCCTTTTTGCATTTCCGTTGCATCGTCTCCCTGGCATTTTAATAGAACTCTGGGACATCGTCGCTCCTCGAGCCTTTAGTGAGGGCGGCACGGTAAGGCACAAATAACCCCGCCGTGAGGGGGGTGAGGGGTCTGGGGTCCGTTTCTTTGCATTGTTCGCACAGGGTGTTGGTGAATGGGGAGAGTGCGGCATGCAGGCTGAGAGATGGCGTATGTTAGCCGGCGCAGCTGCAGCGGGATGGGACAGGGGAGGTAAACAACTTTTTCAAGGTTTGCTGGGGGGACGTCATTAATGACTGCGGTCGGAAAGGTAGTGGATGAAGAATTCGCGGCGCTATTGAAAAAGTAATGACGTATTATATAATAGTCGCCACCTTGTTTCCTCCTTCCCGTAAAAAATAGCATTCCTGCCTGCATGCGCCATGCTTGGGTCTTAAAAGTGGATTTTTTAGCAAGTGTTGCTGAGGGGTTAATGCCGGTATACCTCCGCATCTCGCCCCAAACGTTACTTTTGTTAAAGTAAAGCACTACACTGAGTCACCCATCTCCTTAGCGCTCACACATCAACAAACCAAACCGCCCCTCCTCTAACCACAGCGCTTCACATATTTCTAAAAATGCCTGCCCCCAAGCCACAGCATAGCCCGCCTCCTCTGCTATTCCACCCACACAACGAGCTCCACCCTCCGCAAATGCATCACAAGCCATTCACCACCCCCCCGAATATAACTGGCACTGGCAGGCCAACTCTCACACATTATGCCAGCCTCCTTCTGCACAGTGCGCATACTTCTACAACGCATCTCCCTCAAGCCACAGCCTCTCTTCGCACCTACAGAGCCCTCCCACTTTCATTCCACGCCACTGTCTTTTCCAGCCTCTTTACCCTCTAACCGTGCCTCCTATAGTGCGAGACCTGCGATACTACTCGCCCACCTCGCATGCACTCGTCGGCCTAACAGCTGTGAGCCCGTGCCTGAGGTGCATCATCAGGGCTGTGTGAATAATAACTGCGTCAGTCCCGTGCCTGAGGTGCATCATCAGAGCTGTATGAATAATAACAGCTGTGAGCTCCGTGCGTGAGATGCATCATCAGAGCGGTGTGAATAATAACAGCTGTGAGCCCAGTGCGTAAGGTGCATCATCAGAGCTGTGTGAATAATAACTGCGTCAGCCGCGTGCGTGAGGTGCAACATCAGAGCTGTGTGAATATTAACTGCGTCAGCCCCGTGCCTGAGGTGCATCATCAGAGCTGTGTGAATAATAACAGCTGTGAGCCCGTGCCTGAGGTGCATCATCAGAGCTGTGTGAATATTAGCTGTCAGCCTGTGCCTTAGGTGCATCATCAGAGCTGTGTGAATAATAACTGTGTCAGCCCCGTGCCTGAGGTGCATCATCAGAGCTGTGTGAATAATAACTGCGTCAGCCCTGTGCCTGAGGTGCATAATCAGAGCTGTGTGAATAACTGTGTCAGCCCCGTGCGTGAGGTGCATCATCAGAGCTGTGTGAATAATAACAGCTGTGAGCCCATTCCTGAGGTGCATCATCAGAGCTGTGTGAATAATAACAGCTGTGAGCCCGTGCTTGAGGTGCATCATCAGAGCTGTGTGAAAAATAACAGCTGTGAGCCCGTGCCTGAGGTGCATCATCAGAGCTGTGTGAATAATAACTGCGTCAGCCCCGTGCTCAGGTGCATCATCGGAGCTGTGTGAATAATAACAGCTGTGATCCTGTGTCTGAGGTGCATCATCAGAGCTGTGTGAATAATAACTCCATCAGCCCCGTGCGTGAGTTGCATCATCAGAGCTGTATGAATAATAACAGCTGTGAGCAACAGCATACTCTTGCACACACTCTCACTGCTCACCAATTCAAAGTTTGCTAAAAAATGTATGCAACGCATTGTCATACACAATGCCAATAACTCAAACTTTAATGTTACGAAACTTATTGCATTGTAAATGCTTGTTCTTAGTTGTACTCAATAGTTACTGTTATGACTATATTTGTATTATGCTAACTATATGCATATATATCTTTTCTTTTTCTTCTTATTATGAGTTTTATTTTATGAAATCTACCTCTGTATCGATAATGTATATTGAATTGTCTGACTGTGCGTTTAAACTGAAAGACTTCTGTTCTGTTGTTTATGTCTCTCGCGTTGTCAATAAAAATATTCAACAAAAAAAGACTTCTTTCCAGCAGACAATCACTCTTGGGCAGCTCCAGATGCATGTACCCTTGTCTCTGATGCATCTTAGGGGGTGCCAGTCTGGCACTGTTCACATATCAAACAGTTTCCTCCTGTTGTGTAATATATTCACTGAAGAATATTAAACAGCATAAAATCACAAATAGGCTTTGATTGATCCCTCCCTGGGGTGCAACCGCCACTTCCCAATCCATGTCCTCGAAGACTCCTAGATCGATCTACCAATGTTTTCAGAAACTCCGTAAATTATCCAGGGTGTTGTTGAGCATAGTGCGGTAGAGTTGGACACTGGCTTTTGTGTGATTGCACATCCCAACATCCAGCTTTCCAGTGGGGTACATTCAAGGATATCCCTCCTTTATATCCCTTCCGCACGGAGGGTGTGTGCCCGCTGAAGGTCCTTCAATCTCCGGAAGGCCCCAGTTGGTATTCTTGTTGAAGTGTGACAAATGATCTCCCCCACTAGTATGCCTCCCAGGTTTATATCCCTACCCATTTCCAGAGTTGAAATCCTGTGAGCTTTCAAACTTATTTTATTAATGTCCCCTTCCTTAATGTTGTGCCCAATGTGATTTTCTTAAGCTACCCCAGGGCTATGGTGGTGTTGTCCCATGCCTTCAGGGTCGCCTAGGTCAGCATGGGTAGACATCTTCTGTCATTTCTCCCATACATGTTATGTAAATGTGTGGCATTTCTCATCTCAGCTCTCTAATCTGGTTGCGTCTCACTGTGCAGGGTGAATACACATTTGTTAATGACATGGAGATGTGTAGCTCTATAGTATGCCTTGGTATCCGGAATGCAAGACCTAGATTATAGATTGCACAAAGCTATCTTGGGGTACCCCCTTCACGAAGCAGTGTGTTCAGCATTTTGTCTGTAGTCAAAGTATATAACTTGGATTAGGAAGGGGGTGTTTTGTAGAATATTTAACAGTTTGGGTAGTGTGATCATTTTAAAGATAGAAGCTCTCTCCTTTCAGAAATTCTGGAACTAAATCTAGGTTAAGCTTCAGGAATTGGTCAGCCTTACTTGTTATCTCAATTCCCAGATACTTAAAACCTGTTCTTGATACTCACAAGCCCCCAGTCAGCCCACTGTGATTCCCACAGTCCCCATCTGATAATGTACAGATTTCTCTTAGTTGATGCGATAGCCCAGTATGATTTAAAGCTTTGAAAAACTGCAAGAACCAACGGGATCAAGATTTCTGAATTGGTGAGATAAATCAAGGTATCATCTGCCTAAAGCAATATCATTTTGGATTCATTGGTCACAATATATAATCTCTGAGCCTCACCCAGCACGTCAATAGCACCAGGCACATAACACATAACAGGGCCCCACCCTTTTTTATTATTAATATTTTCCCTTTTTCCAATTTTCTTGGAAAAACATGATTTTAGCATAAAATGGTGCCTCTATTGCTACTCATAAATAGTGGTTGTGCAGCTGTAATATTCATGAAAACTGCAGTGTTATTTGCTGCAGACCAGCTTTTTTCTTTTTTCGCACATTTATCCACAAATCTGGGTGTGTCCCAGCATCATTCCTCTGGGGTCAGGCACCTGCACCACTCATAGATCCCACCTGCATGATGTGGATTTTTTTCCCACAGGGAGAACATTACAAATTGTGTCTACATATTCTCTGAAAAAAATCAAAGGTTACAGGGACATTATAGTTAGGAAGTCAAGTCAGGACGGCAGCCAACCCTTCCTGGTTGAAGTGCTGGCAACCACTCAGAGCTCTTCAGATCTCTGCACAAGCTTGTTATTATTCAAGAAGTAGCCACGATCGTAGATATACAAATTGGGATTTCCTTTCATTTCTCACAAACTACTGTACGGATTTACACCAAATAACTGAAATTGTGATCTGCGTAGTCAAATCTACCTTTCGGCCAAAAGGTAGATTTAGCTCACTCAGCCACCCCAGTTCAGGCATGGCCATTGTTTCCGGTCCAGGGAAGACATGGCTTGGCAGTTCGGGCTGGACTGTTCCCATGAGGCACAGGGTCAGACTGATTTGCATATGGCCATGTCTGAACTGGGGTGGCTGAGTGAGCTAAAGAATGGTGATGGATTAAACCCAGATCAGTTGACTGGTGGTGAGTGTTTGATTTGCTCAAACGCTCCATCCATCATCCCCTTTTGTATCGCTTTGTTCGCCCTAAGGTGGCAGGGTAAGCTCAGACATGAGTCCCTTGCTCACTTGGCCACCGGATTCAAGATAGCCTGGCTGATGAGGATTATGAATCCGAAACCGGTCCCAGGATGCTTGTTTCCAGTCCAGGGAAGACATGGCTTGGCAGTTCGGGCTGGACTGTTCCCATGAGGCACAGGGTCAGACTGATTTGGATATGGCCATGTCTGAACTGGGATGGCTGAGTGAGCTAAAGAATGGTGATGGATTAAACCCAGATCAGTTGACTGGTGGTGAGTGTTTGATTTGCTCAAACGCTCCGCCCATCATCCCTTTTTGTATCGCTTTGTTCGCCCTAAATTGGCAGGGTATGCTCAGACGTGAGTCCCTTGCTCACTTGGCCACTGGATTCAAGATAGCCTGGCTGATGAGGATTATGAATCCGAAACCGGTCCCAGGATGCTTGTTTCCGGTCCAGGGAAGACATGGCTTGGCAGTTCGGGCTGGACTGTTCCCATGAGGCACAGGGTCAGACTGATTTGCATATGGCCATGTCTGAACTGGGGTGGCTGAGTGAGCTAAAGAATGGTGATGGATTAAACCCAGATCAGTTGACTGGTGGTGAGTGTTTGATTTGCTCAAACGCTCCGTCCATCATCCCCTTTTGTATCGCTTTGCAATATGTTGGGAGCACCAAGTTGCAGGTCCACAAGTGGATACTCCAGCACATAAGGGCCATCAACAGCAATGATGCCACGTATCCAGTCGCAAGTCATTTCAAAGATAAGCATGACAACAAAAGCGAGTTATTGCAATACTTTGTTATAGATGCCGTTGCCCCCTTGAGGAGGGGTGGTAACAGGGAGCCTATTCTGCGAGCCTTAGAAACCAGGTAAATCGTGGAATTAGATAGCAAGACCCCTTCCGGCCTCAACCGACCGAAAACTTTCATACGTTCCTTTAGTTTACTGCCCTGAGACCCACTTCATTTCTGAGATTTTGATAACATTTATAATAACAGGCAGTTGCCTTCCCAGTGATTTGAGTCTCATTCTTTCCTGGGTTACTACAGGGTGGGTGGTCACTCGTCCTATCTGTACTATTCTGGTTCCGTTTTTGAAGTCATATGTATATATCTGCATTATACATGTTTTTAACTTCCCTATTTCAGGCACACATTTTTGCACAATTTTGCACATGAATGGTATAGCATATACACTCCACGATGGGGACTGTTCTGAACTATTGGCCCACTTGGGCAGGCAACTTTTTGCACATGGAGTTATTTTGCACACAACATCAGAAGTGAAATGAAGTAGATCTGATGAAATGAGAATTGACAACATGAATTTAAAGGTTGTTTGACATTTTAATAAGAGGATGCTCTTCAAACTACTAATCGCCATTTTTGCAATGGGTAGAGCGTCATTCATTTATGTAGTTCTGTATTTGACTGATACAAATAGAGAATTTCTGGAATATGCTGGACGAAAAGATGCAAGTGTCTAACAGGGGCAAGGGAAGGAAATGGCTGTGAATGAGACACTCCAAAGCACGTTACTCCTTCCACAGACTTTCAGAGGTGAAGTATTTTCAATGTTTCAATTATTCGCAATAAAATTATTGTTATTCTTTATCTGATAATACTCATCAGCACTTTCAAAGCCAATGAGTCTGGTCCGTTGTAATTGCATGTTCTTTGGTACGTGACATTCATAGATGCATTATCAGAAAACTCTAATACAACTATTTCAGCTAGCGATAATTGTTGAAAAGGCATGAGGGTTCGCTTTGCACCGAGGCGCTTTTTAGCCTCGATGAAAAAAGCGTGCGATGGATCTCTAAATTGCTTTGGCCAATGTATGTAAGGGATGGCTTAAGCACATAAACTACTGTGTTTTCTAAAGAGTGCAACCCAACAGAAGATGTACACGCGCGGGTTTGGGATTACACATGAGATAGATGCTGGGGCAGGTGTTTCACTCAGGCCTGACTGTTGTTTTCTCTTGTTTGTTTGCAGCCAGGGAGCACTGCCGTCCATCCGCGCAGCCTAATTCCTACAAATACATAATGCACTATTTGGAGGGGCGGAGCGAGGCGCTTGGGAGAGCAAGCCAGATGGCGCCTGATCGGGCACTGAAAGCTGCCGGCTGCGCGCGTGTACTCACGCATCACCGCAAGCGCTAGACCAGTAAAAGCTGTGGTAGAACTTTTAAAAACCACTTACTAAATGTCTCGCAGAGCAACGCATGCGCTGGCTCAGGCGAGACCTAAAAAAGTCTTCTTCATTGAATTGGATTTTTGATAGGTATTACAAATAGTTGTTTATTATTTGTCTATTTAGTCTCATTCCAGAGATGCAGTTTTAGTATTTAATATTGCATCCCAGTGTAGAACAGCCATCATTCAATATAAAGAAATTACCTGCATGAGAATTACAAAAAGGCCCGGGGGAAGGGTCCTAATACTTACATACAAGCACCGGTGCAGACAGCTGCACAAATCATGATGATTTAATAAAGAAATTGTTTAAACAAATTAGTTTTTCATTTTTATTTTCATATTATCAAAAGACACTTTATAAATCTTTAACAGAATAAATACATAGCAAAAATACTCAACAACAGATTATAATAATTACCATGTCCTACACACCTCATTCAAGTTACACAATCATACTATCATACATTCCAAATATCACATTCATTCATACAGCACAAAACAATACCATCACATCAACAAGTACATCAAGATGGTTAAGCTGCCACATGATAATTGGATGACAGGTTCTCAAATATCATCCAGACGGTAGGGGTAGAGACAATCCAACTTCCCACAACGGTTAAAATGCCAACGCGCGTTTCGGTGTCTAGCCCCAGCCGGGGCCACACCTTCATCAGGGCGAGGATGGACAAGTGGTGTGGGACAACACATCTGTATACAAAAACTAAGAAAACAATTCCCGCAGCTACTGTTGGGCTCCGGGAAGGGAAAAATAGGCTCCGGTATAGATCAAGCGTTGTCCAAATCGGCCCTTTTAAGTATTCCAATTTAATTGATGGCCGGAAGAGGACAGGGGCAGCCAAGGCAGCCACGCCTAGAGATAGATCAAAGGAATATTCCAGGAGGCTCGGGCTGGGTGCAAATCCCCAACACAAATAATGATAATATCTTGATGTAGAGATAACTTCTAAGGGGGGAATGTTCATCCGGGCAACAGCGGAAAAGCTATCCTAGGATATCACAGAACGAACATTGTCGTCGCGACCGACTCGTTCGTTCAGTGCGCAGAGTGCGGCCGACCTACACTCCATGGATCTGGAGCATTGCCGCGCAGGACCAACCAGGAGCTGCCCTATGATGAAGCAGGACACCTTTCGGGGTGTGTGAGGGCCCTAGCTCCTCACAGAAGCTATTCCCCCCTTCTTTTTTTCTCACTGCTAGGAACAGCACACTTAGGGGTATATGTAGGTAATTCACATTTTGCGATTCTCAAATAGTGGTTTTTAAGGAATCGCTATTTGAGAATTGCAAAATGGAATGTAGGTAATAAATCGCAATTTTTTTGAGAATCTCTAAAATTCCTTAATTGTGATTAGCAAATTGCGAATCGCAATTAAGGAATGAGTGACCCATTCATTCCTATGTGCCAAGAGGCCCATAGGAATGAATGGGGATACATTCTCAAATTGCTATTTTCTATGAGAATATCGCAATTTGAGAATCGCATTTCCAAGGGTGCCAGGGTGTCCAAAGGACACCTGCTGCACCCCTGGAATGTGCCTATAAGTACATGTGGTGCACATACATGCCCTAAGGACATGTCTGTGCGCCACATGGCACTTTGAATTTTTTTTAAAAAATGCATTTTGACAGGAAATCGCAAAATACCATCTACTTGCAGTAGGTAGTATTTTGCGATTCCAAAATCGCAATTTAAAAGGCACCCCTACATACCATTTAAGGAATCGGAAAATTGCGATTCCTTAAATGCTTGAGCAAAATAAGGAATCGCAATTTTTGCGATTCCTTATTTTGCTAAGTGGCACCTACATACCAAAACGCCGTTTGCAAATTCCGGCGTTTGCGAATCGCAAACGCCTTCCTAAATATGCCCCTTAGTTACTTACAGTTCATGGAGTTCGGCAGTCATAAAAAACAGCAAACAGCAAAAAATCCGGGTTGACCAAGCAGAAAAGGCAGATTTTCTACAGCGTCATCACCTCACGTGTTTTGCTTTTAGACCCAGGAGTCTCAAGGTCTAAATTTACCAATATCATGTATTGCCAAGTTTCATGTTTTGCAGTTCAAGACAGACCTCGCTTTTTAACTGAGAGCTCTTTCCATGGTGGCCTTTCACATGCGCATATTATCAACATTAAACTTCCAGTGCCAGAATGCAGTTTGATGTTGGTGGATAAAAAAGCCATGTATGACTAAAGTCTCACATTTGACGTGGTACATATCACAAAATAAAATGTGTATGAGAATATAAAACTTTTTCACAGTTTGAAAAATATATGTAGGAAAATAGCTTTTTGCAAACTATTTGTTTGGGAGCAAATCCTGACTATTTTTTGCAATATTAGATAGCGAAAACGTGTTCCGAAGGTATTGGAGCGCTTTACATGTGCGTCAGTTATGTTACACAAGCACCTTTAAGGTTTTTTGGGAGACAGGAGGAGATTAACAGGTACATGCATCATTGGTGCCGTTTGCGATTCCTTAAGTGCGAAAATTAAGGAATCGCAATTAAGGAATCGCAAACGGCAATGCATCAAAAAATCGCTAATTTTTTAGTGATTCCTTATTTTTCCTTAATTGCGATTCACAATTTGCGAATCGCAATCAAGGAATCCCTTCCCATTGATTCCTATGGGCCAAAAGGCCCATAGGAATGAATGGGAAGACAATCTCAATTTGCGATTCGCAATTAGCTAATCGCAAATTGAGATTGCGATTTCAAGGGGGCAGGGGTGCCCAAAGGACACCCTGTTGCACCGCTGAAATCAATCTATGCACATATGTTGTGCACACATATGCCCTAAGGGCATGTGTGTGCACAACATGACAGTTTGAAAAATGCACAAAATTGCATTTTTCAGAATTTTCGCAAAGTACCATGAGGTCCAATCTCATGGTAATTTTTTCCTCCTAATTGCGAATTCGCAATTTTTTTAGGTGTCATGCATTGCATTTAAGGAATCGCAAATTGCAATTCCTTAAATGCAATCGCATTTTTAAAAATCGCAAAAAATTGCGATTTCATGTATTTTTGATTGATGCATCCCAAATAGTGATTTAGGAATCGCAAACAGCCGAATTTTGCAATTCGCACCGTTTGCGATTCCTAAATCACTTGATGCATGTGGCTGTAACGGCCACATGCATCATCCCGGCCTTTTGCGAATTCCAAATTGCAAAAAATAGGGAATCGCAATTTAGAATTCGCAAAATGGGATGCATGTATATTTTCGCAAAATATTTGCGATTCGGTAAAAATTGCAATTTTTACCGAATCGCAAATATTATGCGAATTCCAAAGTGCGAATTCGCAATTCCCATTGATTCCTATGGGCCAAAAGGCCCATAGGGATCAATGGGAAGGCTTTAACAAATTGCGATTTTCTTTTTGAAAATCGCAATTTGTTAATGCATTCCAAGGGTGCAGAGGGGGGTCCAAAGGACACCCCTCTGCACCCCAGAAATGTAATTTGAAGTGCATATTTCACACACACATGTCCTAAGGACATGTGTGTCTGAAACATGAAAATTAAAAAAATGCATTTTTGAGCATTTTCAAAACTTTTCGCAAATTACCACGAGGTTCAACCTCGTGGTGATTTGCACCTCCTAATTGCTAATTCGCAATTAGAAAAATAATCATGCATTGCTTTTAAGGAATCGCAAATTTGTGATTCCTTAAAAGCAATCGCATTTTTGGAAATCGCTAAAAATAGTGATTTTCACAAAAATGCATGATGCATCCCAAAAACGTATTTAGCTAGTGAAAACGGCCGAATTTACCGACTCGCACCGTTTGGACTTCCTAAATAGGTTGATGCATGTGGGGGTAAGTGATTTGCCCAGAAGCACAGGATGTTGAGAGGACGCCGAAACTTTTACCTGGTACCCCAGATCCAAAGTTCGCGGCTCTGGCCCTTACACCACAGAGCAGCCTCCCCTCAGTATGACCAGGCTGGTCTTTTTACCTTGTTTTTAAGCGACGGACTGCTGCCTAATACCTTAGATATTGCTACTTCCAGCTGAATTCTGTAGGTGCTCTTGCTTTCAGCTGTGCCTAAGAGGCAGGCTGTAACACTTCTTTCTGCGTGCGAGTAGTGTACGGCAGTTATCTGCCATAGTTACTACAGTGTATTCCTGGCACCGTGACTTCTCTTCAGCATTTGTGACATGACTCTACGCAGACTAGCAGGCGGCCTATGCCAGAAGAAGTAAAAGTCCGCATGCTTCCCTGCCACTGGTGCACACATCTTGTTCGTGTTTTCGTGCAACTGCGCGCAGTTTTTGAGAGAAGGAGGCAACCCACTGTGTGCTTAGTGAGGCTAATGACACCCTGACGTCACAGCTCGCTTGTAATAAGCTAGTATTTATTGATAGCCCAATAAGATCTCCATGATTATTAACCAAAGGATAGCCTGCAAGACTGTCATTATTGCTCCCACACACCCTAGGCAACCGCCAAAATCAATAACCCGACAATGGTCCTGCGATATCTCAATTCTAAACAGCCTTCGGATATCACAGAGATGGCATTACTTACCTCCGCTTCCGACCAAGAGAGGGCGAATCGAAAGTATCCATAACAATTTGCTCTGTAGTAAAACCATCCAGAAGGGCAACTGGATCGAGCCTTTGGGTCTGTTTAATAGGAAAGTCACAACAATCATGTTAGGCAATGTTCTCAGGGTACTAAATGTGACAAAAAAAGTTAAAAGGGGCGAGGCTGTTACCACCAGAGATAAAAGCTTTGGCCCAGATTCACGAATTTTATTCGCAGTTTTAAAAGAGCGGCTTTACCCACCGGTAAACATATAGTAATAGAGGAGACTCCCAACTAACCATACTTGATGTATGTGAGAGATTGTGAAGGCCAATCTTTTACAGCGGCAAGCTTAACAGATTACGATGAGTTTGTGTCATATCTCTGGTTGGGCGGATCTATTACGAGGGGCCAAAGATTCATGTTGGCCAGCTAGAGCTATAGAGATTTACTCTTGATTTTGAGAAACGTCTCATGGTCAGGTGGGGACAGCCCACGGCTTTCAGTTCCTGACTGGGGGAGGGAGAAGTAGCTCTCCAGTTCATAATAAGCAAATCCACAAACCCTATTCAGCCTGAAAATAACAAAACCAGGGGCGTAATGCAGAACCCTTCCCATTCCTTAGGGCTCTCCCAACCTTTCAGGGGCCCCTCATCAGCCCAAGGCCAGCAAATATCTGTGAGATATGGGAGACTCAGGGGCCCTTCTTCACATTCTGCATGGGCCAGGGGCATAATTTTGTTTTAAACCATTTAAGCTGGGCTCGTCATGAGCGTGCGAGGAGGCTACACCATGACGAGCCCAGCTCGTCATGAGCGTGGAAGGGGTTAACAATCAATGCGCCCCATTCTAAGTGACTGCATATTCGAGCCATTGTGTTCTAGGTAGCAGTAGCAAGGGCAGCACGCATATTTGTGATGTGTATGTGATTTTAGGGACAATAAGTACTCACTAGCCATGACGTCTGTGAGAACCAAAGTGCTCAGGAGGAACATCGCGCACACTGCCAGTGCCATGATACTCCAAACGTTCTCTCTGAAATAAATAAGACAAACCAGAGTCACATCAGAAAGAATGCAGTCAACATCGTTTGGTATGGCATTGACATCAACATTGCATGCTATTTCACACAAATATGTTCTGGATCTCTCTTGGATTGTGTTTCTTATGCATTCGAACTGTAGGCTTGTCCGGAGGTGCTTTACATCGGTGAATTCAAAACTGTAAGGTAATAGTGTCTAATAACAACCAGTTCTTGTCAACGCTTGCCAGGACCAGAGTTTGCAGAATACAGTACTGCATTGTAGTTGCAATTTCATTTGTAAGAATAGAGGCGCTTAGAGTAGCTTCATCCTGGCCCCAACTATTGCATTGTATTGAAATTGCATTTATATAGTGCTTACTACCCCTGACAAGGAGTCAAAGCGCTTGTTCGGTGAGGGGCACACTACTCCAAAATCCATAAAGGATCAGTGGTGAATTAGTATAGTGAAATATGAAAGTAATTTCAGTGGTGGACATGTTAGTCTGTTATTTGGATTGAAAAGGATAGTGGAGGGATAGAATAGGAAAGGATTTCGAATACCTTTTTTTGGAGGTCATAGCAGTAGGAGGAGACTTGGGATGAGTAAAAAAGGAGGTGGAGGGGAAGAGTCAGAGTAAAGGATTTAGAAAGGCTTGTTTGGGAGATCTGAATAGTAAAAGAGGTCTGAGATAATGCATTGGGATAGAGTAGGGAAGAGTCTAGAAATGGGTGTTGTGGTATGGGGTTTGGGATGAATGAGAGAGTGGAGGCAGAGGATATATTCAGAGAGGTATAGGATCAGAAATAGGGTAGTGCATTGGAAAGAGTGGCAGAATGACAACTGAGATGAGTCAGAGAGTTGAGGTAGAGGATATACTGAGAGCGGTATAGGGTGAAAAATAGGTTAGTGCATTGGATATGCTGAATTGTGTTACCAAAAATGCTTATATACTGCTGTAGTCAATTTATGCTTAATGTGTCTGTTTTTTGATAATCACAGAAGACCTGAAAGTAAACATTGGAGTTGCGCAATCTAAAGCAATAAATGAGGATGTGGTCTAATGGCCAGAGCAGTGGACCTTGAAGCTTTCCCAGCCAGGTTTGAGTCTCGCAGAGATGCTCAACATCCTGTGATTCTGGGCCTAACAAAATGAATGTGATCGTCTGTAATATGCAACTGGTGCTCATGTAAAGTGCTCAGATACCTTCGGGTTGAATTTGGGCTATAATTGACAACATTATATATATATATATATATATATATATATATATATATATACATATATATATATATATATATATATATATCCAAACACTTGGCAGAATTGCGTTTAAATTCTTTAATGGTCAGACAACACGAAGGTAAGAGGCAGTTAGTCCCAACGTTTCTGCTCATGTCGAGCCTTGATCACGGGTGGCAGTCTCTTTTGAAAATGACCCACGTGGTTTTCAATTATATCTCTGTGGTGAGAAGTGTCAGTGCACCTCTTTTTCGAAGCAGGAAGGAGGTAATGCTGGGATGTTTTCCAGAAGCCCCGCGCTGTTTTGCACTGACCGCCCTTCAAGGTCCAGGCTCGTGTCGTGTCGCCAGGGCCGGCTCTAGGCTCATGGTGGCCCTGTGCAGGAAGAATAGGTGGGGGCCCCGGAAGAGGGGTCCGGACGGGGCAGAGTCAAGTCTAATATGGTTATGATTTCCAGTGCACTAATAGCCCCCCAGGGATCCAGCACAACTCCCCCCAACCACAAAAAGAGTGATAATACTCCCCAATCAAATAACTTGATTTTACATATTGCTTCATGCCTCGCTTATGCCATTTCAATACCTATACGTGACTGGTGCAGGTTACATAAACTTAAGGAGCAGATACCAGTGTCCAATTCATTTTGCACAATGTTGGCACTTTTCAAATATGAAATTGTCCCCAAAATGTTTGTCTGAGTCCACATTACAGAGAGATCTTTGTACCAGGGAAACGATTGTGGAACCATTGCTGACCATATCAACTCACTATTTTTGCTTATAAATCAATTTATGCGATCATTGAGATTTTAACAGACAAGTCATTGTCCATGAGCAATTCTTCATTTAAAAGAACGAGCAAAGACACTTTAATATATAATATATATAAAATATGGAGCAGACTGATTTTCCTTCAGATGTAGTCCTAAATCGTGCACATTTGAAAAATGCTGAAAATGTTTTTTTCTTTACACATGCTTTTTAGAAAACAGTAACAACTGTGACTTCACTTTGTGTCTTGCTTGTCCTGGTGAAACCAGAATTTATCTGAATCCCTATCACAAAAGTAGCAAAATGGTGCCAATAAATATGCTCTGATTTTGGGGTCTCAGTGGGGTGTTTCTGCAAAACGGTCAGTGATGTTTCTGTCATTTGACTTAATAGTGCTCAGTTTACTCACTTTAGGAAGATGGAACGCTGACTCGACGTTTCAAGGATTAAAACTCGTGCCCTGGCGATCATTGCAGAGGGCAGACGGAAACGCCCAACTCACTGGACCATCTTGACGGCTTGTGCTTTAAATGAGTCTGCAATGTCGGGTTCTGAGTACCTACACTTCTTTATTTGGAGAGGGAGAGTACCTGCACTTCATACACTTTAATGGGAAAGAACCGACCCTTTTCAGAAGTAAACAGGTACTGTTGTATATAGGGTACCTGCACTTATTTTTCTTTTTAAAGCACTGTTGGCAGCATATATGAAAACATAAAAAAGGATGTCCCAAAGACTTTCTAAAGGTGGCATTTTGGGCAGCAGTCACCACCCCTATGCAACATACGCTTGCTACCCTTTGTAAACTGCTTGCATGCTCTGTGGTTTAACCCAATTTTATTTTTAATTAAGTGTTCAACTTTTTATAGTTGCAGTAACAGTTTTGTCAGTGCCTGTTGTCAAATATTAGCGTGCTGCTGCTTCGTTTCACAAAACTTTAAAACAGTTATGTCGTCCACTGGTCAAGTGTTCTGTGATAAAATCAGAGAGTTTTTTTTCTGTTTTATATAGCGCGAACAAGACCTGAAGGTATTACATGAGCACCAGTTATATTACACAAGAACACAATTTTTGGTAGGCACGAGGAGATTAAGTGATTTGCCCAGAATCACTGGATTTTAGCCGCTGCTGAGACTCGAACCTGGTTCCCCAGTGCCAATGTTGGCAGCCCCCTCTAGCCATTGCGCCACATCCTCTCTCCACATCCTCTCCTATAAGGGGCCTACAAGGTTGTTTCCGCTCCCTATTATTTTGCTAAAATGGTGTAGCCAAGTCTAGTCCTGTCCCCCCTCACCCTTCCCTTCTTATATGTTGAGAGGCCCTTCCAACAAGAAGCAGAAGGCGAGAGCAGTGGAGCACACGCCTGGCACCATGCATGTTATTTTTGCCTCCTTGAGTGGGCAGGGAAACCACACCAAGTTCTCCTACAATATTTTTAAATCTCATCAAATCCTAGACAGAGTGAGCATGATGTATCACATACAGGGCTGATCACATATTCGAATGCAATGACAGAAACAGCAAAATACAAGCTTTTTGGTGTGTCTTAAAACCACGCCCTTAATTAAATCGGCCACCCGCCTTTGAGAGAACACCCCCCCATTTTTTATATCCCACTTAAAGTCCTGTTGGTATCTATGCTACCCACTGAAAGCTCTCTTACCTCACTCGTGAATGATGCACTCCAAAGTCTGTCTCCATACAAGGCAGCCAGGGGTGGTTGACTAGAGAGTAGAACAGCGCCGACTGCCCCAGGCCAAAATGAGCGCGAGATCCCGTAGCGGTGAAGCGCCTGACGCTAACTGCTACGTCCTACTCATCGCGACGCGGGGGCATGGCTACAAGTCTGATTGACGGGCCTGGAGGCTGGGACGGACAGGCGGACAGTAGCAAATTAAATATGCTGGCAGCAAATTAAAACGCGGGAGTCGGGACCGGGACGTTGCGACCGCAATTTTTGAAGGACAGCTGCGCGCACTTTCAAACTGGGCCACGCACAGCCTTTCTAATTTATTTGTGGACAAAACACAGTGTCCCAAGGCCCACATAAATAATAAAGGCCGCAAAGGGCCACAGTGCCACGCGACGCCCCCAAAATTGTGCCGCCTGGTGCGGATCGCCCCCCCTCCCTAGCTACGCAGCTGCAGTGAAAACAGCAATGCTCACGCATTGCCCGGAGGCTGCCAAATCCTGCCAGGGGGCCGCCAGTGATCCTTCCGATCCAATCCTCGTGGTGGCGCCTGGGGTTTGGCGGCCCTGTGCAGGTGTACAGTTTGCGCATGCCTTGGACCGGCCCAGGTGGGGCACAGTGTTTGGATTTATTGGTTGGAGCCTGACCTGCTTGCCCCCTGTGAATGTCATCACTACGTGTGGCGAGTTGGGAGCAGAAGGAATTTTTCCGGTACTGCTGGCTGGAGCAGCGTCTTAAAAGTGAGTGAGACTGAAAAACGAACTGTGTTAGTGGGCAGACTTGGCTTACAACTCCCTGGGAAGTACATTAACATTAAAGAAGTGTTTGCGCATCATGGTCATCTGCAAAAAAGAAAACAAGCACTTTTCACCTTTAAATTGAAGACTTTTCCCGGTGCGCGTTCCTAAGTGAAAATACGGCCCACAGAGATATTTTGTTTTGGGCCTTGGGGGTCCTTGTGGGACCCCCTGAGCAGGCCTAGGGGGTCAGGGTGCTTCTACTCACCCCCCTTTTTGAGTTCTAAAACTTTCCAAGCAGGAGCTGCATGCTCATTGGCTTTCAACACTTCAAACCAGGAAGTGTTGGCAGCCATCTTGTGCTCAGTAGACCGAGTCACAAGAAATCAGAAAAACAGACGTGTAGAACACAAAAAGGGGGCAGGGTAGAAACCCCCTGACTCCCTAGGCCTGCCCAGGTGGTCCCACAAGGACCCCCAAGGCAATTTTTTTTTTTTAAACCCGTTTTTTTTTTAATTACCTCCCGGGGGGACAAAATCGCGGGGGCATAGTTATAAAGAAGTGTGAGGGGGCCCCCAAATCGCCCTACACTGCCCCGGGGACCATTGCCCCCCTAGGGAAAAGCAACGCAGCCCCCTGGCGCATATTGGAGGCTCATGGTGGGCTAGTTGGCCCCTCGGGACCCCCAGTATGCAAGGGATCTTAATCCCCCAATTTAGAACACTCTACAGGGCGTGTTTGCACAGTTTAAGTTGGAGAATTAATTCCTGTTCAATCCAGAGATCCCCTAGAGGGAACTAGTCCAACAGGTATCTCCAGAAAGCGCCATGGAGCTGCACTGCAGAGTGTTGTAAAAATGGGGCGTGCCCTATGAACACCTGCCTGCAAAAATGTAGTAAATCAGTATAAAAAAATAACAATTAATACATTTAAAAATTGTCACTTAAAAAACCTCCGAAGTTCAATGAAAAAAACATTGGTTTCTGGCCTGATATAGTTAGGAATTAGCATTTAAAAAACCATTGAAATTCACTGAAAAAACCATAGGTTTCGGGCCTCATATAGTTAGGAATTAGCATTAAAAAAACCTTGCAAATTCACTGGAAAAAAACATAGGTTTTAGGCCCTATGTAGCTAGGAATTGGCATTTAAAAAACCTTGCAAATTCACTGAAAAAAACATAGGTTTCAGGCCTTATATAGTTAGGAATAAGCATTTAAAAAACCTTTGAAATTCACTGAAAAAACCATAGGTTTCAGGCCTTATATAGTTAGGAATTAGCATTTAAAAAACTTTTGAAATTCACTCAAAAAACTATAAGTTTTATGGGTGTTATAGTTAGCTGGACATTTCACTCATACAAAACCATTGAAATTGCTACTAGATAGTTAGTTGTACTAACTATATTTCGCGCACCCGCAATCCACTGCTGATGATGTCACATATTACATCATTCATGACATGGTCAGTGACATCACTGATGACATCTCAAATGACATCACTGATGACATCACTGATGACATCATCCACGTGATAGTTAGGAATTAGCATTTAAAAAACCATTGAAATTCACTGAAAAAACCATAGGTTTCAGGCCTCATATAGTTAGGAATTAGCATTAAAAAAACCTTGCAAATTCACTGAAAAAAACCATAGGTTTCAGGCCCTATATAGCTAGGAATTAGCATTTAAAAAACCTTGCAAATTCACTGAAAAAACCATAGGTTTCAGGCCTTATATAGTTAGGAATAAGCATTTAAAAAACCTTTGAAATTCACTGAAAAAACCATAGGTTTCAGGCCTTATATAGTTAGGAATTAGCATTTAAAAAACCATTGAAATTGCTCCTATATAGTTAGTTGTACTAACTATATTTCGCGCACCCGCAATCCACTGCTGATGATGTCACACTGTCCCCAGCCCACTAGGTACAGCAGGGTAGCGTATCGCATCCTGCCCAGGATACCCAGCTTGAACATGGTCCCTCATACAGTCAAACAAGATCACCATCCTTGGGGATTGAGGGCAATCATGGCCTAGAGGTAGCCATAGTCAGTAACACTGAACTTGAATCTACAGGCCCAACCACACCAACCAATGGCCCGAGGTGTAATGTCAAGCCAGGGGGTTTAAAAGCAGGGGCAGGTACGGGAGTTAAAAGGAACGGTTGTGCAGCAGGGGCTAAAGCCAAATGTGCATGGCAGAAGGGTCAGGGCATTGTGTCAGCAATCCGCAACCACTCTCTAAGGAGGACATGGATGCCTTGATGGATGGCTGAAAGGGCACCTTCATGATCAATATTGAGTGGAAACTAGATCCCATCAGGCAAAGTCCAGCTACAATGGAGGTGCAGCTCACGAGGATTTGTCAATATAGGCCTGCTGGAAATATGGATCCTCTTGGGGGGGTTCCAACGGGTCCCTGCTCAGCTAGTAACACACTCGGTGAGAAAAGTCCAAATGGCTACAGGCTTTCACTAACATCTGTGCAAATTAGTGGCAAACTTCCTCCAAGGCCAGCGCCCCACAGCCTGTTCCGGTCCAGCCAAACCCCCAACGGATGAGTCAGTAAGTGTTGGGGGTGCCCTCCCAGAGCCCCGCGCATAAGACCCCTGAAAGGAGAGACCGAGGCAGAGGCTACCAAGGTTACATCTTCCACCAGAATCCTCTCCATATGTATTAGTGCTTAGGAATGTTGCGGCGCTCCCTTTGGGTGCCAGTGAGGAATTTGTATAACTCAATAACAAGGTACTGCACTGGTTGGATTGTAATGCGTCTCTTGGTCTAAGGTTGGAGAAACACATTATTATGGTGCGTAGAGTATCCTGTGACAGGAGGTCGACAAAAAACCTGGCAGGAGACTGTGTAATTGTCAACTTTAACAGACCCCATCTAGTAGAAAGAATTTTACATTCAGTGTTACAGAAATCACTTGGGTAGGGTTGTATCATCTATTGTGGCCTTCCCCCTACAGCATTTTTATAGATCCTTCACCCGCGCTTTGACACCCAACAGCATGGGCTCCTGGAGGCTCCCAGCTAATCCCAGTTGCCCTGAGCTGGATCGTCAGTTGGTTATTCAAGACATAACACTTTATATTTCTTTTACACCTCTGGAATCATTGGACACTTGTGATTGGCTCATTGACAAAGATCCCTTAGAGATAGCATCCTCTCACTGTAGAAAAATAGGGCCTCCCTCTATAAGTCCTGGGGACGGTAAAGCTTGTAAATTTATCTCACTGAACATTGCCAGATTAGCAAACAAGATCAATGACCAAGGATGGATCACTTTTATAAAAGGATTTAATGTGAATTGTTTTCAGGAGACATGGACAATTACTAATAGCTTCTTTCTCAAGTAATTTAAACCCTTTTGTGTACTAACCACTCCTTCACGGGCGGGCTGCTCACTTATGTCTCCCTGGATATACGGTGCAGCTTGAAGGAATTATCAACTCATAAAGATTGTCTGCAGGCTTTATCTTTTTCCCAGGGGCTGGTAAACTTGTTTTTGTTAAATTTTTATAATGCCAATCCAGAGCCTCCAAATGACTGTAATATCGCTAGGATGGGCTCTTTTCTAAGGAACATGACCATTAAGGCTCCCTTGAATGGCTACCTCATGATTGCAGGACATTTTAATATTCATCTATGTGGGGACCCAAATGCAATCACTTTAAATGGCATAAGATGCCCTCGGATGACAGGTATGCATGTTGAACATACCCTACTGGGAGACAGTCTTAACGCCATAGTCGATGAGTTTGATCTGACCATGACTATCAGCAGGGTGGCCCATGGTAGGAACCATATTAATCCAACATTCACTGGGAGGGGGAGTTCAATGTTTATAGATTTCATTTTTGTTTCCAGACCCTTCTTTCAACTTCTTTTGGATTTCTATGTCTAAGACAGCATTTATAGCAACCATAACCCGCTGTGTATCTCGACCACATGGCCAAAGCCTGGAAATCCTATACGTTAGTTCCCAGGGGAGCACTAATGACAATAGATCAGGGCAGAAGGCTAAGATGGGCACAGATAACCCAGGACTCCTTCTAGGAGTTCCTTTTGACCAAGTGCAAGAGGGAAATCGATGTCTGTACAACTGGATGAGAGGAGGCAGAGGCTGCACTAGAGGCATTCTCTGCCATTTCATATACAATTGGACACCTACTTAAGGCACCACCCACGTCCTCGATGGTTTGAGTCATGAGTTGGTTTGATCACGATTGTTCCTGTGTGGCCAGGAATCTGAGGGGTGCATTAGGCACTCTACCAAGGGACTCTGCTTTGGTAAAAGAGTTTAGAGGGATATACAAAGCTGAATTAGCAAGGCGTAAGGCCAAGCTAAAGGAGGAGCAATGGAGTAAGCTCATTGAGGCCTGTGCCCTAAAAAATAGTAACCAGTTCTGGAGTATTGTCAACTGTCTTTTCCTGTCAGGTTAAAACACTCAGGCCCTAGACGCACATATTACAGAAGAGGTATGGGTTGGCTATTTCCGGGAAATGTTCAGCAGCCCATCAGACCAAGTCTAGTTGGTGGTGGAGGGAAGTCATCCCTTGTCATCATAGCCAATGAAGTTAGCAAAGGTATAGCAGGGTTGTCTAGGAGCAAAGTGCCAGGAATAGATGGTATCCCTCCTGACATTTACCTATCCAACCCACAGTTGTGGGTGCCAATCCTTACCACCATTATAAATTATGCAATGAGAGGGGATCGACCTAGCACTTGGTCCCTATCCACCATCGTCCCAGTCTTCCAAAAAGGAAATAGGGACAGCACCCTCGGTTACCGGCCCATACCAATACTGGATTCATCTGTTAAAGTGTTGGGACCTGTCTTGTTGGATTAGCTGCCCACATGGGCGGATTACAAAAACATCTTAACTGACATCTAACACGGTTTTCGTCCAGGGAGGTCCACAGTCGATCAATGTCTGAATTTATATATGATTGTCAACAAAAATACCATTGCTCAATCTCGTAGTATATATCTGGCCTTCATGGACATGTCCTACGCCTTTGACAGTATAAATAGAAACAAGTTATGGAAGACCTTATTGGGCATGGGCGTGGACAAAGACAGCGTCCTTTTCCTCCGTGAGCTTCATAGGGACACCAAAGCAGTGGTACAGTACACGAATTACTTGTCATGTCACCTGTTAATCCCCAATTCAGAGAGGGGTGCAACAGAGCTGTATATTGACCCTTTTCTTATTTAACTTATATATCAACGACTTGAAGAAGGTACTAATCGACACTCAGGTAGACTTCCCACAGGTGGGATGGCGCGGTATGCCTGTACTATTGTATGCCGATGAGGTCGTCCTTATGGGCAGGACAGTGAGGGGTCTGCAAACCCTGCTCAACTCCTTTGTGAAGTTCATGGAGGACCGGACCTGTCATTCAACAACTCTAAGTCATATGTGATGAAGGTGGGGCTAAGTCCAAGGAAGTCCTTCAACTTCAAGGTAGGTTCTACACCAGTTCTAAGACCAGTGCCTTCTCTTACCTGGGGGTGATGCTAGACACCAAACTAAATTGGGGCAGCCTGAGAAGCAAAAAGAAAGGGGAATTCCAACGGGCTAATGCAGCAATTTTTAACTTTGCTTCGCGTTGGGTAAAAAAAAAAAGTAGGTGCAACTTTGGAGATTTATAGAGCTACGTGTCTAGGACAGGTAACTTACGGTAGTGAAATTTGGGGCTATACATCACATGAGGAGTTACAAAGAATTGAAAATAGGTTCCTGAGACAACGCCCATGTGAACCACAGGAAACCTCTACTTTTTCTGACACGAAGAACTGGGTATGTCCTACCTGTCAGACCTGTTGTCGTATCTCCCATTATCCTATTGGCTCAAAGTCTGGGTGAATAAGGGGACTGCCTTACATAAAGACATCAGAAGGGATTGTATGGCCCTTGATTATGCCCACCATGTCCCATGGTTTAAATATATCCGGGAAGGATTTAGGACTCTTGGAAGGGCGCACCTCTTTAGTGACCGAGATTCAATTAACAGGAAGGATTTACTTTGGGCTAAGGAGTCTTTTTTTAGACTCCGGGTTGTGAACAGGGAGGACTGTGAGTTAATGAAGACCAGTGTACGCAAATACATTATCCTGAAAACCGTACAATCTATGGAACCGTATCTCCTTGGGCTCTCTAACACTTATGACCGTTTTTTTATTGATAAGGTTCAGTTTTGACATATTTTATATCCTCCTTTCCCACCCTTGAGGGAGTAGCAAAGGTGAGACCCTGCCATCATGCGATTGTGACAGCAATTCCCCTCAGATTAATTTTTTAATGTTTTGTAGTTATTATGAGGTGCCGATGAAGACCTATATAATCCCAATTTTAAAAACAGCACATTTCAATCAAGTGCGACCTGCCTTTACTTTTTTTTAGCTATGCTCTCAGGGTCTACGTAATGGTATGTTCTTTTTTTTTTAAAGCCCATAGTTAAGCTTAGATGTAGTAGTGACTAGCACCAGGTGTAGAGTAGGCCTGATTCATTTTTATATCTATTTATTTTAAAAATGTGTTCCATATCAATGTATGATATTTGATGACGATGATATCAATCGGATGGGAGTTTTTGGTATTGTTGTATTTTTGACTTTAATGTTTTTTTTCACCAAAGACAAATAAGTTTACTGATTGATTGATTGATACATGCAGCATTTTGCAGCATTCATAGAAAGAGGAAAACACCCCTGAGTATTATTTCTGTGCAGGAAGATGCCCCTTTCAGCATAAAAACAATCCTGCTGACAACACAGGGCCCCTTGCACCATGGTGCAAGGGTGCCTGCATTGGTGCCAGGCAGCCGAAACTGTGCCAGCAAAGGCAGAAAAGACATGAATGCACCATATTGCATAAATACGGTGCATTCTGCCCTTTCACTTTGGCGTAGAGAACGCAGCAAGGCGACTTACTGCGCTGCTTTATGCCAAAATCCCATAAATGAAGGCCTAAGGATAGTAGACCTGGGAATGCGTCACAGTGCTATGACTACCCAGGGAGGAGTAACAAGGAGAAATATGCTTACTTCTGTTTATTTTTCCTCTTTCTACATGTGCAGCATTCTGCAACACACATAGAAAGAGGAAAAGGCTTCGAAGATTGTTTTTGTGCAGGAAGGTGTGCCCTCCTGTACAAAAACAATCTTGCCTGCAAGGACGCTTACGTTGGCACCTGGCAGCCACTACTGCGCCAGCACAGACAAAATGCGCAATATCTTAGCAGATATGGGCCTCATTTATGAGAAATGAGGCATTGCTGCCCGAAAGCAGCGAAGCGTCACTTCTCAGTGCGCACTCCTGGCGACATTCCTGATGCGTCATATTTAATGTATGACGCATCATGTCGCAAGGAGTTACAGATACGTCAGAATTTCTGACGTAACTGTAAGCTCAAAAGTGACGCATTGCTGGAGTGTGTCACAAAAGTGACGCAACTCCAGCAATGCGTCCTTTCACATGGGGCAAGCCCCATGTGAAAGGGCCTCTGTCAGTCTCACGCCTGCTGTGAGGCAGGCGCAAGATTTTGACGCAACGGAGTCCTAAAAGTGACGCAATGAAATCTCATAGATTTCACTGCGTCACTTCTACGACCCTTCCTTGCGTCAATACGCCCCCCTTGCATACATTATACCAGGCGCAGGCATAATGTGGCGCAGGGGTTTACAAAGTGACGCATCTACCTAGATGCGTCACTTTGTAAATATGGCGCAACAAGGCGCATTTTTTACGCCACTGGTGCGTCACAAGAAGTGACGCACCGGCGGCGTAAAAGTGACGCACAGCCTCATAAATGAGGCCCATGGTGCATCCCTTCCCTCTATAGTTGACGCAGCGTAGCCAAGTTGTCTTGCTTTGTGTCAAATGTTAGTAAATCTGCCCCAAGGGGTAGACGTGCGGTGCTCAGAGAGATGTATTGGAAGGGTGTGCAGCAGCCAGTGGAGTAGCAAGTATACCACGGGTCCTAATGCATGCACGGAAATGGCCTGGGCTCCTATTTCCCCGTCAGGTACTGAAATGCAGCAATAACCGCTGGGCACCGGTTCCACTGCACCTGCTGCACTATGTATTTCTGCACCCCAGAGCGAAGCTAAGCAGGGAGGATGGGGCGTTATGCCAGAGCTTCCCACTTCGTCGGCTCAACATTCTGTGATTGTGGGCAAAATCACTTAATCCATCTAATCACCCCGTGCCTTAAAAAAACATGAATGGAACCATACTGGTGCTCATGTAAAGCGCTCCAATATGTTCGGGAGAGATAGCGCTATACAAAAAAGGCGCACACGCCAGCTTTCTCCTGTCAGATAGAAACGGAATTAAACCTGTACTTTACAGTAGCCTCCTGCTCACGTAGCCCAATAAAGGGACTTAAACCTTCAACTCGGCGGCCATCCTTGTGACGACCCGTCTCTCACCCCAAATCTCCCTCTAAGCCAGGCCCCTTTGCAAATGTGACACATATTGTAGGACATTCCAACGAGCATTTACCCTTAACGAGGTCAGAATCTCTCCCCAGTCTTACCTGTGCTTCGGTCGCCGGTGTTTGTAGGGGTGCAGCCGTGACCAAAGCCGCGGGGCTCTGTGTATATGTATCGTTTTGAGCTTGGTTATCAGTGTTTGCTCTAGGTGGGATCGAGGCGTAATAACGGTGAATTTCGGGTTATTAAAGATAGCCTCGCCCAATGATCCCTGCTAGAAAAGCGTAATCGCGCCTTGCATCTGCTCAACTATTTGCCTTTTGTTCACCTCATTCAAGGTTGGGAGAGGCTTTGGAAGTAGATAAATAAAACGTGCTACACAGCCATCTGTCCCGGACTTAAAACACTCAAAAAGGGCAACAGCATCATGTTTCGTTTACATAACAGGAAAGAGATGTTAATTCTGGGGATTTGCTATGGCCAAATGTGAAACATTACTACGGGGTATTTTTTTCTGAGAAGTTAGACACTGGTCCTTTTAGTGCCCAGTATCCTTCTGAATATGACACAACCCAGTTAAGATGTGTTATTGCCTGGGTAATCGCAACATAGGAGAAGGAATTTCTGCAACCTGATCAGCTGACTTTTTAATTGTATTGGACATCTGTGGCAGTATTATATTCCTGGCAAGGGAATGATAATGTTGGACATCAACCAGGATTTGCATATTTTGAGCAGGCCACGATCCGAAATAGGCAGGAGAAATGACCCCGAGGATCAGGTGCTTCTCCAGGTGGCTGAAGTCAGTGAGACAACTTGTCAATATCAAAGGCGGGACTGTATGTGCACTTTACTGACCATAATTCGGCGTACTTGATCTGAGGTAGAAAGTAGGCGCCCAGATCCTCCTCCATAACATATTTATTACCCCCTGCAGTAAAGATGGCACCGGACTGTAATAAAACCTTAAGACATATGCGCAGTTAAAAAGTAAATGAACCAGTAAATATTGCACAGTTAAATAAACACAAAAGGCCCTCGCAATAGTATCTCTCTAGGAGATAAGACACCACACGGTTCAGAGTTGTATTTACCATGTGAAGAAGCACGCCTGATAAAAGCCAGTTTTATCACTCAGATTTTCCCTCTACTGAAAACAGATGCAAAATGTGCACAGCAAAATGTCTGGAATCCGGAACCGCAAGCGGATATGGGGCTTATAATTCTGGAACTCGTTTAATCCGATGCTGGGCCCATTAACTCATACTGGCCAGAATATGGGGTGGGAATAGCTGCTTGCTTTGAAAACTCCAGCCCACCCACTTGCCGACCATCTCCTAATGAGAGTCAAAGAATCAACAAGCAATACGAAGTAGTAACACTGGGTACTGACATGCCAATCAAAATAGAATGTAATGTGATGTCAGCGACGCCGTTAACAAGCTATGCAACAGAAAGTTTTCCGGACTTTCACTGGCTGATTCATTTCATTATTACATTCCTTATGGCACTTACAACTTTCCATACAATTTCTCAGTGCTCGTGTTCATGATCTGCACTCACAGCAACTCTGCTTTGTCTCCCAGGTTAGGGTTAGGCTTTTCACTGCACCTTTAAAAATTCGCTGTAAATTTTGAGCTTCAGTTTACTCCGTTTCTTGTTTAGTATCCCAATGAATTATTTTTAGCAATGGTTTTAAATGACAATAGTTTTAAATGTATTATGACATTGAGATTTTTTATATGTATTGTAATATTTTAAGTCTCTGTACTTTTTATGTTTTCGCTATGATGTAACCGAATAAATGTTTTATGACTGACACTGCACCTTAAAGATTGGATAAGCCTGTGACTCAAAGATGCTCAGGACATGGAGTCCAATGCACAGTATGCAATAGCCTTGAGACGCTCCTGGGTGGTTTTTTTTTTGTTTTTTTTACAGATTCATTTCATTTCATTTAAAAAACCTTTATTTCGGCAATATGCCATAAAAGGGAAAAATAAGGTAAAAAAGGAATACAAATTGATGACAGTATAATTAGTTGAAGCAAAAATAGTTTCAGCAACTTTTACCACAGACACATTTGGTCAAAATTCATGAGTTTAAAACACAGTTGATATGTATTAAAATAGTAATAATAAATAGATTTCATGCAATAATTTAAAATCATATAAAAAAAGACAGGAAATTGCCCTGAGCTGCCATCCCGGCTCAAGTTCAGGCGATTAGGAGCCTGCGCTTATGCCACATGGCAGCCAAAAACTTTGAAACAGCAAATACAATCGGACCAGTTGTGTCGGCTTTTAAAACTCTAAATGCCAGCATGCATTGGCGGAAACCTAGGTTTTTACATAGAGGAACGAGCCAGTGGTTCCTAGCCTTATGATACCCTGGACAAAAAACAGCACATGAAGCTCAGTTTCGGTATCACATTTGCAAGCTGGACAATTTTTTGGGGCAGCGGGTGACCACTTGCTGGTGAAAGCTCGCAGTGGTAAAACCCCATGCCTCCTCTGAACATATCATTTTTTTGCTAAGAGTGGGTAAATGTCATCAAGAAATTGCTCAAATAAATAAAAATCTTTGACCAGCAAAACAGAGGTTGTTGCAGAGCCAATTTGAGATTCGCATAATGCAACAGTGAGTCTATCGGCACAAAATATATTCGTAAGCTGGGTGCGCGACAGCTTTTTGCAGCCCTGCTCTGGGTCAGACCATAGCTCAGAGATTTCTAGCCTTATGAATTCTTTTCTTATATTCGCAAGCCAGGGAATATTCGCTGAAGCTGCAAAGGTCAGTATTTCCTTAAGTTCTTCTCTGTAATATATCAGCTCCGGGGTTACCCAGAGCCTGAGCCAAAATCTCAAGGGTTTTAGAGCTAACTCCTCATTGATCGGTCTAATTCCCAGATCAAACCTTAGGGGGAGGAGTGGTGTGCTAGACGGTAGTGCTAACAACCCTCTTAAAAATTTGTTTTCGTTCCTAATGATTCCGAACTTATTACAGTAGCCCCAAAGTTCGCCCCCATACATAATGGCACCCCTCGCTTGGGCTTTGTAAACCTCCAATGGTGGTCTCACAGGTTTAATTGTGGATTTGTTGGATAGTCTAAGAATTCCGCCCAAGAGTTGGGCCAATTTTAGTTGTGACTTAATCTGCTGGGGCCCCCACGTCAATTTTCATTAATTGTGACCCCCAGATAGTCAAAGGTGGATACCCTTTCTACCCTTTCTAGTCTAGACTTGGGTTTGGCCTTGTGGATCTCGGCGGATTGAAGATCATGAATTTTGTTTTAAAGGGATTGATGTCCAAGCCACGTATGGTGCAGAATTCCTGAAAACCATCCAATATTCGCTGGACACCCATTGGGGATTTAGAAAGCAAAAGGGTGTCATCGGCGGACATGATTACGGGGACCCTTTTGCCTGCCAGCTTTGGGGTATCATTGTGCAAGACTCCATTAAGATGCAAGATTATTCCATTGACATAGAGGCAAAACAGGGTCGGGCAAGCATGCAGCCCTGCCTTACCCCCCTGCCAACAGGAAATCTAGATGAAAGTGAACCGTTTTTCCCACACCTAACTTGGCCAAAGTTGGCCTCATGTAGCCTCATCAGAACAGACAGAAGGTGCATGGGAATGCCAAGCTCCAGGAGAACTTTCCAGAGTTTCCCCCGGGGAACAAGATCATAGGCGGAGCAGAGATCAATGAACACCATGTAGAGGCTGCCACCCTCTATTCTCACTGTTTTCCAATACAGAAGTTGTAGACGGAACATTGGGTCCACAGTGGAGGTGTTCTTCCTGAACCCCGCCTGATAAGAGCTGAGAATTGCAGACTCATCCATCCAGTTCTGCAACCGGTCAAGTATGAGTCTTGCAAAAATCTTATGGGAGACATCAATGAGGCTAATGGGTCTGTAGTTGGATGGGTGCAGAGGAGAGCCCTTTTTAAATATAGGCACTATCTCTGCTCCCAGCCAAGTACAGGGAACCCCTATGCCTCCCAGAATTGCATTAAACAAAATCTGAAAGTATGGGCCCCAGATCTTCGGTTCCTGCGTAAAGAGATCCCCGGGAAGTTTATCCAAACCCGGGGCTTTACCTGAGGCAAGTTTGGAGATGGCATTACACACTTCTGGCACCGTGAACTCAATCACCTCTGGGTGCAGAGTTAATGCGGACATAGCGACTAAGACCTTAGTGTCATCAGTGAATCCCTCGGTTGCATATAGGGCCCAATAGTGACCTTCCCAGACTTCTGGCACTATGTTTGGTTCTATTGCTGATTTCTGCTCGCTGTTGCCATGGTTAATTATAGACCAAAATTTACGGGAGTCTTTAGTTGCAAGCGCCAGAGATAAGCTGGACCACTTTTTGTGGTCCCACTCTTTCTTGGCACGGTTGGTCAACTATTTATAGTATGCCCTCCTGGTTTTAACTGCTATTCTATCATTGTCTTTTATGGCCTGCAATAGCTCTGTTTTGGCCCTCCTACAAGCTGGGTTGTACCATGAGCAGTGAGACACCCTTTTTACTCTCCCAGACACCCGAGGGTTCAGTAGCTCGGCCAAATTTAGCAGTAAGCCCTCATGGATCGCCTCCAGCTTACTTAAGTATTCATGAGATGCTGGTTGGTTAATTAGTGCCGCAACCTCACTAAATAGAGGAATTATTGAACTATAGAGTTTCCATAGTTGTTCCCGTTGGTCCACCAATTTCTGCCAACTTACTTCAGCCAAAATATAATCGAGTAGGGACATTCGTCCTGATTTATTATAAGTGCATTTGGCTGGGATATCGGAGGGAATTCAGCCATTGCAGGCACGTAAAGAATGGTTTAAGGTGAGAGCCATAATTTATATAGCTTATGGCGACCATGCCTTGGGAGAGGGAGCCTGTGTCACAGGCATAGCCCAATGATCATCCTCTGCAGTTTGGGCTTTGTCCTTTAGGCCTACAAGAGGTTCGAAATGGCAATTCAGATCCCCGCCCACTAGCAAGAGGGTACAGCTCGAAATTGTTGGTATAAAACAGGATAAATCCTCAATTGTGCTGGACTCAGCAGCTGGACTTACAGGGCGGGAATAGACATTGATCAATGCGAGTTTGAATGCATTAGGCCAAGTAAGAACTACGCATTGAATATCTTTGGAGTGGGTGTTTATGGATTTAGTAGTGCAACCAAGGTGGGTGCCGACCCATATAATAAGGCCCCCAGACGGGCGGCCCTTTCCTCCCCATACAGCCGGGACATAGAACGTAGCAAAACCTGTCCAGTGTTGCTCAGTTCGCGCCCACGTCTCCTGGAGGAGGCATATGTCGCTTTCATCCACAAAGGAGCCCCATTCAGGGCAAGTCAATTTGTTGGACAGCCCGCAAGATTCCACGATAGTATTTTAAATGAATTGGGCCCTTGGCCCCCGTCCTGGCCATTGGGTACAGCCACACTTCCTGCCTTGGTCTGAATCACTGTGTGCGCTGGAGGCAGTGGTGAGTTATCAACCACTGCTACAGAGATTATGGGCTTGCTGGTTCTACCAGTGGAGAGTAAGTTATTGCGATGGGTGGGTAACGTTGGTAGGTTTGCCATACTTCTTCCCCCCATCCCTGCCCCACTAGGACTATCTCTTTTCCTTTCTTTCCCCACACACCGTCAATCCACTCCTTCAAGGCCCTCATAGCCATACAAGATGTCAAATTGGTTAGAGGTTGGGCACCCTGCCATGCAGCAGGACCCAGGACGGAGCCCAGGCTGGGGGGGCTGTCCTGGCCCATCCAGCTGCAGGCTGAGGACCGCTAAGCCAAGAGGGGGTCCGGAGTACCCTGTCTCTAGTAATCTGGAGGAAGGCTACTCCCCTTTCTAGTAACCCCTGTGCACTGTGTGACTCTGGGGACCCTAGCCACAGATGAGACTGACCTCCAGGAACCCTGGCTTGGATCAGTGAGGAAAATGAGCCCTCATCGGGAATTCCAGGGCAGCACGGCCACCTGGTCGCCCCTCAGCCCACCCCGAGCCTTTGCGGGAGGGTTCCTGCCTGCCCTTACAGGGCTCGGGCCGGGCATCCCGGGGGTTCGGAGGCTCTCACTGGGCTTCCAGCAGAAGAGTCTCGCTGGGGCTCCCAGGGCCTGGACACCTGAGGGAGGACTACCTGGGACTGATGGAGCCTGTCCCGGACACTTTGCCCCAACATGGGCCAGAGGAGGGAGCCCTGGACGCCCGGAGAGGTGTCGTCCAGGCCCAGCCCATCTGGTCCCCGGCAGGGGTGTCCCAATATACCCTGCCCCTAGTAATCCGGAGGAAGGCTACCCCTTTTTCTGGTAATCTTTGCGCACTGAGTGATGGATGGGACCCATGGTGTGGATGCGCCCGACCCCCTGAAGCCCTGGCTGTGAGTGGGGAGGCAAATGAGTCTCCATCGGGATTTCCAGGGCAGCCTGGCCATCTGGTCGCCCCTCTGCCCACCCCAAGCCTTTGCTGGAGGGCTCCTGCCTGCCCTTGCAGGGCTCAGGGGCAGGGCATCCCGGGGGTTCAGAGGCCCCGGCTGGGCCTCAGGCATCTGGTACCCAGCTGAAAACCACCAGCCCGGGAGGGGAGTCCCGACATACCCTGCCCCTAGTAATCCAGAGGAAGGATACCCCTCTTTCTGGGGACCCATGCAAACAGCAAGGCGCTCAGGGGACCCTATGCATGGACGCTCGTGACCTCCTAGAAACCTGGCTGGGACCGGGGATGTGAATGAGCCTCCATCGGGACTTCAAGGGCAGCCCGGCCTTCTGGTTGCCCCATTGGAAAGCATTGCGTGCAACCAGATTACCGGGACCAAAAGGATGCCCCTCTGCACGCCTGAGCCTTCCTGGTAGGGCTCCCACTTGCCCTAGCAGGGCTCTGGGACTCGGCTTCCTGGGGGCTCGGAGACCCCGGCTAGGCCTCAGGCATGGTGAGGCACGCAGGAGTTCTTGGGGCCCAGACGCCCGTGGGAGGACTGCCCAGGATCCGTCCCGGGCACTTTGCCTCAACACGGGCCGGAGGAGGGAGCCCTGGAAACCCGGGGAGGTGTTGTCCAGGTCCAAGGCATCTGGTCCCTGGCTGAGAACCACCAGCCCAGGAGGGGAGTCCTGGCACACCCTGCCATTAGTAATCCGGAGGAAGGCTACCCCTCTTTCTGGGAATCCGTGTGCACCGCAAGGCTCACGGGACCCTACGTGCGGATGCGCCTGACCTCCTGGAGCCCTGGCTGGGATCGGGGAGGCGGATGAGCCCCCATCGGGACTGCCCAGCCCATCTGGTCCCTGGCTGAGATCCGCCAGCCTAGAAGGGAGTTCCAATTAATAAAGAAGAAAGTGCCAGGATTCGATTTTAACAGACCAGAACTGGTTTATTCAGCTGGTGTGTGCCTTCTATTATTTATTTAAAGAAGGTATGCATTTGTCATAAATCTTGCATTTCAAAACAATTTGCAAATTTCAACAATATACAGAGGCTGAAAAAATCCCTTTTACTGGGGATACGGATAAACGTAATAGAGAGAGTAACCGACTGAATAACAAGTAAGTGTTAGCGCAGCCCTGACGCAGATACCATTCAGGCACACAACATAGTGACATAACAATGAATGTACCTGAATCATTTTTGGTGTATAGGATTTAATGCTTGTTTTATGAAAAAAATGATGAAAGCGTAATTGTTCATGAATTATTTTTCATTTATTCTTGTTTGCACACATTGTTTTGAAATGTACTGAAATGTGAAATATTACGTTTATCCGTATCCCCAGTAAAAGGGATTTTTTCAGCCTCTGTATATTGTTGAAATTTGCAAATTGTTTTGAAATGCAAGATTTATGACAAATGCATACCTTCTTTAAATAAATAATAGAAGGCACACACCAGCTGAATAAACCAGTTCTGGTCTGTTAAAATCGAATCCTGGCACTTTCTTCTTTATTAATTGTAACTTGTCCAGCCAGGATCCGTAGGACAAAACCCCTCCATTCAGAAACATAGAAGGGAGTTCCGGCACACCCTGCCCCTATTAATCCAGAGGAAGGCTACCCCTCTTTCTCCGAACCCATGCCCATCGCAAGGCTCAGGATACCCAAAGTGCGGACGTGCCCGACCTCTTGGATACCTGGCTGGGTTCGAGGAGGCGAATGAGCCCCCATCGGTACTTCTAGGGCAGCCCGGCCATCTGGTTGCCCCTTTGGAAAGCATTGAGTGCAACCATATGGCCGAGGGGAGAGGTGCGACCAGATGGTCGGAATCGAAAGGACGCCCCTCTGCCCGCACAATCCTTCCCGGTAGGGCTCTTGCCTGCCCTAGCAGGGTTTTGGGGCTACACTTCCTGGGGACCCCGGCTGGGCCTCAGGCACGGTGAGGCATGCAGGAGCTCTCAGGGTCCGGACGCGCAGGAGAGGACTGCCCAGACCGATGGAGCCTGTCCCGGGCACTTTGCCCCGACACAGGCTGGAAAACTGAGCCCTGGTCGCCCGGGGAGGGGCCGTTCGGGCCCAGCCCATCTCGTCCCCGGCTGAGAACCACCAGCCCGACAGGGGAGTCCCGGCATACCCTGCCCCTAGTAATCGGAAGGAAGGCTACCCCTCTTTCTGGGAACCAGTGTGCACCGCGAGGCACGGGGACCCTAGGTGCGGATGCGCCTGACCTACTGGAGCCCTGGCTGGGATAGGGGAGGCGAATGAGCCCCCATCAGGACTTCCAGGGTAGTCTGGCCATCTGGTTGCCCCATTGGAAAGCATTGTGTGCGACCAGATGGCCAAGGGGAGAGGTGCAACAAGATGGCCGGGACCGAAAGGATGCCCCGAAGCCCGCCCCAAGCCTTCCCATTAGGACTCCCGCCTGCCCTAGCAGGGCTCTGGGGCTCCGCTTCTTGGGTGCTCGGAGACCCCGGCTGGGCCTCAGGCACGGTGAGTCACGCAGAAGCTCTCGGGGCCCAGACGCCCGGGTGAGGACTGCCTGGGACCATGGTGCCCATCCCATGCACTTTGCCCCAACGCGGGCTGGAGGAGGGAGCCCTGGATGCCCAAGGAGGTGTCGTCTGGGCCCAGCCCATCTGGTCCCTGGCTGAGAACCGCCAGCCCGGGAGGGGAGTCCTGGCACACCCTGCACCTAGTAATCCAGAGGAAGGCTATCCCTCTTTCTGGAAACTCGTGTGCACTGCAAGGCTCAGGGGAACCTAGATGCAGACGCGCCCGACCTCTTGGATACCTGTCTGGGATTGAGGAGGCGAATGAGCCCCCATAAGGACTTCCGGGGCAGCACAGGCTTCTGGTTGCCCCATTGGAAAGTATTGAGTGTGACCAGATGGCCGAGGGGAGAGGTGTGACCAGATGGCCGGGATCAAAAGGATGCCCCTCTGCCACCCCAAGCCTTCCCGGTAGGGCTACCGTCTGTCCTAGCAGGGCTCTGGGGCTCCGCTTCCTGGGGGCTCAGAGACCCCGGCTGGGCTTCAGGCCCGATGAGGCACGCAGAATCTCTCAGGGCCCGGATACCCGGGGGAGGACTGCCCGGGACCATGGACCCCATCCCGAGCACTTTGCCCCAACACGTGCCGGAGAAGGGAGCCCTGGACGCCCGGCCTAGCCCATCTCGGCCCCAGCTGAGAAGCGCCAGCCCGGGAGGGGAGTCCCAGCATACTCTGCCCCTAGTAATCAGGAGGAAGGCTGCTCCTCTTTCTGGGAACCAGTGTGCACCGCGATGCTCAGGGACCCTATACGTGGACACGCCCGATGTCCTGGAGCCCTGTCAGGGACCGGGAAGGTGAATGAGCCCCCATCGGGAATTCCAGGGCAGCCCGGCCATCTGGTTGCCCCATTGGAAAGCATTGCGTGGGACCAGATGGCCAGGACCGAAAGGATGCCTTCTGCGCACCCGAGCCTTCCTGGTAGGGCCCCCGCCTGCCCTAGCAGGGCTCTGGGGCTCTGCTTCCTGGAGGCTCTGAGACCCCGGCTGGGCCTTAGGCATGGTGAGACACGCTGGAGCTCTTGGGGCGGAGCCCCTCTGTGGGAGGACTGCCCAGGACAGATGGAACCCGTCCCAGGTACTTTGCCCGGACGCGGGCTGGAGGAGGGAGCCCTGGACACCCGGGGAGGTGTCGTCCGGGTCCAGCCCCTCTGGTCCCCGGCTGAAAACCGCCAGCCCGGGAGGGGAGTTCCGGCACACCCTACCCCTAGTAATCCAGAGGAAGGCTACCCCTCTTTCTGGGAACCTGTGCGCACAGTGAGGCTCACGGGACCCTAGGTGCGGATGTGCCTGACCTCCTGGAGCCTTGGCTGGGATCGGGGAGGCGAATGAGCCCCGATCGGGACTTGCAGGGCAGCCCAGCCATCTGGTTGCCTCCTTGGAAGGCATTGCATACGACCAAATGGCCAAGGGGAGAGATGCGACCAGATGGCCGGGACCAAAAGGACGCCCCTCTCCCTGCCCAAGCCTTCCCGGTAGGGCTCCCGCCTGCCCTAGCAGGGCTCTGAGGCTCCGCTTCTTGGGTGCTCAGAGACCCGGGCTGGGCCTCAGGCACTGTGAGGCACGCAGGAGCTCTTGGGCCTGGACGCCCGGGGAGGACTGCCTGGGACCGATGGAGCACGTCCTGGGCACTTTCCCCAGACGGGGACCAGAGGAGGGAGCCCTGGATGCCCAAGGAGGTGTTGTCTGGGCCCAGCTCATCTGGTCCCCGGCTGAGAACCGCCAGCCTGGGAGGGGAGTCCTGGCACACCCTGCCTTTATTCATCCAGAGGAAGACTACCCCTCTGTCTGGAAACTCGTGTGCATCGCAAGGTTTAGGGGACCCTGGATGCTGACGCGCCCAACCTCTTGGATACTTGGCTGGGATCGAGGAGGCGAATGAGCCCCCATTGGGACTTCCAGGGCAGCACGGGCATCTGGTTGCCCATTGGAAACTGTTGGAGTTGGCCCTTCTGTCAGGTTCACCCCTGAACTTTTTGTCTTGTATTATTACATAATTATATTGATTTCTGGTCTTTGCGCACTTTAGCACTGTGGCGCAGTGTAAAGTGAGTGCGCTCTCAGAGTGCATGTGTGAGAGTGGCCTGCCCTCCCATAGGAATGCATGGGGAATATGTGTGTCCATGGTAATGCCTGATGCGTGGGGAGTGCAAGGTTGAGTTTGGTATGTGCGAACTCGTAAGATTGAATGCTGCACGATGATTTGTGCGGCGTTCATGTGTCTAGTGTGGAAATGCCACTTCTAGAAGTTGGCCTATCTGTGCAGTGACTGTCTGGCTTGTGATTGGCTGGAGCTGGCTGGTGTGCCTGGCTCCAGGAGTCAGGATGGGTCTGCCCCGGTGGTGAATGGGAGATCTGCATTTTGATGGCCAAGGAGGAGTTCACCTGGGACCTGAATAGGGCTGGGCTTTCTTCCCACAATGCTGGCTCTGCCCCCTGTGGTAAGTCTGATGTCCCTGACCCATCCTGTGAATAGGCAGAGGGGCTGAGCAAAACAAAGCGCTCAGAAACCAGTTGTATCTGGTTCGCCCCTTGCCTGCACCTTTAGACAAAGGAATTGTGTGTATAAAAATAGGCTGTGACCTCTATTAAAATGTTCTTGTTTTCCTGACTTGAATCTACCAGGGGCGTGCTGCTGCTGGAGCCCAGGGGAAGGCTTGCCTCCCTGGGTCCTGCCCAGCCCATGGATACCCTGGATACTGGAAGACTTTCCTTGTTGGGAGCTGCTGGCTCTACCTTACCTCCAGGACCTTTTTCTTGGGACCCTTGTTCTTAGATTGCTTTAGTAAAATAGGGATGGCTGTCTCCCTTAGCGCCTGGGAAGCGCCATGTATCGAGCTGTCCGCCTTATGGTGTGCAGGTGCCCACCAGGGCCTTGGATGTTGTTGCTGGTGGGTGCATGCGCAAATACTTCACTTACATTACCTCCGAGGTAAGCCTTACTGCTCGTGTCACGCTACCAAGGGGGTGAGCAGGGGTTATCTTGGTGTGTAACTCCCTTGCCCTGACTAGAGTGGTTGTTTCTGCCTGGTTTTGGCGCCAGCCTTAGCCAACCAGAAATCCCATTTCTAACACTGTAAGGCAAGCGGAAGGATAAGGATTTGTGTTTGCGCAGTACCACAGCGACAACTGGCTCCACTACAAAACTCTGCATTTTAGATAGTCACATGGAAAGGGATTATTGTTTCTAAGTTGTTCTAAATGTCATTTCTTTGTAAATGTGTTTCTTGTGCACTGTGAGTTAGGTGTTACTAGCTCGGGAGGGTAGATTATCCCCCAAGTGCAATATGAGTTTTCTGGATGCACCAGTGAGGGTGGGATCCAGTGGAAGCAACAAAAATGTGTCCAGTGCATGTGTTTCCCGTCCCGTTCCTGGAGTAATGGTACCTGGGACACTAATCCTCAGTGGCAGTGGAACGGTGTGACGAAGTTGCGGCGCTTGAGCTCTTGCTAATTTTAAAACTGTGTCGTGTTTTTTAACTGTGTGCACTCTTTACTTGGCTTACCTGTTGCCTTCTTCCTATTCCATCTGCCTGCACCCCTAGCCCGGATCGGCAGTGTGCCGTTACTCGGAGGGCTGACGGGGTCAGCAGGCCGCCATCTTGGGAGGGCAGTCTAGGCTGGGTCAGCGCTCCTGACATCGCGCTCAAGACTCAACTTAAGCCCAGCTCCATGCGCACGCGCAGCGGACACTAATCCTCAGTGGCAGTGGGACGGTGGATGCTGTAGCTGCGCTTGGGCTCTTGCTAATTTTAAAACTGTGTCCTGTTTTTTAACTGTGTGAACTCTTTACTTGGCTTATCTGCTGCCTTCTTCCTATTCCACCTGCCTGCAGCCCTAGCCCCGGTCCGGATCGGCAGTGTGCCGTTACTCGGAGGGCTGACGGGGTCAGCAGGCCGCCATCTTGGGAGGGCAGTCTAGGCTGGGTCAGCGCTCCTGACATCGCGCTCGAGACCCCACTTAAGCCCAGCCCCATGCGCACGCGCAGCGGACACTAATCCTCAGTGGCAGTGGGACGGTGGACGCTGTTTCGGCGCTTGGGCTATGCTAATTTTAAAACTGTGTCGTGTTTTTTAACTGTGTGAACTCTTTTTTTGGCTTACCTGCTGCCTTCTTCCTATTCCATCTGCCTGCACCCCTAGCCCCGGTCCGGATCGGCAGTGTGCCGATACTCGGAGGGCTGACGGGGTCAGCAGGCCGCCATCTTGGGAGGGCAGTCTAGCCTGGGTCAGCGCTCCTGACATCGCGCTCGAGACCCCACTTAAGCCCAGCCCCATGCGCATGCGACGAAGGCGCGCCGAAGTTGCGCCTAAGTTAAGCCCGTTTGCGCCCGTCAGCGGCCGGCTGGGGCTAGGGGCACCCCACTATGCCCATCTGATCTCCTACTCTGCTACACAACTCTGTTCGCATCAGGATTTTTGGCCACTCCACCCCGCCACTCTCACATGGGTTAAGGAACTTGGTATGGCCCGTGCTACGCCCTCTTCCTCCCTCCCAGAAACCCTGCCTTCCTTGTTTTCCTCCTCCTCTACCCCCTCCCAACCCCTTCCCTTTCCCATCCCTACTCTCACCTTTACCATCTCGGCCTTCCTTCTGAACACTAGGTCAGCGGTAAAACATCAATTGGAGTTATATAACCTCTTGGACTCCTACAAGCCGGATCTTCTGTTTTTAACAGAAACCTGGTTTCGGTCGGACTCCTTACCGAACGTGCTGGCAGCTCTCCCCCCCCCTACTTTGTCCTCTGTGCCAATCGGCCGGAGGGGAAGATGGGAGGGGGATTGACCTTGGTTGCTCGAGCTGGACTTCACTTTCAGGTCCTCTCCTCCCCTCCCATATTAGCAGTCGACTGTTTAGTAGTGCGCTCCGCTTCCTTTCAGGTTCCTATCACGTGTGTGTTGGTCTATCGCCCACCCCAGCCTATCCCCGGTTTTATTTCCACCTCTCAGGACTTACTGGCCACATTGGTAGTCAACAATGCATCGGTCCTAGTTTTAGGGGATTTCAATTTCTGGCCCAACGACCCGGCGGAGGGCGCCTTGTCTAGAGACTTCTCTCACCTTCTACTTAGCCTTAACTTTGTCTCACAGGTCCCTACCCCACCCATTCTCATGGCCACACTCTGGACCAAATCTGAACTATTAATGTCCCGGTCACCGCCCCCTCCGTCACTCCGTGTGCATGGTCTGACCATTTTCTGATCTCTTTTTTCTTAGACCTCAGCCTAGCAAAAAAACCTTCCTTCCCCAGAAATACCTGGGCTAGGAATTGGAGTAGAGTTCATATCCCTTCCCTCTGTGCCTCTTTGTCAACCTCGTGCCAGGATCTAGCTGGCCTTGCCCCTCTGTCTCAAGTAGCCACGCTCAACAGTTGGCTTTCGATGGCTTGCGACCAAGTGGCCCCCGTGAAGCGCGTCACGGTTAGACGCGCCCATGATGCCAATAAGTGGTTCTCCCATGGCCTTAAAGCAAAAAAATTGGAGGTGCACTAAGCTGCGCGTGCTTGGAGGCTTGCCTATTGTCCCACTCTTAAAGCATGTTACACGGCTGTCCTTAACGAATATAAAAGGGACATCCTCCACGCTAAGACCGAATACTTTTCGGGGAGGATCCTTGCCGCAGAGAACCAGCCAAGAGAAATCTTTGCCACTGTGCGTGAGCTGGCCCCCTTTGATAGGATATCCCTCAAAACCCCCCCCTCTCATTTTCTGTGTGACTCCCTCAACAAATTTTTCGTTGAAAAAGTCACATTGATTAAGGCTAACATACCCCCCGTCCCCTTCTGTGATCCCCAGCCTCCCCCAATAGGTCTGTCCTTACCCATATACAGCCGTTGACCAAAGAAACTCTTCTTCCTCTGCTGGCTCGTGTTAAGTCAGGATCTCCTGCTGATACCTGTCCAGCTCACGTCCTGTGTAAAAAAAAATCCGATTCGTTTTTGCCTCTCCTCACCTTTATGAATGACAAGGTATAGTCCCTACCCCTCATTAAGCGGCCACCATCATCCCCATCTTAAAGAAGCCTGGGGCCGACCCCTCCCTCCCCGCAAATTATCGGCCAATTTCCCTCCTCCCTTTTCTGGGCAAGGTCCTTGAGTCCTACGTCACCCAGGTACTCAGATCCTTTGTGGAAGACAGTGGATATCTTGCCTCTTGCCAGTCAGGCTTTCGCCCTCGACATTCGAACGAGAAAGTCGTCATCTCTGTTCTGGACCAGCTCAGGGAGGGGTTGGAGACAAACACCCCTCAGGCCCTCGTCCTTCTAGATCTGTCCGCCGCCTTTGACATGGTTGACCATTTAATTCTTTTGTCCCGTGTCAAGGCGGCAGGCTTGGGGGGCTCGATACTGGCCTGGCTTAGCTCCTTCCTGAGCGACCGGACCCAGGCCGTTCATCTGGCTGACTTTTCTGCTCCTCCTTGCAAAGTGCAGTGTGGTGTCCCCCAAGGGTCTTCCCTTTCCCCTTTATTGTTTAATTTGTATATCTTTCCTCTTGTTTTTGCATTACAACAGATGGAGGTCACGGTGTATAACTACGCCAATGACCTCCAGCTTATTTTTAATCTTTCCTCCTCACCAGCCGGTATCCACAGTTTCCAATCGGCCATGCTGTTTATCCGGGATTGGATGAATTGTAACCAACTCAAACTCAACCCGGATAAGACTGAGTTAGTCCTGACCGGTGGCAGTGGCAGCCCCTGGTCCCCCATTTTCTGGCCCTCCTCTTTCGGTCCCCCCCTTCTCCCTCAGTCTCAGTTAAAACACTAGGTATCACATTAAACCAACATCTCACACTTCACTCCCAGGTCAGTTCTGTTCTTTCCTCTTGTTTCTTCGTTCTCCGCACTATCCGGAGGATTTCCAGGTTTTTTTCTTTCCTGGTCCTTAAGCTGATCCTTATGGCGATGGTTCTATCGCGGTTGGACTATGGGAACATTGTGTATAACGGTGTTCCCGCTTATGCCCTTCAACGCCTTCAGTTAGTGCAGAATCAGGCGGCCATGATCCATGGTTTACCTAAATTTCACCATGCCACCCCTTTACTCAAAGCACTACACTGGCTGCCTATTAAAGAGCGGGCTCTCTTTAAGATGGGCTGTATGACTTTTCAAGCCCGTGCAGGGACTGCCCCTGCTTTTATCTCCTCTGCGATCCAGGCCTATCACCCTACTAGAGAGCCGCGCTCCTCGCCCAAATGCCTTCTCTCAGTTCCTTGCTTTAAGAAATGCAGAATGGGAGGCTTGAAATTTTCCGTCCTTGCCCCATCATTCTGGAACACACTCTAGCTGGCCAGGAGATCGGCTACCTCCTACATGGAGTTTGGTAGAGCCCTTAAAACTTTCCTTTTCTGGCAAGCCTTCTCGTCCTAGGCACCCGCCTTCCTGTCCTTTGTATTGGCATCCTCCAGCGCCAAGAAACCGCATGGTATACGTGCGCTTATAACTTCTTTTAAATTAAATTAAATCAAACCTGTGACACATGGTGGTCAGGTTGAGAAATCAGGGGCAGTAGAAACTGTCTTACCGGTCTGGGGGGGGGTGTGGATGAGTGGATGAATGGTGTGTTGCACTGGACAAGTGGTGTGAGTTCTCTGGGATAGGGATCTTGCTGAATGAATGAGTGTGAGTTCTCTTGGATGGGGACGGGGAGATTGCTGAATACTTTGTGAATTGTGTACTCCTGTTTTAAGCTCAGACACTTAGTATCCTTGTGTTAAACTTTTCTCGAGAACGTTCGCAGAAGTGGAGCCTGCTTTTGATTTTTGTGGTCTGTTTAGATACAGTATGTTGGAGTTGGTAAGGTTCTGGGATGAGAGAGACATACGGGATAGAGTGAATCCAAAAGGAGTGGCCGAGGTGTCTTCCAGCTCAGCGTGGATGGAAGAGGTTCAGTGTGCCCAGCTAGGTCTCGGTGTAGGGGCTCAGGTCCTGTCTCAGAGGAGAAGGAGTGGGTGGGACTGCGTGTCTCCAGGTGCCCGAAACCCAGTCTCAGGCCCTGGATTGTTTCTGAAGGGAACATCAGGTCGGGGGCCTAGGCTGTACCATTTGAGGAGGATCTCCCAGAGTGTCTAGAGAACGTGGAACATCTGTAAACAGGGGTCCAGCAGTTCTGGTGTTTGGCAGTACCGCTCCAGTTGGGAAGGTGCAGAAGTCCAGATGGAAGGGTGAGAGGGAGAGACCCCCCAGTGGAAGAACCAGTGGGTCAGGGGCCAGCCAGAAGGGTTGTGTCGCCGGGGAGTGACCATGGTGATGCCATTTCTGTCCTGAGTGACAGGCAGACTTGATACACGACACATTAGTAATGTGTCACCCTCAAGGAAGTCCTGGTGCGCCAGGCATCTGACCAAAGGGTATGTCCCTCGGTTGGGGAGCCAGTAGGCGGTGTTTCCGGATCTGGACGTAAGGGCAACTGTAAGCAGTGTCCTGAAGTTACAAGAAGAAACTTCTGCCTGAAGAGAAGGAACCGGGTAAGCTGTATGGAGGAGTACTGTCCCTGACCTGCAGGATTGGCCTGCAGTGGTTGCCTTGCTACTGAAGGAGAGGAGAAAGTCTTAGATTTTTGTTTTCAACTTATAGAAGTCCTGGTGCGCCAGGCATCTAACCAAAGGGTAGCTTCCCAAGTTTGATGAGCCAGGTTCAGGTGTTTGCCTGTCCTGGACGGCAGGGCGACTGTTGCCAGTGTCCTGGGCGGTTTGTCTTCTAGGGGTACCACTCCAGTTGGGAGGGTGCAAAACTCTGGAAGGGAGTCAGAGAAAGTCTGACCCCTGTGCATCCGGTGAATTTGGATCCCAGATGGTAGACCAGTTCAGGGAGCTGTGACCTCGCCGTCATGATCACCCTAGGTGTCCTGTAGGCACCGCACTGAGCAACGCCCGCCTCGAGCCGCCCAGCCTCTGCCGCTCGCGCCGACTCCATCTCGATGCTGTCCACAAGCCGTGGCCTGCGCCACGCCAGGCAGGGCACCGCAAAGAGTAACGCCATGGACCTTCCATGGCATGGTCTGACCGCCGTCACTGCTGCTATGGGAGTAACGTCCCGAACTGGTGGGAGATTTGTGTTCTGGAGGGTGCTTCTCCTGGGAGAATGCGCAACCCCAGAAGTGGAGATAGGGTGGGGCATTCTTGCCCGTGACCTCTGGTCAGCCTGAGGGTGCGGACCCTAGGTTGGAGGATCAGTGGTAGTTTGGAACTACACTGAAAAGGAGGGTGGAGAATGGCTATTGCAGGCCAGGGGTTACTACCCCCCACTCTGGATTGGCAAGGACCAGTGGTATCTGGGTGGCCTAGGGCCTGGTCCTAGCCGGGGACAACTAAGGAGTACCAGTGGGGTAGCCTTGTTGGTCCTTTTTTTTTTTTTAGATATGTGCTTGTCTTGTGGAACAACAGGGCGTAGAACCGGAGGGTGTCCCTGCAGGGCGGGCCCGCGTCCATGTTCTATCGCCCAAAGCAGGGAAGTCCATCACAGTGGTGATTGGTCTGTCCTGTGTTTTGGCTGGAATGGGGTTGTGTTGGAATTGGCCCTTATGGCAGGTTCACCCCTGAACTTTTTGCCTTGCATTATTACATAATTACAGTGAATTCTGGTCTTTGCGCACTTTAGCACTGTGGCGCAGTGTAAAGTGCGTGCACTCCCTGAGTGCATGCGTGAGAGTGGCCTGCCCTCCCATAGGAATGCATGGGGGATATGTGTGTCCATGGTAATTCCTGATGCGTGGGGAGTGCAAGGTTGAGTTTGGTATGTGTGAACTCGTAGAATTGAATGCTGCGCGATGATGTGTGTGGCGTTCATGTGTCTAGTGTGGAAGCGCCACTGTCTGTGCAGTGAGTGTCTGGCTTGTGATTGGCTGGAGCTGGCTGGTGTGCCTGGCTCCAGGAGTCAGGATGGGTCTGCACCGGTGGTGAATGTGAGATCTGCATGTTGAGGAGTGCACCTGGGACCTGAATAGGGCTAGGCTTTCCCCCCACAATGCTGGCTCCTCCCCCTGTGGTGAGTCTGATGTCCCTGACCGATCCTGTGAATAGGCTGAGCAAAACAAAGTGCTCAGGAACCAGTTGTATCTGGTTCGCCCCTTGCCTGCACCTTTAGACAAAAAAATATGTGTATAAAAATAGGCTGTGACCTCTTGTAAAATGTTCTTGTTTTCCTGACTTGAATCTACCAGGGGCGTGCTGCTGCTGGGGCCCAGGGGTAGGCTTGCCTCCCTGGGACCTGCCCAGCACATGGATACCCTGGATACTGGAGGACTTTCCTTGTTGGGAGCTGCTGGCTCTACCTTACCTCCAGGACCTTTTTCTTGGGACCCTTGTTCTTAGATTGCTTTAGTACAATAGGGATGGCTGTCTCCCTTAGCGCCGTGTATCGAGCTGTCCCCCTTATGGTGTGCAGGTGCCCACCCTGTATCTTGCCCGAGTGATTCCGTGGACTTTAATAGCGGGAGCCTACTCCGCTTTATGGGGATCTCGTGGCCCCCCCCCCGATGTGGTCATTTTTTAGCGGGAGCCTACCCCTCATGTTGCCCCCAAGAAAAGGAATCACCGCCGCAGCCCGAGTTGTGGGCTGTAAACCGTTGCCAGGCCACTGTCTGCCGCAACCCGGAAGTGCTGGAGGTGGGGGGGCCTGGCGCACGTTGTTCCGCTTCTCCCCACCTGGGGAAGCCTTTGAGCACCTAGCCGGTCTCCCGTCTGTAGAGGGAGACCGGAGATGCTGGCCGCTGCCAGCCTGGAGAGAAGAGCGCGGTCGCCGGTCAAAGGGGCTCCCAAGTTGAAGGGAGAGTCCCGCGGCGGCCGCACGAACCAGGAGGCGAGTCCTGCCTCCGTCCTCCCACCGGTGAGTGTCATGGGGGAGTTCAGAGGAAGGGGAAGGCAGTGTCCGAGCGGCCCCGTCTGGCAGCGAGCCGCTCCACCCTCGATCCAGTTGTTCTGTTTCGAGCCTTGAGGGCTCCATGGGGGCATAACGACTTTCGGAGTCCACGAGCGCAGAGATGCCTTGAGGGCGGCCCCGGATGGCAGAGGGCCACCCCAGCCTGCCAATATTGATTTCAAGGGCCCGAGGAGCCCGTGCTGAGCCCCATGGCTCCATCGATAGGGGTACAAAAGGGGGTCGTGAGGGTAGGGAGGGTATGCTCAGACGTGAGTCCCTTGCCAGTGGCGGTGCGTCCATTGGGGGCGTTGGGGCAACGCCCCACTAGCCTGGACGACCCGCGACTGCACTGCCAACATGTGTAATAACTTAGCTTTTTATTATTTCCAAGCAGTGAAAAATGAATCGGTGCCCAGCGCACTAAGGCCCCGGGAGAAGCCCGACAGGATCGGGCATCCATAAGGAAGTGGGCCGGCCGGGCCGTGGGGGGCGGGGCTGTGCCAGAGAGTGACAGGCAGGCAGCGCACAGGCAGAGGGTGACGCTACTGTACTGCCAGTGAGTGCGCATGTAAAAGGCCGGAGAAGACCAGATTTTGACTGGCCCGCGCATGCGCACTCTTTAAACTCCCCCCTCTGCCACTAAGGAATATAGGCATGGACCCGGGGCCCCGGGTCTCGTAATGGGCAGATTTCAGTCTGCTCTGCGCTGCGCCAGGATTGGTTGGATGCTGCAGAAGGATGGTGCCGCGCGTGGGTTTTGGCTGGTCTGAGCCAGAATCGTCGGTGATTGGCCATTGTCCCTCGTCACTGCGCGTGCTGGAATCATGCCAGAGAGCTGCTCACATCATGGCCAGTCACCCACGACAACAACACCATAAATGAAAGTGAAACTAGTAAGTGCCTGGATCATGTGATGACTGCTGAGTCAGTCATAGACTAGTGAGACTAGAGTCAGTGGGGCGCGTGAGTGACTGAGTCTGAGGACGGAGTGACTCAACTGTGTGCTGACTACTCGTCGTTAACTTGTGGTACTGGTAGTCATCGTCGTGACCACCAGTACTGACTGCGTGTCGTCGTGTGTGTGTGGATTCGACGGTCGGACCGCCTGCTGCTGCCACCCACCCCACGTAAGAAAGACAGTTGAGTTACTTATTTTTTATTTATTGTGCAGATGCGTGGCTGTGTGGCGGGGGAGGGGGTTGCTTAAGGGTGTGAAACCTCCCAAATAAATGCAGTCTTGCCTTGGTTAGTAGTAGGGTCCAGGGCCCTGAGTTGGGTCTGTTATGCGTCGGGTTTTCATTTCTTTAGGTGAGCAAAGAATGAAAGTCAAAACAGGGGCCCTTCTGTAAACGGGAGAGCAGGCGGCAGAGATAGCTATGACAACCGCTTGCTTTCTTTTGGTGTTGTTGTACCAGCAAGTAACTTGTTCTATAATTAAATCATTCATCACTGATAATTTTGCTCATATTTCTTAGTACATTGTCCTGTGCCCCAATGACAGCAATGGTCTATTTTACATTAAATTAATCAATGTACACACGTGAAGAATGTATACATTCTCCATACATACATACACGTATACATAAATACACACATACATACACACACACATACGTACATGCATGCATACATACACACATGAGTACATACATACATACATACACACACACACACATACATACACACAGATATACACATGAATACATTCATACATACACATGCAAAGAAATGCAAAACGTGGTAACACTCTAGTAGCTACCCACAATCAGAAAACATTATGTGGTCAATCTGGTGATCCAGTCTGGTAAAAACGCACGTGAGTTTAGTACAACAGCTGTTTGTAATTTGATTTCTTGCTGTTAACCACAACTTCCCGACACTCTTCAAACGTTTCAATCATCGTCCAGCCATATGTGCCAAAGGGCAATATAAAAACGAATTAAGCGCTGTATTGTTTTTCACATTACATTTTGTGTAATTAGTTTTCAAGCAAACACGTGTTGGCTGCGGATAATGATACGAGATTATTATTAGTATGAGTTTTAAAGCACACACGTTATAAAAGATGCTTTAAGGGGAAAATCTTGGTTTTAAAAATAACCTAAAGGTAGAGGAAGCAAAACCACTAATGTGCACATGTTTTCCATAGTATTCTCTTACATGACTAGAGAGGAAATGCCTTTAAAATGTTTCAAAATTAATCTGTGAAGCTTTAATTATGTCATTAACTTTGCGTATAATAACTATGACCGCTCTTAATTCGTAAAAAAAATGCATTGCAGGGGACCAAGGTTTTGTTTTAGGATTCCACCGCCAGTGCTGCTGACAGTACATCAAAGCTGTCTAGTCTTGAGTCCACCACCTGGAACCTCTTCTGGATCACAAAATATTTTTGATTGGTGTTTTTTTTATGACCTTGGTGGTAGGTTAAGGCAGTGCTTGCCAGAAGCACCTTTAACCACCGCAATATGAATACAGGATACTGGATGTGCTAAGGTGTGACAAGAACGTTTGTGCACATTTGTTGTGTGGCATTCTTTTGGGTGGTGATGTGTTTTTTTGTGCTGCTGTCTTTTTGTGATGCACTATTATAATGTGATTTTGTTGCTGCGATTGTTGGGCTGTTTTCTGTTTTGTTACGATGTGCCCTTTTATGTTTTGTGTTTTTGTTGCTTTGCTTATGTTATTGTGCTATATTCTGTTGTTAACTTTCGATGTCATTAAATGCTGATACATTTTCATCCCAAAGCAACACATCTTGATTGTTACTGTGACAAGCAACCATTTATCTCTGCCTAAAATAGCGATGCTGTAGATATGCAACTACTAAAGACGCCACACGACCAAAACTTTGGCAGAGATTGTGGACTGAGTTTAGCACTCACAGTGCACACTTTATGTGATATGCCCCCCCATCTCTTGCAACCACCGGCACAAAGCCAGTCCTGAACTATGGTGAAGTGTTTCTTAAATGTTGGCCATGCAAAGCTTATTTTTGTGGCAGGATCAACCAAAGTGTGAATAAATCAAAAACACGACGAGAATGATCAGATAGATAAATGGTATTGTAGGAAGAGAGGAACGAAAAATGCATAGGTGCTCCTACATAAAATGTACCATGCTGCCACTTGTCTGGTAAATCTTCACATGAGCACATAATAGTTGGCAGTGTACATGTGTTGCATGTTCACCAGATTCACATGCAGGCTTTAGAGTTTCTTTCAAGTTTCAGAGATTATCATCTCAGGCGTGGCAGTTGTGGAAAATGGAAGCTGTGATACTAGTAACAATACTGGGCAGAACAATTCCAGGTCAGAGGCGGAAGTTCCAGGGCACGGGAAGTAAACACAGAAAATAAGCACTTTAGTAAGTGTCTGACAATGTCTGATGCTGTTTCAGCTTTTCCAGTGATGCATAGTTCATTACCTAGTCTTGCGTTCACTACACTTTGTTGGGTTTCTCCTTCCCGGTTCTCCATTCTTGGCATATATTTCTTCATATACAGGTCTTCTATGCATTCCTTGGATTGTTTATCTGCTGTCCTTTAGAGCTGGCTTCCAGCTTCATTGGTGCACACTCTTAACTCACATTTGGCATCTGGTTAGCTTCCTTGAGATGCACAAGGCAATAATTGGAACTTTAACTGATAAAACTTGAGGAATACTCCCAGAAAAGTATGCTACTCGTAGGTAGGCTCCAAAACTATTTTATAACAATGGAAGAAAAAAAATTGGGGTGGTACATCCATCTGATTCTAAATTTCAAAATTATGGAATTCACTTCCACCAAAGATAGAGGCTGCCATAAATCACCTGGAGTTTAGAAGCATGTTGAAAACATAGCTCTTCATTATTTCAAACCCCAGGGTACACAATAGATGAAGGATCCCACTGCTAACATGAAGTGGAGACCTAGCGTAACATTGAGAAACTAGAAAGACTACAAACTTTGGACCATGGCCTAAAAATTACAATGTCCAAAACAACATATCTTACGCATCATCGACAAAGAACGAATGCAAGAAAGATACACAAACAACAAATTCAAATGGGAAATTGCTCTTTTTGTGAAAGTGTACTTCCAAAAATCACCTGCTCTTACCACCTTTGCTCTGTTCTTGCTCTCTGGGCTACCCAGGGCACAGAGAAGCTGGGCAGCATCAAATGAAGATAGTTACCTTGGGGTTCCCTTTCCCAAAGGCTGTGCAAGGTAGAAAGGGAAGAGGAAGGCATGTTCAGGTGACCCCAGAGCACTCAGCACAGCCACACATCATGTAAATGTAGGCTAACTTAAAAACCCTACGATAATATGTGCCTTTTCAAAAGTTTTCTCACGTGCATCATGGTGTGGAAATTTACTCGCATCAAGCCAATTTGGCAGCGTCAGTCTGTATACAGATAGTAGACAACTTGGAACTAAAAGTATGATTGGGAACCGATAGATTTTTTTTATTTATTTTTGTTTCCTTCTTCTTTTCATCAAAAAAAAATCTGAAATACCGCGGTTGTTGCAGAGTCGGAAATGCTGTCTGAACCACGCTGAAATTAATCTAAGATTGTGGTAGAACTGAGGGCAGGCAGCTGCCAGACAAGAAATCCCATTCGGCCTGGTAGGACGTGCACACAGTATCAGCTCCCAGAATCAGCCGCGCGCTCGGTTTCTAAATTATGCACATTTTTTGGGAGGGATTAACCACGGATTAGGTTTTCATTATACAGAGTAATGGACTTGAAACAGATATCCGAAGTGTACTTAGCTTTCATTCACGTTGGCAATTTACATAAAATGTCGCCAGCTCTTTGCCTTCATTTTATTCTGCTTGAGGTATTATTATCCGTCATCTCCACAAAGTGCTGCCCCCCAGCTGAGATGAATAACGTGGGGTTTAGCGCGCCTGAGAAAGACTATATGGCGCTTGCAACAAAGAGTGACCACACTAGTAATACTTGACATCGGTGGCGGTGCCCCAAGCTGCTCCGCACTCTTCCGTCTTCCGCACAGGCCGCAATTTGGCTTCCACTCCGAGCTGCGATGACGGCTGTTGTTTTCGATAACCCCTGATGTCGATAGTTTCTCCAGGGTGGCAGGTACTATTTATAGTTTATGGAGGACAGTTGAGTGCAGGATAAATTAAGGATATCGTATCGAGCGTGACAAAAGGACTACGCGGCTATCTTCAGGCCAGGCAAACTCCACCCCCCAAACACTGACATAGTTACAAACAGATGCATACACTAAGACACCCAGGTATAAAATTATTCGTATTGTAATACACCAAAACATACACTAACGTATATATTTTCACATCTTGTGTACCTTTTTCTAACTTACCTGGTTGTTTTGTAAAGCGCTCGGACACCTTTGGGTAAAGTTCGAGCTATATAAAAATGCATTAAATAAAGTAAGACAAATAAATAAAATGCCTGTACTGAATACATATACAATGACACATCTAGGCACATACTTAATAACATGTCATTGACACAGCTCTTGAAGAAAGATGTGGTGTTTTTTTATTTTGCAGAAAAAATGCTGTAATCCAATGCTGTAATCCGATAGCGAACATGCAGAGAGTAAAATTCTAAGCAAAACTGTAGCATATGAAAAAAAAAACTGTTTTAAAACGATAAAAAAAGTTTTAAAATTGCCACATGTATTTCTTGAAAAAAAAATAATGTCCTCAGATTTCCAAATTAAATCTTGGGCGTATCATTGTTTAAAGTTCACAGATGTTTGGATGCTGGTACGTCTTCATCATTCTCTGTCACTTGAGGAGCTTCCTTGGTGTTTAACATATCTAACATTAGCACATGTCCTTGTGTAATGATAGAAAGCAAACAAAAAGAAATTAACAATGATGATGCTTCACCTTTTCGAAGGTTCTTGACATTTGGAACAGTAAACAACCATGTCTTTGAATTGCGTACAAGTTGGTGCAATACTGATATTTCCTGAAGGTTGGTTGGAGGTAGATGACGATGCTTCTGTGTGGCTAAATGATGTTCTTTTCTCCTTCAGCTTTCTAAGATAGGTGGTTGCGTGATTACTCCTGATGTGTTTCCACATCGAGGATGGGCCGCAATGCTCTCTATAGAGAGCAAGCTTGTTCAAAATATTGCTGACTTTAACATTCAAGTAATTGAAAAATTTGCTGCGCTTAAAGACAGGCGTGCTGAATTTAGATACAAAAAGTAAATATGTTGAATGGTGATAGTTTGTGACCTGTTTAGTTGGTTCTTTTGTTGTTTGCAGTGTAATCCAAAAAAGTTGTTTGTTTTGTTGTTTGCCGTTTAAATAAAAACAATCTGTGAGGTTCTCAGCATTGTATCTTGAAGTCTGTAATGAAGCTCTGTTGTTATACTGAATGAACAGCTACCTAGTATGTTATATGACAGCTCTTTAATAATGTAATCCCTGCACTTTCACAATTGCTTTATTAACCTTCCTGCTTTCTCAGATTTGCTTGGAAATGCACCATTTTTCCACTATTTTTTCAAAATTTTCTCGGGGGGAATTTCCCCCGAACCCTCCTTAGGGGGTTCGGGCAAGCTCGCTACGCTCGCTCGCTACGGTGCAGTATGATTATCACTTTACGCCTCACCTCTTTCAAATGTCAACAGCCGCCACTGTCCCTTGCTCACTTTGCCACTGGATTCAAGCAAGCCGGGCTGAAGACGGCTGGAATGCCAGAAACCGGTCATCGGAAGCTTGTTTCCGGTCCAGGGAAGACATGGCTTGGCAGTTCAGGCTGGACTGTTCCCATGAGGCACAGGGTAAGACTGATTTGCATATAGCCATGTCTGAACTGGAGTGGCAGAGTGGGCTAAAGAACGGTGATGGATTAAACCCAGATCTTTTGACTGGCTGTGAGTGTTTGATTGATTCAGATGCTCCGTCCATCACTACCCCCTTTTGTACCGCTTTTGGCCGCCATAAGTGTGGCAGGGTATGCTCAGACGTGAGTCCCTTGCTCACTTTGCCACTGGATTCAAGCAAGCCGGACTGAAGACGGCTGGAATGCCAGAAACCGGTCCTTGAAAGCTTGTTTCCGGTCCAGGGAAGACATGGCTTGGCAGTTCGGGCTGGACTGTTCCCATGAGGCACAGGGTCAGACTGATTTGCATATAGCCATGTCTGAACTGGGGTGGCAGAGTGGGCTAAAGAACGGTGATGGATTAAACCAAGATCTTTTGACTGGCTGTGAGTGTTTGATTGATTCAGATGCTCCGTCCATCACCACCCCCTTTTGTTTCCATCGATAGGGGGCCTTTTCTTTCCTGAGGGAGCCAGAGCGCTCCCAGGCACACAGTGTGTGCAGAGCCTAGAGGGCTCCAACATTTTGTGCAATATGTTTACTCAGTGCCAGAGGGCTCCAACAATGGGCAAGTGATTATTTCAAAAGCAAGAGTGCTCCAATGCGCCCAGTTGTTTCTAGAGTCTAGAGGGCTCCCCATGGGCGGCGCAGTTTTGTCCTGAGGGGCTAGTAAGAGCCCCTGTCGCAGTTTTGGTTGATACACAGCTGCCCAGCAAGTAGTGGGTAGCTGCACCGTTTAGGTTCTTTTCTTTCTAGGGACTATGTCTTTGGACTCAGGAGTGAGTCGCACTCCTTCATCCCTACTTTGGCCTTCCCCAGCTGCGCAGCACTTAGTGCCAGCTGCAGCATTTAGGCCCTGTCCCTGTCCTCAGCTGCCCAGCAATTAGTGGGCAGCTGCCACGTTTAGGTTTTGGCGCAGTGGCGCAACCTGGACCTCAGTGCTATTTCTACACTAATGTGATTTATGTGCTGTTATGATTTAGACGCTAATGCTTGGGTGTTAGGAAATGTACTGTGTGTTGTATGTTTTGCGCACCCCGTGTTCTGATACCTTTGAATGTGTTTTTATGCATCATGTGTAAAGCTTCTGGCCTATACCCCTTAATGTATTTTTATGCTTAGGTGGTTGTTTTTCCTAGTATAGTTATGCTAGTGAGTTCATAGTTCCTTGGGCGATATTTTCCTAATATGTTTAGGGTTGCGTAGGTGGTACTTACCTTTTACCAGTGGTTACTCGTTGTGTGCTTCATTTTCTATTTGGTGCTACAATTGTTCTATGTTCTCTGTGCTAAGCGTTATTCCTACCAAGTGCTAGTTCTAAAAGTGCTAATTCCTGACAGTGGTCCATGTGGCCCTGTCCTGTGTATATAATCCCTTGTAAATATTGCCCGTGCCAGTTGGCACAATGTAAATCCTGTGATTCTGATTCTGATGTGTTCTGATAATACAAAGGCTGTTTTTATATAAACTTGTGTGGAGTTCCTTTTGTGGGGGGGCTTGGATGTTGATGCTGGTGGGAGTGTGCGCAAATCCTTAACTTACATTGCCTCCAGGGTAAGCCTTACTGCTCGTGTCCCGCTACCAAGGGGGTGAGCAGGGGTTATCTTGGCGTGTAACTCCCTTGCCCTGACTAGAGTGATGGTTTCTGCCTGGTTTTGGCACCAGCCTTAGCCAACCAGAAATCCCATTTCTAACAGAAAGTATTGAGTGTGACCAGATGGCCGAGGGGAGATGTGCGAACAGATGGCCAGGATCAAAAGGATGCCCCTCTGCCAGCCCAACCCTTCCCGGTAGGGCTCCCGCCTGTCCTAGCAGGGCTCTGGGGCCCCTGCTGCCTGGGGGCTCAGAGACCCCAGCTAGGACTCAGGCACGGTGAGTCATGCAGAATCTCTCAGGGCCCGGATGCCTGGGGGGGACGGCCTGGGACCATGGAGCCCGTCCCGAGCACTTTGCCCCGACACGGGCCGGAGGAGGGAGCCCTGGACACTTGGGGAGGTGTCATCCGGGCCCAGCCCATCCCGTCCCCAGCTGAGAAGTGCCATCCCAGGAGGAAGTTCCGGCATACCCTGCCCCTAGTACTCAGGAGGAAGGCTACTCCTCTTTCTGGGAACGAGTGCGCACCGCGAGGCTCGGGGACCCTATACACGGATGCACCCGACGTCCTGGAGCCCTGTCTGGGATCAGGGAGGTGAATGAGCCCTCATCTGGACTTACAGAGCAAGCCCGGCCATCTGGTTGACCCATTGGAAAGCATTGCGTGCGTCCAGATGGCTGAGGGGAGAGGTGCGACCAGAAAGGACTCCCATCCGCCCACCCAAGCCTTCGCAGTTGGGATCCTGCCTGCCTTTGCAGGGCTCGGGGGCTCCGTTTCCCAGGGGGCTCGGGGACCCCGGCTGGGTCTCTGTCAAGGGAGGGCCGCTGGAGCTCTAGGGGCCCAGACGTGGACTGCCCAGGACCCATGGAGCCTGTCCCGGGCACTTTGCCATTCGGTGGATCGGAGGAGGGAGCCCCCGAATGGAGGAGAGATGTTGTCAGAGCATGGCCTATCTGGTCACCGGCAAAGAACTGCCAGCCCGAAAGGGGTGTTCTGGCATACCCTGCCCTTAGTAATCTGGAGGAAAGCTACCCCCCTTTCCGGTACCCATGCGCACCGAGTGACTGAGGGGACCCTAGGCGCAGAGGCGCCCAACCTCCTGGAGCCCTGGCTGGGATCGGGGATGCAAATGAGCCCTCATCAGGACTTCCAGGGTAGCCCGGCCATATGGTCCCCGATTGGAAAGCATTGCGTGCAACCAGATTGTCAAGGGGAAAGGTGTGACCAGATGGCCAGGACCGAAAGGATGCCCATCTGCCAACCCCAAACCGAGCCATAGCGGTAGAGGCTCCCGCCTGCCCTTGCAGGAGTCCTGGGCTCTGCACCAGGGACCCTTGTCCCGGGCAGATGGACCCTTGGCAGGTCACAGGATGGAGGCTCCCACACCCCAAGACCTGATCGAAACCCAGGCCCTGGGGCGGGTCCCTGCTTCTCAGCCCAGCCAGGCTGGAGAGATTGGGGAGCCTGCCCGGCACAGGGGACCCCTGTCCTGGGCACACAGACCCTCAGGACGTACCCTAGTTTTCCACACATTTTTTCCATAATTCCATGTCATGGCGTAACGCCAATTCCGCCCAGGTGGGCAGAAAACTCAGCTCCACCAGCACAGCGGATAAAGCCAGCCACTCCCACTCCCCGGCCTTGCCCCTGCTTCTGAAAGCAGCCAGGCCGGGTAGAGCCTCCCAGGGCCCCGGTGGACCCCCGTCCCCAGTCCCCTGACCCTCGTCTGCTTGCAGGACGGGGCAAGAGGCACCCAGGGTCCAGTCAGATGGAGCTCAAGCCACGGGCCCGGTACCAGCTTCTAAACCCTAGCCAGGCTGGGGAGAGCCTCCCTGGGACTCGGTGGACCCCCGTCCCCAGAGCCCAGACCCTCAGCTGGCTTACAGGATGGGGGGCTCCCTCACCCCGGGGCCCGCCAGACAGAGCTCGAGCTCCGGGCCCGGTCCCAGCTTCCAAACCCTAGCCTCGCCAGGTCCAGGTGGACCCCCTGTCCCCAGCACCCGCACCATCGGGTGGAACGAAGGAGGGTTAAGCCCAGGCCACATCCTCTCCCGGGGTGCCCATTTTTCTCGACTTTACAGAACTCTGGAGAAGGACAAAAGTAGGAGATAGCCTGGCCAGCTTGTAGGCCGGCCATCTGGTGACCCGGCCCGCAGGGCTATCTGGTCACCCAGCCCACAGGGCCATCTGGCCATTCGGCCCACAGGGCCATCTGATCACACAGCCAGATGACCAGATGGCCCGGGATGACCCAGCGCCGAAATGGCCTGGGAGGGTGCCTTACCCGGTCGTCCTTGCAGTCCGGCAAGGGTGGACAGGCGCTCCGAGGGTGCCGCTCAGGAGGCAATTGATGCAGCGCCCCTACAGAAATTCTGTCTCAACAACACTACCCAACACCATGATACTCACCATTAATCATAAACTTTCGCAAGGCCCATAAGTAACCGAGACAAATATTGGGTAACTGAATCATGTGACCTAATTAACCGGAACTATTCACAATCTATTTACACATTATATACAACTGCAGTTTTACATCATCATAATCATGAAAATATAACGGACACATCTAATTAAGTCACTTGGCAAATGGATCAACTGATGGTAACTAGACTAAGAATAAACAAGACCAGCTTGTCATTTCAAATCTAATTTATTAATTTTATTATCAAACAAAGAGCATTTTTAGAATTTAGAAATCTTTTTATTTGCAAATGAAAACATCATTTATTCAAGGTAAAGGCATATTAGACTGACATTTCAAAACAGATCAGCTTGCAAAGAATTAAAGCAGTAAAGGTCTCATCCCCTAATTTCTATTTCCCTGACTAAACTCATTTAAACCTAAAGAAAAAGTCATTAAATCAGCTATCCTTACGTGTGTCGAATGTCTGACAGCATTTCACGCCCTTCAGGGATCAGGAACGAGACAGCAGACCTTCTCTCATGAGGTCAGGTTTTATACCTTTCCTCTATCTAAAACTTACTAATTCTGCATTCCTTCAACAAAATCCATGCTTCTAATTGGCTGTTTCACGTCAGTCCACTGTTAGGTCATTCATTTCTGACCAAGTCCGGGGCACATCATAAGCCCTTATTGTTCTTAGATTTACCATCCTTCTAGCTTCCTCAAAAGAGCAACATTCGTCCGAATGCAAAGTTCACTTCCTACTCTTGGCAGGCTTTCCAGGCTTTTTGTCCTTGGTCCTTACTACAAGAACACATTTGTCTTGACCATATAGTTTCTGATTTATTCTTTGTTTAATCAGCAAAATAGAATTCCTCTTCCTGCACGTGAGTGAAGGCTTCACTCTGGTCATATTTTCTTTCAGCACTGCCAGCCATTTTCTTTTGGGCCCGTTCGAGAACTAATATTCAAACAAACACAAAACTTTAATTAATTCGAGTAATGAAAATGATTCTGTTACCCACCCCCTTTGCAAAATTAACCCATTAGTTTATGTTATCTAGCTTTAAGCACATATAAGCAGCATTTTTATTTACCATCTTCTTTTTAGGCCAACAGGATTCTCCACAAGCCTTTGCCACATATAAGACACAACATAGACAAAAGCACATTTAAAATAGGCACATGCCATTAATTAAACAGCCGTAATTAATGTTGACAAAATCAATAGACAAGGTTTGTTCATTATTTTTCAACGTACTTGCAAATGCAACATAGAGCATATAAATTAGTCCCGTGTGTCATGAATGTATTTTAATTTAGGTTGATTAGTACATTTTCGTTTATAAACTCATTAATACGATTATTTATTATGGAAGTTTAACTTCGCGAGTCAAAATATAATTCATTTCTGAACGTCGTTTCATCAACTCCCTCCTCTGGTGATTTCAAAATCACCAAACAATACCCAAATTTTTACCAACATTTTTAACTTTTGAAGACAACATGTTTTGAACACCCTCTGTGTTAGTTTTTCTAAACTCCTGACTCAGCAGTTTGTCTACAACTCTCATATTGTGCATTCCGAAACTCTTCCAATTCTATCTCCTTCTCCCGTTCCTTTTTGAGTTTATAAATCCTTCTCTTTTCACTCACATACTTCTTTCTCTTGTGTATCATGCAACTAATTTTTAACAAAAGTGTCACTATGACTATGATTATTTCAGGTTAAAGTATTTTGCCAATGATTGAACTGTCAATCTCTCGAAACCAGTTTCCAATTGCTGCAAATCTTTTGCTCAAACGTTCTGAAAAATTGTCATCTTCTAGGGGTTCTATTTCTGAATGAAATTCAGTGATGTTTTTAATAAGCATTTCTATATTCTGGCTCTTATCTGGGATATAAGTACAGCAATGCTGGACATGTAAAATCCCACAAACTCCTCCTTCTTTTGCTAGCAGAATGTCTAATGCAAGACAGTTCTGCATTACCATACTTCTCATGGCAACAATTTCTGTGTTAACTAATTGGAAACCACTTGCAGTGTCCGTGGACAATCTATCTAAAATTGTGGAAACTTTTCTGATTTTGATTGGATTCAGGGTTATTCCCACCATAGGAATTATTGCACCAAATAGGTCACCCATGATTTCTGAAAAACTCTCCCTCCTGTACCTGTTCAGATGTTTGCCAATTTCGAATGAACCTTCTGCATTTCTGTCCACATGAAAAATTTTGGGAAAAACCAAACCAAGATAGCACGTCCCATACCAATGGTCTGGGAGGCTAAAGTAAGCTTTGTTCCCACAGACAAAATAAATTCCAGGAAAAATTGGGTCTTTGCCACCTTTAAATCCCCATCCCCCTATGATACGATAAGTATCCTCACATTGACTTGCACCCACAAAGAAATTATCATACAAAGTATTGTCTCGCCTAATACAGAATTTTCCACTAAACAGGTTCATCTATGTGAATAGCAGCGTACCCATTTCCACCATTGAGCTTTTCATCCTCAATTTGCAAAAACTTTGATTTAGTTTGTTTCAGCATCTCATTTCTCTTGTAAGTCGCCCTTCTCTCCTCAACCAAATTTAGAAATGATTTTTCTTCAGCTCTCATTTTGCATGTTAAATTATTTTTAAAAGTGTACTCATAGGTAAGTTCATTAATCACTAAAAAGAATTCCCTCATCTGTTTAGCAAGTCATAATCTGAGTAATAGTACTCCAGACGACCTGTTTGATAGAACAAACTAGCTATAACCCTAAACACTGCATGTAATGCCATAAGTAAGGGGAAGCATGTTATAAGTAACCCCCTCTGAAACAGAAGCAGGAAGCTTCACACAGACGTAACAGTCCTTCATGTCCATAACTTTTACATATTCTGACAAAAGTCTTGAAAAAGAATTACTAGAAAAATCACGAACAGATCTATCTTGGTGGATCTCTGGTTTGTGCTCAATAACTTTGTTAGTTTTGCCATTATGTTTAACTTGTTTAGTTACTACTTTACTTGTCATGTTAGCTTTGTATTTTTCTTTATCTATCCCAAAAGGAAAGATGACTGCCAAAATCAACCAAACCAAAATTATTAGGATCACACAAATAGATGTCATTTTACAGCATCTTCTAAAAATAGTACACCTTGAATTGTCAGTATTAGGCATCTTTTTTAAAACAAGAGTTTTTTACCTAAATCAAAACAAAAATTCTAAAACAAAAACAAAAATTTAAAGTACTTTTTTATATATACACCTCCCCTTTTAATTTTTTTGTAATTTTTTTTAACTTAGTAACCCTCTAACAGCTTTTCTTCGAACTTGCGTCTTACATCAATGTGTTTTTCCAGCTAACACAATTTCTTTGACCTTATGTCACCTAACACAATTTCTTCAGCCTTATGCCAAAAATAAACCTCAACCTGAAAAGAAAACAACTTCAATCATTGTCACCGGTTTCTTCTAAATCCTCCTGACTACTGCTACTAATTTCCACAACTGGTGGAATTATTATATAAGTCCACTCAGGGGATTTGTACTTTTGGTTGGGCTTCAACACTCTTTTTGCTCTACTGCTAATCACTTTTATTTTATTTCCTATCTGATTTTTCTTATCAGAGTAACCTTTTTGACTTGATATCTCATTAATTTGCTCTTTTGACTTGTTCACTAATTTGAATTTTAAATTTTCTTTTGGCCAATTATCTCCTTTTCTTATGAATTTCTTCTTTGACTCAGTTTCGTTACATTTAGCTCTCCAAGCTCTTTTTCTGAATTTTCTTATTTCAGAATCTTCATCACTTTCATCTGAATCAGTCTCTGAGACTTCAAATGTATATCTAGGATCTTCTTTACTCAGCAGTTTCACTCCGTTAGGAACATCCTCCTTATAGCTGGTACTCGGTAATTCGTCTTCTTCTTCTGGAATTACTTCCAACTTCCCAGTTTCAGAATTCTTGTTCCTGCATTCAGAGCTTTTAATCTGCTTTTCAATACTCTCCTGATCTTGATTCTCTTCTGACTCAGATTCTTTTTCTGCTTCTTTTTCTAGCAAATCTTTATCATCCTCAGTAAGGCATCTGAGATCTAACAGTCTACGCTTGCTGATTGTCCCCAGATTCAGGCTCACGCGAAGTGGCGGCAGAACTTTCACCGTTACAGCCGCCAAGCTCTGGAATAGCCTACTTTAAACCTTAGGTTTATCAAATCTGAGCAAGTCTTCCGTCGCAAACTGAAAACTTGGCTGTTTTCCAAACACTAACTAGCAAGGTCCACTGCAGCCCTTGCTCTTCTTTCGGATGGACATGAACTAGGCAACCCTCTCTGTGATAAACATGTAGTCTCAGCGCCGGGACACCCCCGCTGGAGGTAGCCGCGCGCTCTATAAGCTCCATAAATAAATAAATAAATAAATAAATACATTTTCTGAATCTAGAATCACAATCTCTAGATCTTTTTCATTCAATGCCTGATTCACATCTGAATCTTCCAGATGTCGATCCTCTTATCGATTTTCAGAATCTGGATTCTCTTCAGGTTCTTCTTCAGAGTCTGAATCATTTGTCGTGTCACTATCCTCATCAGGATTATCAGGAGGTGGTACACGAATGGTGTGACTCGCGTGAACCCACCGTTTCAAACCTTTGCGTTTAACTGCATTTGTTGTGACTAATATCACCTGTCTTGTTTTTTGCCACCTGGGTACTAAACAGTTTCTTCTCCGGTGTACTTTTGTTCTCACCCAGTCTCCTGGTAACAGATCATGAGCTTGCTCCTTTTCTTTTGAAATCACATCAGTTCCCACCTGATGGAATACAGAAGTCACCACATCAGGCAAGTTCTTGCAATATTCCATAATTGCACTTTCATTAATACTTAATAGCTTATTATCTGGAACAAATGCTTGTCTCATGACTCTGCCCATGAGGATCTCATGAGGGCTTAGACCTGTCTTTTTATCTGGTGTACTTCTCAAAGTCATTAGAACAAGTGGAAGTGCATCTGTCCACTTCATTCCTGTAGCCAGGCACATCTTGGCAATTCTATTTTTTATTGTCCTATTCATTTGTTCAACAACACCTGACGCTTCTGGTCTGTATTCACAGTGTAGCTTTTGTTTTATATTCAGGGCTTCACAAACCATTTGTAGCAATCAGTTTTCAAAATGTGTGCCACGATCACTTTCAACTGTAACTGGAAATCCATACCTAGGTATGATTTCTCTCAAAAGCAATTTTGCCACAGTAACTGAGTCATTATGATGTGTTGGGAACGCTTCCACCCATCTTGAAAACAGACAGACAATCACTAGGACATATCTTAATCTGTTGTGGGGTGACATGTCAATGAAATCCATTTGCAACCTGGTAAAAGGACCACCCTCCCGTCCTATGGTTCCCATGCTCACAACTGTTTTTCTGTTTGGATTAATTTGTTGGCAGATCAAACATCTCTGGCAAAGTAATTCTGCAATAATCCTAAATTTTGGATTAAACCATGTTTGCCTAAACAACCTGATCATAGAGTCTCTTCCTAAATGTCCTGGACCATGGTACATCTGTGCCATGTCAGCAATCATGCAATTTGGCATTACTGGTCTGTCATCTTTATAAACCCAAACCTAATCTTCTTCCCGCTGTCTGCAACCTGATTTTAGCCATGTGGCTTTTTCTTCATCATCTGCCTCATCTAGTAGATCTTTTACTCCTTGCCATGTCTCAACTACAGATGTTAGCATAAGTTAGTTCAAAACATGTTCATTGTCTTTTTCCCGATTCATTTAAAAATTGTTTTTCGCACAGTATCTTGCAATCTCATCAGCAAAGGAATTACCTTTAGTAATATAGTCCTCGCCCTTTTTATGTGCTGCACATTTTACAACAAGGGGTGGTGAGGGACAGAGTCTCTGAATTAAGCAGAAAGCTCTCACCCAGTCAAGAGATCAGGGCTAGATCCAACACCGTTTTTTAGCTCACTGCACCATCCCAGTTTCAGAACCTGGCTGTATGCAAATTAGTCTGTTCCTGTCCCAGTGCATGATGGGAACAGGGCAAACCAAACTACAAAAGCCAATTCTTACACTGGGAAGGAAACAAGCTCCCGGGGACCGGTTTCTGGCATTACAGCCGTCTTCGGCCCGGTTTGCTTGAATCCTGATGGTGCAATGAGCAAGGGTCTCACATCTGAGAATACCCTTCCACGCTTAGGGTGGACAAAAATATTTACAACAAGGGGTGGTGAGGGACAGAGTCTCTGAATTAAGCAGAAAGCTCTCACCCAGTCAAGAGATCAGGGCTAGATCCAACACCGTTTTTTAGCTCACTGCACCATCCCAGTTTCAGAACCTGGCTGTATGCAAATTAGTCTGTTCCTGTCCCAGTGCATGATGGGAACAGGGCAAACCAAACTACAAAAGCCAATTCTTACACTGGGAAGGAAACAAGCTCCCGGGGACCGGTTTCTGGCATTACAGCCGTCTTCGGCCCGGTTTGCTTGAATCCTGATGGTGCAATGAGCAAGGGTCTCACATCTGAGAATACCCTTCCACGCTTAGGGTGGACAAAAATATTTACAACAAGGGGTGGTGAGGGACAGAGTCTCTGAATTAAGCAGAAAGCTCTCACCCAGTCAAGAGATCAGGGCTAGATCCAACACCGTTTTTTAGCTCACTGCACCATCCCAGTTTCAGAACCTGGCTGTATGCAAATTAGTCTGTTCCTGTCCCAGTGCATGATGGGAACAGGGCAAACCAAACTACAAAAGCCAATTCGTACACTGGGAAGGAAACAAGCTCCCGGGGACCGGTTTCTGGCATTACAGCCGTCTTCGGCCCGGTTTGCTTGAATCCTGATGGTGCAATGAGCAAGGGTCTCACATCTGAGAATACCCTTCCACGCTTAGGGTGGACAAAAATATTTACAACAAGGGGTGGTGAGGGACAGAGTCTCTGAATTAAGCAGAAAGCTCTCACCCAGTCAAGAGATCAGGGCTAGATCCAACACCGTTTTTTAGCTCACTGCACCATCCCAGTTTCAGAACCTGGCTGTATGCAAATTAGTCTGTTCCTGTCCCAGTGCATGATGGGAACAGGGCAAACCAAACTACAAAAGCCAATTCTTACACTGGGAAGGAAACAAGCTCCCGGGGACCGGTTTCTGGCATTACAGCCGTCTTCGGCCCGGTTTGCTTGAATCCTGATGGTGCAATGAGCAAGGGTCTCACATCTGAGAATACCCTTCCACGCTTAGGGTGGACAAAAATATTTACAACAAGGGGTGGTGAGGGACAGAGTCTCTGAATTAAGCAGAAAGCTCTCACCCAGTCAAGAGATCAGGGCTAGATCCAACACAGTTTTTTAGCTCACTGCACCATCCCAGTTTCAGAACCTGGCTGTATGCAAATTAGTCTGTTCCTGTCCCAGTGCATGATGGGAACAGGGCAAAACAAACTACAAAAGCCAATTCTTACACTGGGAAGGAAACAAGCTCCCGGGGACCGGTTTCTGGCATTACAGCCGTCTTCGGCCCGGTTTGCTTGAATCCTGATGGTGCAATGAGCAAGGGTCTCACATCTGAGAATACCCTTCCACGCTTAGGGTGGACAAAAATATTTACAACAAGGGGTGGTGAGGGACAGAGTCTCTGAATTAAGCAGAAAGCTCTCACCCAGTCAAGAGATCAGGGCTAGATCCAACACCGTTTTTTAGCTCACTGCACCATCCCAGTTTCAGAACCTGGCTGTATGCAAATTAGTCTGTTCCTGTCCCAGTGCATGATGGGAACAGGGCAAACTAAACTACAAAAGCCAATTCTTACACTGGGAAGGAAACAAGCTCCCGGGGACCGGTTTCTGGCATTACAGCCATCTTCGGCCCGGTTTGCTTGAATCCTGATGGTGCAATGAGCAAGGGTCTCACATCTGAGAATACCCTTCCACGCTTAGGGTGGACAAAAATATTTACAACAAGGGGTGGTGAGGGACAGAGTCTCTGAATTAAGCAGAAAGCTCTCACCCAGTCAAGAGATCAGGGCTAGATCCAACACCGTTTTTTAGCTCACTGCACCATCCCAGTTTCAGAACCTGGCTGTATGCAAATTAGTCTGTTCCTGTCCCAGTGCATGATGGGAACAGGGCAAAACAAACTACAAAAGCCAATTCTTACACTGGGAAGGAAACAAGCTCCCGGGGACCGGTTTCTGGCATTACAGCCGTCTTCGGCCCGGTTTGCTTGAATCCTGATGGTGCAATGAGCAAGGGTCTCACATCTGAGAATACCCTTCCACGCTTAGGGTGGACAAAAATATTTACAACAAGGGGTGGTGAGGGACAGAGTCTCTGAATTAAGCAGAAAGCTCTCACCCAGTCAAGAGATCAGGGCTAGATCCAACACCGTTTTTTAGCTCACTGCACCATCCCAGTTTCAGAACCTGGCTGTATGCAAATTAGTCTGTTCCTGTCCCAGTGCATGATGGGAACAGGGCAAACCAAACTACAAAAGCCAATTCTTACACTGGGAAGGAAACAAGCTCCCGGGGACCGGTTTCTGGCATTACAGCCGTCTTCGGCCCGGTTTGCTTGAATCCTGATGGTGCAATGAGCAAGGGTCTCACATCTGAGAATACCCTTCCACGCTTAGGGTGGACAAAAATATTTACAACAAGGGGTGGTGAGGGACAGAGTCTCTGAATTAAGCAGAAAGCTCTCACCCAGTCAAGAGATCAGGGCTAGATCCAACACAGTTTTTTAGCTCACTGCACCATCCCAGTTTCAGAACCTGGCTGTATGCAAATTAGTCTGTTCCTGTCCCAGTGCATGATGGGAACAGGGCAAACCAAACTACAAAAGCCAATTCTTACACTGGGAAGGAAACAAGCTCCCGGGGACCGGTTTCTGGCATTACAGCCGTCTTCGGCCCGGTTTGCTTGAATCCTGATGGTGCAATGAGCAAGGGTCTCACATCTGAGAATACCCTTCCACGCTTAGGGTGGACAAAAATATTTACAACAAGGGGTGGTGAGGGACAGAGTCTCTGAATTAAGCAGAAAGCTCTCACCCAGTCAAGAGATCAGGGCTAGATCCAACACCGTTTTTTAGCTCACTGCACCATCCCAGTTTCAGAACCTGGCTGTATGCAAATTAGTCTGTTCCTGTCCCAGTGCATGATGGGAACAGGGCAAACCAAACTACAAAAGCCAATTCTTACACTGGGAAGGAAACAAGCTCCCGGGGACCGGTTTCTGGCATTACAGCCGTCTTCGGCCTGGTTTGCTTGAATCCTGATGGTGCAATGAGCAAGGGTCTCACATCTGAGAATACCCTTCCACGCTTAGGGTGGACAAAAATATTTACAACAAGGGGTGGTGAGGGACAGAGTCTCTGAATTAAGCAGAAAGCTCTCACCCAGTCAAGAGATCAGGGCTAGATCCAACACCGTTTTTTAGCTCACTGCACCATCCCAGTTTCAGAACCTGGCTGTATGCAAATTATTCTGTTCCTGTCCCAGTGCATGATGGGAACAGGGCAAACCAAACTACAAAAGCCAATTCTTACACTGGGAAGGAAACAAGCTCCCGGGGACCGGTTTCTGGCATTACAGCCGTCTTCGGCCCGGTTTGCTTGAATCCTGATGGTGCAATGAGCAAGGGTCTCACATCTGAGAATACCCTTCCACGCTTAGGGTGGACAAAAATATTTACAACAAGGGGTGGTGAGGGACAGAGTCTCTGAATTAAGCAGAAAGCTCTCACCCAGTCAAGAGATCAGGGCTAGATCCAACACCGTTTTTTAGCTCACTGCACCATCCCAGTTTCAGAACCTGGCTGTATGCAAATTAGTCTGTTCCTGTCCCAGTGCATGATGGGAACAGGGCAAACCAAACTACAAAAGCCAATTCTTACACTGGGAAGGAAACAAGCTCCCGGGGACCGGTTTCTGGCATTACAGCCGTCTTCGGCCTGGTTTGCTTGAATCCTGATGGTGCAATGAGCAAGGGTCTCACATCTGAGAATACCCTTCCACGCTTAGGGTGGACAAAAATATTTACAACAAGGGGTGGTGAGGGACAGAGTCTCTGAATTAAGCAGAAAGCTCTCACCCAGTCAAGAGATCAGGGCTAGATCCAACACCGTTTTTTAGCTCACTGCACCATCCCAGTTTCAGAACCTGGCTGTATGCAAATTATTCTGTTCCTGTCCCAGTGCATGATGGGAACAGGGCAAACCAAACTACAAAAGCCAATTCTTACACTGGGAAGGAAACAAGCTCCCGGGGACCGGTTTCTGGCATTACAGCCGTCTTCGGCCCGGTTTGCTTGAATCCTGATGGTGCAATGAGCAAGGGTCTCACATCTGAGAATACCCTTCCACGCTTAGGGTGGACAAAAATATTTACAACAAGGGGTGGTGAGGGACAGAGTCTCTGAATTAAGCAGAAAGCTCTCACCCAGTCAAGAGATCAGGGCTAGGTCCAACACCGTTTTTTAGCTCACTGCACCATCCCAGTTTCAGAACCTGGCTGTATGCAAATTAGTCTGTTCCTGTCCCAGTGCATGATGGGAACAGGGCAAACCAAACTACAAAAGCCAATTCTTACACTGGGAAGGAAACAAGCTCCCGGGTGTGGCAGGGTATACTCAGACATGAGTCCCTTTCTCACTGCTCCATCAGGATTCAAGCAAGCCGGGCCGAAGACGGCTGAAATGCCAGAAACCGGTCCCTGGTAGCTTGTCTCCTCTCTGGTGAAGAATTGGCTTGGTAGTTTAGTCTGCCCTGTTCCCATGATGCACTGGGCCAGGGACAGACTGATTTGCATATAGCCAGGTTCTGAGCTGGGATGGGGCAGTGAGATAAATAACGGTGATGGATCAAGCCCTGATCTTTGGACTGGGTAAGAGTGGTCTGCTTAATTCAGACACTCTGTTCATCACCACCCCCTTTTCTGAATCGTTTTTGGCCACTATAGGTGTGGCAGGGTATACTCAGACATGAGTCCCTTTCTCACTGCTCCATCAGGATTCAAGCAAGCCGGGCCGAAGACGGCTGAAATGCCAGAAACCGGTCCCTGGCAGCTTGTCTCCTTTCTGGTGAAGAATTGGCTTGGTAGTTTAGTCTGCCCTGTTCCCATGATGCACTGGGCCAGGGACAGACTGATTTGCATATAGCCAGGTTCTGAGCTGGATGGGGCAGTGAATAAATAATGGTGATGGATCAAGCCCTGATCTTTGGACTGGGTAAGAGTGGTCTGCTTAATTCAGACACTCTGTTCATCACCACCCCCTTTTCTGAATCGCACATTTTACAACAGCAATTTTCTCTGGTAACTGAATGCCATCAATAAATCTCTTGATCAATTTTGCATTCCTGATTGGTGTTCCCGTAGAAGTCACCTAACCTTTTTGAGGCCAAAGCTGGCCATAGTCATGGACTACGCCATGTCCATACTGACTATCAGTCACTATGGTAATCTTTTTTCCTTTTGCTATTTTTTATGCAAAATTTAAAGCAATTAATTCTGCCACTTGAGCTGAACGAATTCCCGCAAGAGAGGAACCCTCAACTACTTCTGCAACTGTACAGACAGAATATGCTGCTCTCAGAATGCCCTCATCTGTTCTTAGGCAGGAGCCATTAACAAAGTAAACAAAGTCTGATTCTGGCAACGGTATATCTTTTATGTCTTGCCTGGGTTTAGTGCAGTAATCTAAAACATCCAAGCACTCGTGGTCAACATCAGTCTAATTTTTGATTTCAGTAATAGTACCATCAGGCTACAATGTGGAAGGATTTAAATTCACACATCTTGCTATTGAGACATTATCTGATCCCAGAATAGTTTTCTCATATTTGGTCAACCTGTTACTTGTCAAATGTTGTGTTTTGGTTCTGGTAATGGAGTTCTGGACTTTTATTAAGGTCCAGAGGTGTCAGGGACAACACCCGAAGACCCCTGAGTTCTACCTGTCTCGGTGCACAAATAAACAGAAACACGGGCTTCTCGATGGTGGCGTCAAAGACCAAAGGTTTATTACTGCAGGAACACAGAAGTCACAGAAACTACACACGGGCAGATTCTAGGAGCCTGTTCAATTTGCACTAAGTTGGTTGCTCCTTAAATACAAGTTTTTTAGCTGGGGGCAACATTCTCCACATACTAGTACGTTTCTTAAACTTTGTGTCCTAAACAATAAATATTTGGCGTTAAACAGGAATCGTCAACAAATTTCTGATGTCAAACATTACGAATGAGAGGTTCTCACTGTTCGATCATAATCCCATGTCATCTTTTCATTCAAGAGCCGGACCGCCTCATCGTAAATTTCGTTACCTCCCCCTAATAAAGGCCCAGAAGGAAAGGAACAGAGCCAGGTGTAGAAGATAGAAAAACAGTATAAGAGATGTTTGTGGGTCGTAAATGGGCAAGGCTACCAACTTCGGCCGTGTAATCATGATCAGGCCAATGAGCACGAGAACCAGTATAGCAGGACTGGCCTCAGGCAGAGGAAGCAGCTTTTGCCGAGTCATGCGGCCACAGCGTTTCGGTCCTAAGGTGCACGTGTCACTGGCAAGGTGAATCGCCGGCTAAAGCCTACGTGTCCTTAAGTGAAATGAATTGATCAGAGGTCACTGTGTGTTCATTGACTATGTGAGGGCAAGAATACAAGATGGATGCCATAATCTAAAATAGATGCCATCGGTTATCGGAAATGTGTTCATAACAAGAGTGCTCTTGCTCGTAGCATAGCGAAAACACCAGGATATACTATATGGATCATTTACGGTTCACTGGTACCAAAATTATGGGTTTACGACGATGTCGAAAACACGGGTTTGAATTGTCACGGAACCTCAGACCCTCCTTTTGCCCTTACATAGGCAATTACTCAGTCTATGTCAGAGTCTGTCTCGATGTTCATTAGGTCGGTGATATGTTGTTGCAGCATTATCCTTTCTCGCACCTTGTCTCCAAACACAGGCGGTTTTCTAAAACAGGTTGCAGCACAGAGGCTACACAAAGCAGGACCACATTGGATAATAAGGCAGCACGAGAATAGGAATACTAAGATAATACCAACGACCATCAGAACCTTCCATCCCCACGCTGATAGTAGAGTCCCAAGCCATTCCATTAATGACCAATTTCCCTTGTCCACATGAATAGAGTCGGAAATCTTGTGTAGCTTAGAGATCGCTTCGTATACGGTCGGAGCATTATTGGGGATATAAACACAGCAGCTCGATTGGATCATTCTGCATACCCCACCTCGATCTGCAAGTATTACATCAAGAACCATACGGTTCTGTAATGTCATGAGACGATCCGCCTGGAGCTCAGCTGTTAAATTACTAAGGGCACCAGCAGTTTCTGTAATAGTAGACTCAACTACCCGTGTTAGCTGACGTAGATTTCTACTATTGGCCATAGGCCCCCAGAACGGAAGGAAACCTTTGAAAAAGTCTCCGGCTTCCTGACCAGCGGTATCTTCTTTGATGAAAACACCTCTTACTACTCTGGTCTTGTCATAATTTGGGGAAGCAGTGTATGTCGGAGGCAACAGTCGAGCAATATAGCATGAACCTGAAAAGTCAGCAGGCAACCATGTATATGCCCTATCTCGACAGATGAAGTAGGTACCCTTAGCAGTTAGGAAGGCAGGGGAAGAGTTTGACGGATACACGTAAGTTTCAACACAGTCACTCTTCCCTAGCCGAGCTCTTGGATTTCTCCCATTACCTTGCAAGCAGAATTGACCTCGGTGAGGTACGACCCAGACTGGAGAGGAGCTCTTACGCTTGCTTTCACCCAAACTAATGCTATACTCCGTAGAATTCCAACTCAGATAAACTCGAAGCTCATCTCTAGGGATAATTGGGGAGTTATTGACGTCTTTAATCATGTCAGTTATTCCCTTTTTCAAGGCTTTATTAGCGGAGTTATACTTAGTGGAGCGTGGAGGACGCGGGGGATAGGTCTCGAGAGCATAGACAAATACAGTCTGGAAGGCCCGACATGATCCATTATAGCTAAAAGGCAAGGCCAAGTAGGGAATGCCTTTATCCATAGTGTGTGGTATCAAACCACATACCCAGCAGTCTGTTGTGTTAACTACCAGTTGGTGTTGATGCAAGAGCTGTACAAATGTGTTATTTATGAATTCTGAGCGTCGAGCTTGCTCATGTTCGGGGAACGGATAAAAGGAATGAAAAGAAGCAACAGTAGGAGAAACAAGATCAAGGGGAGGTACTGTAGTTGTTATCGGGGCAAAAATTAAATGGATACCAAAGGCAATTCCACCCACCAACGTTATTAAAATAATCAAAAACGTAATTGCACATTGCATCAGAAAACATTTGTTATGTAGAATTTTGTATAATCTATTTCTGCGAACATAAATTACATTCTCTCGGTGCAGCCCAGGAAGCTCCATCTTCTACAACCGCTCGCGACCACTGATGATATGTACGTAGTTGAAAATGCCTCTATCAGCCCTGGGAGTTCCCAGAACTAACAGAAAGACCGACCTTGTGTCTGGCCCCCGCAGATTCAACTAGGCACAAAGCCACGACCCTACGGCGACCCAGACGGCAAGGTAATAAGAACAACAGAAATATACAGGGAAATACAAAATATTCAGCAAGCTTCCTGGCTGGAGGCAATGTATCAGATCAAATATAAAAAATAGGCAGTTTCCTGCTTTATTTGTCCTTAGAATGAGAACGAAGGTTGTATCTCAGTTTTCCTGGGGTAGTTTGATCCGGAAATAGTCTGTTTTCAGCAGGAGTAACAATGTTCGAGTTTGCAGAGGACAAATGTTCGTTTGATGCAGTGTTCTGGTAAGGGATCACAGAAGAAGCTTCAGAAGGAGAGTCAGAATTCGGTGAATCAGTTATCAGTTCTGCATCACTGAAAGGAACATATCTAGGAACAGGTTCCGTATCAGAGGCACCAATTCCTTGTCTAACCCAATTGTCATAAGGGAGTGGAAGGGGTACACGCTTAGTATGGGTAGCGTGAACCCAGTTTTTCCGTCCAGCCACACGTACAGCAGTCCTTGTTGCCAACAGCACTTGGAAAGGGCCCACGAACTTAGGTTGGAGGTTCCTGGTCCGTCCAAAATTTCTGATAACGATGTAATCACCGGGTTTCAGCTGATGACCTGGACTTTCCGGAGGCTTTGGCAATGCATCGAAAACCTGTTGGTGAATGAGACTCAATTTAGCAGTCAAGTCAAAAAGGTAATCAATTAGCATTGGGTATTCCAGTTGTTTAAACTCCCTAGGTCTTGGTACCCCCCAAACATTAGCAGGGCGACCGAACACAATCTCGTAGGGGCTACGCCCTACTCGGGAATGCACAGTCGCTCTTGTGGATAACAGGACCAAAGGTAGTGCGTCTGGCCAGGACAAGCCTGTGGAGGCTTGTATCTTGGCTAGTTTCAGCTTGAGGGTACCATTGTACCCTTCAACTAAACCTGCTGACTGGGGGTGGTTCGCACTGTGAAATTTTTGCTTGATTCCCAAGCCTGCACACACACTCTGCATAACTTTCCCTACGAATTCACTCCCATTGTCCGACCATACAATCCGTGGCATACCATACCTGGGGAAGTATTCTTTTAGGAGGATTTTGGCAGTGGACAAAGCAGTATTATCTTTTAGTAGATATGCTTCGATCCACCTTGAAAAAGCACAGACTACCACTAGGACATATTTAAGGTTGTTACATCCATCCATGTGAATGAAATCCAACTGAATCACTTCGAAGGGGCAAGAAGGAGGAGCGAAATGTCCAGTGGGTGTGGGGATTCCCTTGCCAGGATTATGCATCCGACATATCATGCAGTTTCTCACCACTCTTTCTGCACATTTACTAATTCCATCATTCTTCCAGACTGGGGCCAACATCTTACAAATCCCTTTAGAACTGATGTGCGCTGCTCCGTACGCCATCGTTACCACCGCAAGCACATACGCATCAGGCAACATCCAACGCTGCTGCTCCGACAAATCAATCCAACATCCACTCGAGTCCAATTTACCTGTTTTCTCTTTCCATGCAAGCTTTTCCTCTTCAGTCGCTTCTTCCTGAATTGCTTTCACACTTTCCACTGTGTCCTCACACATTCCCGATTCAGCAACCCATCTTGCAGACGTTGCAACATACATCCCACTCATCGTATTCCTAGCTGTCTGTTTAGCTCTCTCATCAGCAAAAGCATTCCCACGACCAACATCATCCGTGATTGCTCGATGAGCACTGCACTTCACAATCGCAACTTCCGTTGGTAAGGTTAGAGATTCCAACAAGTCGTTGACTAGCTGACCATGCTGGATCTTAGTCCCATGGGACGTAATAAAACCTCTTTCCTTCCACAATCGACCAAAACTATGCGCTACGCCGAACGCGTACTGACTATCTGTGAACACATTCACTCTCTTCCCCTTAGCTAAAACACACGCTCTAGTCAATGCAATTAATTCTGCAGCTTGGGCAGAATTCTGACTCACTCTTGCAGTCTCCACAATCGTACTCAAAGTCGTTACTGCGTAGGCAGCTGTTACATCATCATTCTCCGATTTAAAACAAGACCCTTCGACATACAACGTGCCATCTGGGTCTGATAACGGAGTGTCTTTAAGATCAATCTTTCCTTTTGTCTCCTCCTCAGTTCTAAAACAACAGTCATGTGGTTCAGAATCACTCGACTCCTGGCTAGTCGGCAACAGTGTTGCTGGATTCAATACATTGCATCTTTTAATCTGAATATGACTTGCTAGTAGTGTCAGCTCATAGCCTGATAATCTAGCACTGGTGAGGTGCTGTGTCTTTGTTCAGTTCATGAGTGTATCCACGGCATGTGGAACCATGACCACTAGCATGTTGTTCATGACCAAACCAGCAGATTGTTGAATGGACACTGCAGCTGCTGCTGTAGCTCTCAAGCAACTTGGCAACGCTCTGGCTACCGGATCTAATGTTGATGAAAAATACGCACAAGGACGTTGTTTATCACCAAATTGTTGCGTCAGAACACTCAATGCACAACCTTCTCTCTCGTGAACATAGAGTGTAAATGGCTTACTGTAGTCAGGTGTTCCCAACACCGGAGCTGAACACAGTGCATTTTGTAACTCAGAAAAACTCTGCTGACATTCGGCAGACCATGGCACCGGACTCGGAACACCTTTTCCAGTCAAGGCCACCAATGGTTTTGCCAAAAGAGAAAAATTTGGGATCCATTGCCTGCAGTATGTGGTAATACCTAAAAAGGCACGCACTTCTCTCTGTGTGTTAGGAACATTCATCTGCGTAATTGCTTTTATTCTCTCTGGGGTCAACCTTCTTCCCTCCTTTGACAAGAGATGATCTAGGTAGGTCACTTCTTGACAACAATATTGCATTTTGGAAGGTGACACCTTGTGATTTAAATCAGACAAATGATGCAGTAGGGAAAGTGTAGCTGCTTTGCAAGTTTCCTTGTCATCGGCAGCCACTAGAAGATCGTCAACACATTGCACCAAAGCAGAACCAGGAGGAAGTACAAAAGAATCTAATTGACTTTTTAATGCCTGACTGTAAATGGATGGGCTTTCACAATAGCCTTGTGGAGCACGTTTAAACCTGAAGCTTCGGCCTCCTAGAGAGAAGCCGAAAATATCTCTGCTTTCTTCGGCTATTGGAATGCTGAAAAAGGCATTCTTCAAGTCGATCACTGAAAACCATGTGGCTGTTGCAGGAATCAACGTTAACAATGCAGTAATGTCTGGAACCACAGGAAACTGTGGAATCACAATTTTGTTAACCTCTCTAAGGTCAATTACAAATCTATAGACTGGAGGTTTTGAAGGATCAGTGCGCTTTAGAATTGGTAGTACAGGGCTGTTACAGACATTTCCTCTAGTTTCCTCTATTACGTCTTTCTGGATCAAATCTTGCACTATCAATAAAAGCGCACGTTCGCCTTCACTAGAGATCTTATATTGTGGGATTCGTGGGAATTTGACATTTGCTTTCAAAGTTACTACATAAGGAGGAATTTCCAAATGACCTACATCGTTAGGACCAGTCGCCCAAAGAGTATCAGGGAGAGAACGCAGCTCCAGTGAGATGATTCTCTTACCCAATGTAAGCTGTACTCCTTACGGAGAACAGTACAGAGTCGCATATAGGCGTTTTAACAAGTCTAAACCAAGCAGATTTTCATTACAACCGGTCATCAAAATCAGGGGTGCTTTTAATTGACGAGGCCCAACAGAGATAGACAAAGGACCAGAAACAGGGTTGTGAACAGGGGCGCCTGAAAAACCTACTGAAACATTTGTTAAGCCGGACAAAGGTGCGCCAGGGAGTTTCGTATGTATGATAGAACTTTTTGCTGCACCAGTATCCAACAGAAACGGTTCAACTACACCTGATGTAGCTACTGCGACATAAGGCCCACTCTGATCTACTGGAACTGATACTACTCCCTCTCTTTGTCCATGGCTGTCCTAGTACTCATTTTGCTGAAATTCCTCACTAACTTCACAGTAATCCTCAACGTGATACTGTTGAGATCTATTTGGCTGTGCAGATTGTCCGTTTCGCTGATCAAAATAATTAGAAGGGCGATCATTCGTTTGTGGAGGCATAGCACCTCGTCCTCGACCTCTAGAAGTTTGTGTAAAACCACCACGCCCTCTATGAGCTGCAGCATTATTATTTTGTGCTAGTACTGGACACTCATTCTTATAATGACCCTCCTTTTTGCAGTAAGCACATTGATTCCATTGGTATTGTGGTCTCTGAGAACCGTAATCGGTCCTCTGGTATGGCCCTTGCTGTGAGTTTGTATGATTCGTGCGGGGCGGATATGCCTGTTGCAAAAGGACTTTAGTTTTTAAATCTTTTGTTTTCTTTTCTGACTTTTCTTTCTCTTCTTTATCCCTATTTTCATAGTACTGAGCAGTTGCTAGTATTTGCGCAGTTGTAGAGACAGCCCACGCACTTTCAGAATCTTTTAATTTATTACTAAGCTCTGGTAATAAATCGTGCACAAATTTATCAACAAATAATCTCTGGCCTCCCTCTGTGCTCATATCCTGACCACTGTGATCTACGAAAGTTTCTTCAAATCTAGTGAAAAAATCAGAGACGCTTTCGTCTTTCTTCTGCCTGCATGCGGACAATTTGTCCCAGTTAACGCGCAATGCTGGCATCAGAGTTTTCATTAAATCGCTTATTCTACCAGGCAAATTAGCGATCAGAGGTTCGGGTTTAGAACCACCAATTTGTTGACCATCTGCCGCTATTATAGCCTGCCAGTCACCACCTAGAGCAACTGGATGATTTTCTTTACGAATTTTAGCCCAGATTGGTTGCGTTACTACATTGCCAAATAGCATGTCAATGTCCGCTAAATTCATTACGCAAGCTTGAACCGTCTGGGTCAGCTCTTTGTAATATCCAGCGGGATTTTTACGCGGATCTGGCAAGGCCTGTTTTACTGCTAACACTTCAGCTCGTTTCCATGGAATGTGTATCCACACTCTCTGGAATTCGGCTGGAGCGGCTGCAATACCCTGGGCCGCATTAGCTTGAACAGCTTCGCGCCATATTGGCGGAACTTCTCTCATAGGATATTGGCGACCTTGTTTTGTGCTACGTTTCTCTAAGTCTCTTGGTGAACGGAGGGAAGGATCAAACCTGAAGCCTAAAATCAGTTCCATTGCTTCTTTTATCTCCTGACCGACTATCATACCTGCAGCAAATTTTTGTTGGACATGAATTAATTCATCCGGAACTTGTTCAGAATCGTTCTCCTCCCACTCCTCACGTAAAAGGGAACACATAACATCAAACGCATAGCGCTGTGTCGGTTCATTCCATTGCATAAATGTATCTAATACATCTTGTACATCATACCTTCCAACTTTCGAAATCTACCTAAGGACTGTAGAATCTAATATTCCTCGTTCTTCAACACTAGGAAGCTGACTACGTCTCTGAACAGATTCAGAGGCAGGACTCCTAATTAGAGTTTTGTAAAAGGGAGATAGAATATTAGAGACAGATTCAGTGATTCTCCGACGAACAGAAAGCGGAGTCATATAGCTTGAAGAAGTTTGAAGTAGAGTAGTAGTTGGGACAGAAGAAACAGCAACAGTAGGGGTAGCAGGCAAAGTAATTTGTGAAACAACAGGTATGAGTGGTGCAAGCATAGGCAGAGAAGCTGGCAACCCGGGGAGAGGGGGTGCCGGAGGAATATTGTTAACCACAGGGAGTGCAGGAGCTTGATTCAGGAGAGCAGGGGCAGGCATACCAGGCTGTCCAGCAACCGGTAACAAAACATTTGGCAGAGGTGGAGCTGTAGCACCCTGTGCATACGGTGGAGGTGACCTCAACAAGAAAGACAACAGGGGATCCTTTTCAGGGTCCTCTACTGTCTTAGCAGTACTCGATGGCAAGGCAGGGTAGCACTTATCTATCGCTAAATTACGCTCTCTATCGGCTACCTCTATCGCTTTCTCAGATTCATTGAGTTGCAGCTGCTTGGCAGACTGTTCTAAGGTCAACTCTTGCTCTTTTTGCTCTTTCTTCAATTTTTTAGTCTCTCTCTGTTTGGATTCTTTTCGCCAACAACGGAAAGAATCAAACATTGCCGGCCGGGCTTTCTTCTTAAACAGTTTTATTTCTAAATTATCGAGAATTTCAGGTTCAAAACTACCATGTAGTGGACAACATCTTTTTCCGTGTAACGGATCCATACCTCATTATAGGATATAGGACCCACACCGTGCTTGCAGTAAAGATCATAAAGAGGAGTTCCAATCGGAGGAACCGGACATGAGTCCTCCAACCGGGAATCCCTGTTGCAACCAAAAGATGAAAACATACAGTTTTTCCGACTTACCATTTTATAAACCGGAACACAGAACAAACACAAACAAAGGTGCGCACTCGAACTAAGAACTTAGGCCTACCAAAGTGAACTAATGTATCGATACCCAAACCAAACCAAAAGATTATCGTAACGAGAACAACCAGTGATAATCTTACGAGACCAAACCAAACCAAAGAACTAAAAAGGATTATCCAAACAGGAGCAAACCCTTACGAAATAACCAAACAATTAGCAACCACTTAATACTTAACTGAGGCACTGAAGACGTCACCAAGGAGAAACCCGTCACGTCTCGCCGTACTAAGGTCTGCACCTCGGGTCCAAGACAGGGCGACAGTCAAGGCAGCGGACCACTGCAGCCGTCCGAAGGGGAACCCTCGTGGAAGAGAACGTCGGGCCACTTTTGCGATATGTCAGGATCGATGAAGTGGGGCGCCTCCCTCTGGAATCTTCACACGAAGCTTCTCGAACTCTTCAGGCTTTTGGACCGGAACCGAATTACGTCGCCCCACGTGGGGCGCCAATTGTAGTTCTGGACTTTTATTAAGGTCCAGAGGTGTCAGGGACAACACCCAAAGACCCCTGAGATCTACCTGTCTCGGTGCACAAATAAACAGAAACACGGGCTTCTTGATGGTGGCGTCAAAGACCAAAGGTTTATTACTGCAGGGACACTGAAGTCACAGAAACTACACACGGGCAGATTCTAGGAGCCTGTTCAATTTGCACTAAGTTGGTTGCTCCTTAAATACAAGTTTTTTAGATGGGGGCAACATTCTCCACATACTAGTACGTTTCTTAAACTTTGTGTCCTAAACAATAAATATTTGGCGTTAAACAGGAATCGTCAACAAATTTCTGATGTCAAACATTACGAATGAGAGGTTCCCACTGTTCGATCATAATCCCATGTCATCTTTTCATTCAAGAGCCGGACCGCCTCATCGTAAATTTCGTTACCTCCCCCTAATAAAGGCCCAGAAGGAAAGGAACAGAGCCAGGTGTAGAAGATAGAAAAACAGGATAAGAGAAGTTTGTGGGACGTAAATGGGCAAGGCTACCAACTTCGGCCGTCTAATCATGATCAGGCCAACGAGCACGAGAACCAGTATAGCAGGACTGGCCTCAGGCAGAGGAGGCAGCTTTTGCCGAGTCATGCGGCCACAGCGTTTCTGTCCTAAGGTGCACGTGTCACTAGCAAGGTGAATCGCCGGCTAAAGCCTACGTGTCCTTAAGTGAAATTAATTGATCAGAGGTCACTATGTGTTCATTGACTATGTGAGGGCAAGAATACAAGATGGATGCCATAATCTAAAATGGATGCCATCGGTGTATCGGAAATGTGTTCATAACAAGAGTGCTCTTGCTCGTAGCATAGCGAAAACACCAGGATATACTATATGGATCATTTACGGTTCACTGGTACCGAAATTATGGGTTTACGACGATGTCGAAAACACGGGTTCGAATCGTCACGGAACCTCAGTAAGAAGAATTTCAACCGAATGAGGTACATACACTTTTACAGGAAACCCCATTATGAGTCCTTCACTCTGCTCAAGGCTTACACTTGTTGCAGCCACTGCTTTTAAGCAACCTGGCAATGCTTTTGCAACAGGATCAAGGACAGCTGAGAAATAAGCTATTGGCTTTCTCAGTTTTCCATGTCTCTGAATCAGAACTGATAATGCACAGCCTTCTCTTTCACTGCAGTACAGCTCAAATTCTTAGTATGGCATTCCCAATGCTGGAGCTTCACACAAACTCCTTTTTTGCTGCTCAAAAGCTTCTGACTCAGTTTTTGTTAGGGTAATCAGGTCTTTTATGTCTGCTTTTGTCAGTCTCTGCAGTGGGTTTGCAATTACTGAAAATCCACTAATCCATTGACGACAATAGCCTACCATTCCTAGAAACATTCTAACTTATCTCTGTGTTGTTGGAGGTTGTATTGCTCGAATAATTTTTATTCTCTCAACTGTCACTTGTCTGATTCCCTTTTCAATCCTGTGACCAAGATATTTTACTTCTTGTTTGCAAAACTGTAATTTTGCTGGTGACACTTTATGTCCCTCATCTGCCAAACGATTCAAAAGCATAATGGTGTCTGTTACACAATTTTCTCGTGTTTTTGCAGCCACCAGAAGATCGTCAATATACTGCACCAATGTTGATCTACCAGGTAAATCTAGATCTACCAAAGATTTCTTTAACAGCTGATTAAAAATAGATGGACTCTCAGTATACCCTTGAGGGATACGACACCATGCTAAGATGCGATCTTGGAACCTGAACGCAAAAATGTGTTGGCTCTCTGGATGCAGTTGAACTGTAAAGAAAGCATTACATAGGTCTAGGACCGTGTACTATTCTGCATCATGCAGAATCTGAAATAGAATTACCGCTGGGTTTGGTACAATTGGACAACATGGAACAACTATCTGGTTAACCTTTCTCAGGTTCTGAACAATCCTATAAGTTCCATTTGGCTTTTTGATCCCCATAATCGGTGAATTACATGGGCTGCTCTCAATTTTTTTTAAAACACCTTGTTTTATACATTTCTCAATCAAAGGAATGACACCTTCAATAGTTTCAGCTTTCATTTTATACTGAGGAATGTTTGGGAAATCTACTCCTTGTTTTACAGTAATTTTTACTGGGTCCACATGTTTCATTAAACCCATTTCATCTCCAGTTAAATCCCACATTTTTGCATTTACTGTCTCTTTCAGTTCTTCAGGTAAATTATTTTTATCAAAAGCAGGAAATAGCTTATTTTCTTCTTCAACCATTAGCATTGTTAGCTTGCACAGACCATCTTCTTCCAAAGTTTGGAGCTCAATACCATCCGGTGAGCAATATATTTTGCAATTCATTTTACATAAAATGTCCCTCCCTAATAGGTTTACAGAACTGCTGTTACAGACTACAAATCTGTGTTTATCTTTAAATTTTCCAATTTCGACTTTAACTGGATCAGTTAAATCTGTTTTAATCTGTTGATCTGCTACGCCAACTACTTGGATGGTCTCACCAGAGAGAGGAAGGTTTTCTATTTCCACTGATCTAACAGTAGAACGGGTAGCACCTGTATCCGCTAGAAAAGTGATTTCTACATCATTCACTTTACCATTTACAAATGGACCAGCCTGATCTACCTCAAGAGTGGCTCCAAGCACACACTCTTCCTCCTCTCTCAGGCACCGTCATGAGTAATCCTCTGAATCACTTACTTCATTTTCTTTTAACCAAAATTGTTGAGAAACATTTGACACATTCACTCTTGGAGATCTGTTTACCTGTTCACCTCCGCAGAATCCTGTTTCAGGACTGTATCTCTGCCCATTCACACAGTTTGGAAGTGGCGGTTGTGGAATTTGGCTCTGCTGATTCACTAACTGTCGCTGTAGCTGTTGCTGCTAACTTATTTCATTTAACTGTCACTGTAGCTGTTGCTGCTGATTTATCTCACTCTGCATCTGTGGATTTATTGATGTATTTTTTAAATTTCTGGGCGGATTCTTACATTCACGCTTCCAGTGTCCAATTTTGCCGCAATTAAATCATGGGAGCTTCTGCTTGAGCTCTTCAATATTCACATAAAATTTTGGTTTATTGAAATTTCCTTTAAATTTGCCTTGATTCTGGTGAACATTTTTATTTTCTAAGGTCGCTATTTGCTGTTCAGCTACCTTCAACTGTGCCCACATTGCTTTTTCCTTAAGCTTCTTTTGCTTGGCATCTATCTAGTCACTGCAGTATTTAGCTTTTCTCAGAATGTCGTCAACTGTGAGTGATTGCCAGCCTACAATTCCATTTCTAATCATATCACCAATTTCAGGTCTCAAGCCATAAACAAACCTGTATTTGAAGGGGCTCATGTCTTTCTCACTTAATTTTTCGCAGCCACTGTATTGTTTAAATACCAGCAGTAATCTTTCATAAAATGAATGTACTGACTCTTTTGGTTCTTGATTTGTTCTGTCAATTTTAACCCAATCTACTTCTTTTAGGGAAATTTTTTTTTTCTTTTTTTTTTTTAATTTTTGGAAGACCTTTATTGACAAGAAGGTACACATACAATCAGGAGCGCAGCCCGAAGGCACGGAAATACAATACAGGTCAATAAGGCAAGTCCATCAGGATCAGAGACAGGATCATTGTGGTCTAATTTTAAATTTAAAGTCTGAAGGATAGTTGGCATCAGGATATCAAGAACAAACCATCGGTTCCGTTTACATGCAAACAGGATTAAACAGTATGCAATGCAGAATGTCGCCAGAACCACTTCCCGCCACAGTTAGAAATCGTCATGGAAGGGCACAAATCAGGAAGCAAAGTGAACCACAAGTAATACTCAAAACACAATGGTCCACCTTCAAGTGGCTACAAATATACCCAGTCCGCAATGTTACACAGTGGACACCCTTCCAGATTACGCGAAACCCAATCCCACTAAAGAAGAATATAGAAAAGAAAAAGACAAGAAAGAAGCAACGTAGGGCCATAGAGACAAAGAAACACAAAAAACACGTGGCACCCCAACCCCCCACCCTGCATCCAGCGGAAGGCCACGGCCCACCGCCCCCCATAGGCATGCTTGGTACCCCAGAAAACCCACAAGAGGGAATATAGAAGAAAGACTCAACCAAGAAATGGGCCATAGAACAAAAGAAGAAAATAACCCACAGGTCCCCAGCCCCCCACCCTGCACGTCTAACGAGGCTATGGCCCACCCCCGACTAGCGTGCCCGTCGCCCCAGAAAGGTCCCAAAGAAGGGGAAGAAAACGGGGGGGGAAAACACAAAAAGTAAACCCCCACCCCCCCACCCACACAAAATAGCTCAGTGTCGATCATAATTAAGCCAGCTCGTTAACAGGCAGCAGCGGCGTCGCTACACAAAACAATAATCAAGGTCATCACACTAGTCGTCCGAGGATCAGTCCTGGTTACACCGAAGGAGGGGTCACCCCTGACCCATTTTGACCCTGCCATCGAGGCGCGGTAGCTGAAAGGTAGTAGTGCAGTACATCAAAAAATCAGGGTGGCCAGGCAAGCAAGGCAGGACCAGCCGCACGAGCGATCTCGCCATCCAGAGGCTAGGAAACCAATCCGTCCAAGCGTGTAGGAACATCAGCAAAGTACCAGGCCATCTCACCAAGTCACAACACAATAAGGGCAAATCGAATTTGATGGTCACAGGAGCAGGTCCGTGAACGCGATCTACCCGCGGCACAGCATCAAGTCCCAAGGCCACACTCACGCAGTCAGGCTGCCCAAAGCCACCACCATCACTGGCCCGGGTCTCCCACAGGGCCACCCGTGAAGGCATAGTCGCTGCACCCACCTCCTGCATAGAGCTGTCTGTGACACCACTCTCCGTCCGATCATCAGGGCTGTCATCCAACGGCGGAGCTATAATGGCATCCAGCCGTCTACCAAGGTCTTCGGCTCCCCTTACCCAGGCAACACGGAGGGAGTCCAATGCAATCAGGATGTGTCGAATCGAGGGTTCCATCTTGCGAGGCCGGTCCAAGCAAATACCCCCGCAAAGTGACGCCCTCACAAGACAGCGCCAGAAATTGACACTGTGCCACCTAGCCAAGAGCCCCTAGGGGAATCAGCAAACGAGGGCCGGCAAAGCACATATTCGTGGGGTACAGGTCACCACGCCAACCACGGCCGCGGACAGGGCATTTAAACAGCAAGCAGTCCATGGGGACCTCCGGAGGTATCCGAGATTCACGGTACGGGGTCGTAATGTACAGGTTAGACAACGCAGGAGTTCCTATCCCCGTACCACTGAGATCCAGGACACATACAGCTCAGGGCTTACTCCGACAAACAAGTTCCACAACGGAAAGTCCACTCCAAAATGGTGTCCCACCTCCGAGCAGTTAATCTGTACCATACACTCCGAGAACAAAGGGACGACCTAGCAAGCCGATGTGGCGGGCTTCTCAATGTGTGCGTCCGTTTCCGGGGTTGCGCCAGTCTCCGCGCTCATCCGTGTGTCTCCAGTGCCATCCGCAGCATTTCGGACCTCCGGACGTCCCGGCCTGCACAGCCGCGGTCTCCAGTTCCACCAACAGCCGGCGTCAGCATCCGGACCCTCGGCCAGCTGTCCGTCTCCGCATCGGCTCAAACGGCAGGGAGCAGAAAAGGGGGATGCCGGTCACGTCAAGCCCCAGGGTTTCGGCCAGTTACTCCCCGGACCTTCCGACGCCGCAGAAGATCAGCACCAAGCTGATGCGAGCGGGGGAAGGCAGGATAATTTCAGGATTGATGCCGCGGCGAGCGGAGCTCCCAGCCTAAGCGGCCATCTCGCTTCGCGCTCGGCCATGCCCCCCAGGCAATTTTGTTTTTCAACCACACAATTACTTTGTCATATAAATCCATGACATCTGCTGAAGGAGCACCTGTTATTTTATCTCGAGCTGGTTCTTCTTTGGGCCAACTTACAAAAATTTTACATTCTGTCCAAAGATCTGATGGGACAACAATGTCAAAGAATCCATCAAGATCAATCCACAGAAGTTTTGAAACATTAATGAATCTGTCTACCTGGCGATACCATTCTACTGGCTTTTCTCTCAGCCGAGGAAAATCATTTGTAAACAGTAGAATGTCCTGTCTTGTCCAAGGGACATGGACGTACCCTCCGCCAGCTATTTCTCTCATTGGAAACTCAGTAACTATTTCTCCCTTTTCTCTTTTGTCTTCCTCTCTTTTCTTTGTCCATTTCACTCTCCATTTACTTAATTCACCGAATCTTTTTAGAAACACAATTAATTCTTTCACATGAGTTATCCTTCCTGTGGTGTTCACATTTTCAATGTCTTTTTCAGAAAAATCCACTCTGTAATGGTTTTGCAATTGTTTCTGTCTACTCAAATCTATTTCTAATTCAGCAGCCAATTCCTCTAATTGATCATACTTGTTTTTTGTTTTCCATTGTATGCTTTTACAAATAAACAATAATTCATCATCCTGATATAGCTTTAAATTGTCAGATCCAATTGTGCCAATAATTAATTCTTCCAAATCTGCTTTCAATTTTGCAACATCAAGTAGTATAAATTCAGGGGTCTGTAGGGTCTGTGGAGTCTGTGTTAAATCTATTTTATTCATGCTCTTTTCTGGAGATCCTGAATCAGATCCTGCAACAGATGGTGTCTGATCATTTGACAAACTTTGATTTAAAGTTAAATCTGGCATTGTTTTTTCTCGATGTATTTCTGATAAATCTGAATAAAAATGTTCAGCCACTTTCTGAATTTCAGCATTTAATGGAACAGTCAGAGCTGAGTGTGTATTTTCTCTTTGGTCAAAAACCGGTACAACAGGACCAATTGTTACTGGCACTGTTATTGCTTCCATCCCTTTAGTTAATTGCTGTATTAATTCCTCTTTTGCTCTTAAATATTCCGAAATTTCTGGTATATTCCTAAGTCTCTCTGTTCTTGTTACATTCCTTGAGAAATCATTTCTCTGTTCTGGAATCTCATGATAATTTCTGTTCTCTCCTGATGAACTAGAATTACTTCTTGTCCCTACTCTTTCAGGTAATTTTTCATTATTCTGATTTAAACTGGGTGAATTTTCATAAATTTCTCTAGGAGGTGCACTTGGAGAGGTTCCTAAAGAAATTCTCGGGGTAGACCATGAACAATCTGGTTGATAAGGTGGCGGTTTGCGTTTTGTAATATAAATTTCTTCTAAAAACTGCATCATCTAATTCTTCATCAATATTACTTTTCTTTTGGGTATTCTTTTGACCTGGTGTTTTAGTAATCTTCACTCTTACTGGGTACAAACCATCACACATGCCTGCACGTCTCCATCGACGCATTCTATCCTCATGAGTTTCCCTATTTATGTCTAATTTAGGACCTCTTGTTATACCTCTGGTTTCTCGCTCGAGTTCAATCATCTCATCCTCCCATTCAACTAAAGCCTCAAATTGAGAAGGTCTTGGCTTTGGCACAAGAGCCGTCATTTTTTCTCTCAAGTTTTTCAAAACTTTAATATTAAATGACCCATCTTCCGGCCATACTAATACACCATCATCTTTGGTATACTGCATCCAATTGTCAAACCAAAGGCAAGTATGATAACCTAATTCACCTTCCATATATGCTGCGGGTGTTTTGTACTTATGAAGTAATTTTCCACCACTCGTTTCAATTTTCTTATCGGGGCTGAATATATCTTTCAATTTCTGAAACCATGTAGGCTTCTTTTCCTCTTTTCTGTACCAATAACTCCTGTCTAAAAACTATTCTGCTTAGTTTGGAAAATATTGTAAGTATTTCTTTGTCGTTCCGCTACTCTAGCCAATCCGTGCGCGAAACTCACCAACAAGCCAATCAGGTTAAGCCACGTCACTACCTTGCTCAACCAATGGAAGTTCTGTTTTCAGAAAGGATCAATCAGCTATTAGCTCGTTTTGGTCACATGAACCAATCAGTACGCTTGCTGTGACGTATGTTAAGCAATCACAGTACGAACCTTGTGACGTATGCTGCTGCTGCAGTTTCACTGTCTCCGCTCCGTAAACTCACCCCTCCTTTACAAAATATTTTCACAGCACCATTTTGACAATTCTTTCAATGAAATTCAATTAGTAACTACAGAAAAACAAACCATTTGTCTGTTTCGCTAAATAAAGCAATAGTTTTCTCAATCATTCGAGAATTCTTTCTCGTGAAATAGACGTCGCTATTCTCACAAAATCATTTATACACTTTCAAACAGAAAACCCTAACTACGCATACATAAAATCTTTGGTAGGACTTTAACCTGCCAATAGAAAATCCTCCTTCGCCAGTAAGAATAGACGACGCTTCCTTACCCTTCACTCAAGCTTGGATAAATCCTATTACTCTTTTCACAGCGAGTTTTAAAACAGGCTCCTAGTCCCTATACTCAAAGCTACAATTTCATAAAGAATCCTCCCTGTACATTCAACCTATCACACCTAAAATCCCTAAAATTGTACTGCACGTCTACAACACTAGCGATATGTCAATACCTCTATTTTGAAACAGAACAAATGCACTGTGTAACTTCTGTTACACTACTCTTTTGCCCGCAACCAGGAATTTTCACACTGCTGGAAAAAACCTTTTGACTACATGTAACAAGAGAACAAACTTAAAATGTTTTAGACATGGATCCTATGTAGCTACCATGTAGCATGTCCGTTACCATAGTAACCGTAACTCTGCTACCAAAGAATTGATCCAGTGCCCCTACAGAAAATCTGTCTCAACAACACTACCCAACACCATGATACTCACCATTAATCATAAACTTTTGCAAGGCCCATAAGTAACCGAGACAAATCATGGGCAACTGAATCATGTGACCTAATTAACCGGAACTATTCACAATCTATTTACACAATATGTACAACTGCAGTTTGACATCATCATAATCATGAAAATATAACGGAAAGATCTAATTAAGTCACTTGGTAAATGGATCAACTGATGGTAACTAGACTAAGAATAAACAAGACCAGCTTGTCATTTCAAATCTAATTTATTAATTTTATTGTCAAACAAAGAGCATTTTTAGAATTTAGAAATCTTTTTATTTGCAAATGAAAATATCATTTATTCAAGGTAAAGGCATATTAGACTGACATTTCAAAGCAGATCAGCTTGCAAAGAATTAAAGCAGTAAAGGTCTCATCCCCTAATTTCTATTTCCCTGACTAAACTCATTTAAACCAAAAGAAAAAGTCATTAAATCAGCTATCCTTAAGTGTGTCGAAAGTCCGACAGCATTTCACGCCCTTCAGGGATCAGGAATGAGCCAGAAGACCTCCTCTCATGAGGTCAGGTTTTATACCTTTTCTCTATCTAAGACTTACTAATTCTGCATTTCTTCAACAAAATCCATGCTTCTAATTGGCTGTTTCACGTCAGTCCACTGTTAGATCATTCATTTCTGACCAAGTCCAGGGCCCATCATAAGCCCTTATTGTTCTTAGATTTACCACCCTTCTAGCTTCCTCAAAAGAGCAACATTCGTCCGAATGCAAAGTTCACTTCCTACTCTTGGCAGGCTTTCCAGGCTTTTTGTCCTCGGTCCTTACAACAAGAACACATTCGTCTTGACCATAACGCTTCTGATTTATTCTTTGTTTAATCAGAAAAAGAGAATTCCTCTTCCTGCACTCTAGTCAAGTTTCATATTTTCTTTCAGCACTGCCAGCCATTTTCTTTTCGGCCCGTTCGAGAACTAATATTCAAACAAACACAAAACTGTAATTAATTAGAGTAATGCAAATTATTCTGTTACTGTGAGAAGTTGGCCTGATATGTGATGTTTCCAATTCTGGAACCACCTTGTATCAGTTCAAACAATCCCTTATGGTGTTTGGTTGTAAGTCAAACTTATTAGACAAGCTATCCTACTGGTAGCATGGACTAAGCAGCCTTAAAGGCTAAACTCAAGAGGTCGTGTTAAGCCAGCTGTTTTACCAATCACAATACTGTAATACCAAATGAAAGGACACCACACAAGTTATATATAAAAAATATATGTATTTATTTCTAAAATAATCCTCTGAACTCTTTATGAGTGCAGAGGCACAAGCGTTAAAACAAAAGCACAGTTAAACATATGAAAGTTGCACAATTATGGATGAGGCCGGGGGGCCACGCAAACTATATATTAAAAAAGTGGTATAAGAGATACCAATCGAACAGTGGTTAGGCCTAGGGCCTAGGGAATCGCTGGGAGCAGTCGGGACTAGCAATGCTGAAGTCGGTAAAAACCTGAGGGATTCAGGTGCAGCGCTTAAAGCGCACGCATGCACCAATGCAAAGTCTGAGGTGCGTAAAAGTTATAAAGTTATAGTTTAAGGAGAAGTCCGCTTAACCTAGCAGGATGAAACTTTAGACACATACACTAGAGGTGTGTACCAGTGTGGGAACACTGGCGTTGATGAGTTACCTCACCCACAGGAAGCGGGTGCACAGGTGCGAAGTAGTGTCGGGTTTTGCCACGCTGGTTGATGGTGCTTGGAGCTGGAGATGCTGCAGGCGTCATGAAGGAGAAGTGTCCGGTGTGATCCAAGGGTGGATCGAAGTTGTAGAGTACCTGAAAGCAGAGGGGACAGAATCTGGGTCACTCAGCAGTGACCAGGGTGGAACCAGGACGGAACCAGGCAATGTCGGGCGCAATCAGGTGGTTGTCGAGGAACTTCTCTCCACTGCCACGTGGGCTCTAGGGCATCCACGACGTCCAGGAGCGGATCACGAGCTGTCCCACAAAGACTCTCGCCGTCTGCGCTGTCGGCTTCAGGATTGGAGCAAACAACACTTGGCAAGAGCAATCCACGCAGGACTGGAAGATTGCTTCTCACTCAGTCCGGGAGGGTCCGAGCGGGTGCTCCTTTTCTGCGGAGCGAGTGCAAGTCTGGAGCAACCAGAATCACAAGTTAGATTTCGTAGTTCGTTGGCACAGGGGCCACAAGCCAACGGGCAAGTGACCGGGTCAACGCGTTGAGCCAAAAGATGCAGAAGGGCCCCATGCAGCATTTGGTGAGTGTAGAGGGGTGAGCTTCGGTGCAAGAGTGGCTCAGGGCTCGGGCTTTGCAAACCCCGATGTACAGCTTCAAGGGTTACTCGTGGGCTGCACGGTCAGCATCTCAAGGTTTCTCCAAGATGGCGGGCCCCCCGCTTCTGGTCGCCTCCACTGGTCTGAGCTCTGCAGGGACTGTGGATCGGGCTGTTGGAAGGCAGGCACGCTTGGTCTTGTTGGTCTCTGTTGCTCGAGTTCCAGCGGGAACTGCAACAAAGCAAATGTTGAGGTGCTGGATGGTGCCTGTTTGCACAGGGTGGTCACTCCTTGACCACAAGGGAGATTCTTCAGTCTTCTACATCTAGTAGGATGTCGAAGGGTCCAGAGATTCGTTTCTTATGTTTCATCAGGATAATCTGAGTGCGTTGGCACTGCTCCCATTCTTATACCAATCTAGGGGGCTGGATTACCTGCTAGGTCCCCTCCTATGGGTGGGACCCAGGAAGGGGGTTGTTAAACCCCTTTCCCTTTGTCCAGGTCACGCTGGGACTGGGGCTGGTGAGCCCCAGAACTGGTTTGACCGGATTATGCAAGGGGAAGCCTTGTGCTCCCCAGGCAGTGTCTAATTTCTTTCAAACCTCCCTGCTACAATCCACTATCTCCTGTCTGGGGTGGTGTGACACCTCCCCACGACAGGAAAGCCTTTGTACAGGCCTCCTGTGCTGAGTTTCGGTCGGCAGCAGGAGGTCAGACTCGTGTCTGTGGCAGAAGCGTCCATTTTGTGATGCTGAGGCTCTTTTAGAATCAGCCGCGTTTCAGTAAAGTAACATGTCTTCTCCCTCTAGAAGGGTGGAATGCTATCCCCGTCGACAGGACTGTCGAGGGGATAGTATTCCAAATCGTATGACACCTTACAGGACATGTTTTGATGAAGCCAAACCCAAGTTGACATATAACCGCGAGGATTATAATGCACTTAATAGTATATGGTATAAGCATGGGCGTAAAATCCGTTCAGCTTGCGGATTTAGGGGATTTTAGCGAATTTCCCTAAAATCCGCAAATTTGCACGCAGCGGATTTTTTTGCTTGGTGATACAATATTGCGGCGCGCGGCGTTCACTTACCGTCATTCAGCGTTTACTCAGTTGTTTTTCTCGATATTTTGCGAGTGCTGCGTCATTTTGGATCTTGCTGCGGGATTACGTAATAGCAGCTTGCCACCTTGCACAGCATGGATCGCGAGAGTTCGCAATTGCGAACGCGTAGATGCGGCAGGCAGCAACAATCTCGCACTCGCGAAATACAGAATTTGCAATTCTGCACAAGAAATCCACCAGCAAGCAGCATAAACCTTCTAAAAATGATGATTTTTATCAGAATAACTCCTCAGGTTGACATTTGCCTGCACTTTTTTTGCAAGGAGTCCATTTTGGGGGGGGGGGAGGAAGGAAGTGCCCCAGAGTCTCCAACTTCCTGTTCCTGTCCAGCAGGCTCCTCCCAGTGCTTTCTTCATGTGCTGGTCACTTTCATTCGGATCTTGACCTGGAAGGATTACTTTTTGTGGATGCTGCTGGATATTTGGATTTGAGGCCTTTTTGACTTTCTTTGGATCACTTTTGGATTAGAAATTTCACAAGTAAGTTTGTTTGGGGCATTACAGTTGCTGCAACTACAATTTTGGAATTTTCGATTTTTGGGCTGTTGTTGGAGCCTTGTGCCCATGGGTAGTGAGTGGTGCATGGGCCTAGTCTTTCTGTGGGGTGTCTTGAATTTAAACATCATTGAGGGCATGGATGGCATAGGATTGTAGTGATTTTTGTGTGTTTTTTCGATTTTTTGGGGTGTTCACTGGCCTGTCCATGTAGGTGGGGGCCATTTTGAGGACTGGTGCAGGCCGGGCCTGTCCATGTGGTGGCGGTCTAGGGGCCATTTAGAAGCCAGGCAGTGTGCTTTGTTTTGCCATATGCCTGCACCCAGTCTGCCATGCTTTCATCCATTATGCCCAGGGGTACTCAGGGGTGCATGGGCCTAGTCTTTCTGTGGGGTGTCTTGAATTTGAACATGATTGAGGGCATGGATGGATTGTGCTGATTTTTTTGTGTTTTTTGATTTTTTGGGTGTTCATGGGGACTGGCCATGTGGGTGGGGGCCATTTTGAGTGCTGGTACAGGCAGGCCCTGGCCATGTGCTGGGAGGCAAGGGGCCATTTTGAATGCAGGCAGTGTTCTCAGGCCTGCACCCATTTTGCCTAGCTTTCATCCATTATGCCCAGGGGCAGTGAGTGGTGCATGGGCCTAGTCTTTCTGTGGGGTGTCTTGAATTTAAACATCATTGAGGGCATGGATGGCATGGGATTGTGGTGATTTTTGGGTGTTTTTCGATTTTTGGGCTGTTGTTGGGGCCTTTTGACCAGGGCTAGTGAGTGGTGCATGGGCCTAGTCTTTCTGTGGGGTGTCTTGAATTTGAACATGATTGAGGGCATGGATGGCATGGGATTGTGGTGATTTCTGTGTGTTTTTCGATTTTTGGGCTGTTGTTGGGGCCTTTTGACCAGGGATAGTGAGTGGTGCATGGGCCTAGTCTTTCTGTGGGGTGTCTTGAATTAAGACATCATGGAGGGCATGGATGGCATGGGATTGTGCTGATTTTTCTGTTTTTCAATTTTTTGGGGTGTTCATGGGGACTGGCCATGTGGGTGGGGGCCATTTTGAGTGCTGGTACAGGCAGGCCCTGGCCATGTGCTGGGAGGCAATGGGCCATTTTGAATGCAGGCAGTGTTCCCAGGCCTGCACCCATTTTGCCTAGCTTTCATCCATTATGCCCAGGGGTAGTGAGTGATGCATGGGCCTAGTCTTTCTGTGGGGTGTCTTGAATTTGAACATCATTGAGGGCATGGATGGCATGGGATTGTGGTGATTTTTGTGTGTTTTTTATTTTTGGGCTTTTGTTGGGGCCTTTTGACCAGGGCTAGTGAGTAGTGCATGGGTCTAGTCTTTCTGTGGGGTGTCTTGAATTTGAACATGATTGAGGGCATGGATGGCATGGGATTGTGGTGATTTTTGTGTGTTTTTCGATTTTTGGGCTGTTGTTGGGGCCTTTTGACCAGGGCTAGTGAGTGGTGCATGGGCCTAGTCTTTCTGTGGGGTGTCTTGAATTTAAACATCATGGAGGGCATGGATGGCATGGGATTGTGCTGATTTTTCTGTGTTTTTCGATTTTTTGGGGTGTTCATGGGGACTGGCCATGTGGGTGGGGGCCATTTTGAGTGCTGGTACAGGCAGGCCCTGGCCATGTGCTGGGAGGTAAGGGGCCATTTTGAATGCAGGCAGTGTTCTCAGGCCTGCACCCATTTTGCCTAGCTTTCATCCATTATGCCCAGGGGTAGTGAGTGATGCATGGGCCTAGTCTTTCTGTGGGGTGTCTTGAATTTGAACATCATTGAGGGCATGGATGGCATGGGATTGTGGTGATTTTTGTGTGTTTTTTTATTTTTGGGCTTTTGTTGGGGCCTTTTGACCAGGGCTAGTGAGTAGTGCATGGGTCTAGTCTTTCTGTGGGGTGTCTTGAATTTGAACATGATTGAGGGCATGGACGGCATGAGATTGTGGTGATTTTTGTGTGTTTTTCGATTTTTGGGCTGTTGTTGGGGCCTTTTGACCAGGGCTAGTGAGTGGTGCATGGGCCTAGTCTTTCTGTGGGGTGTCTTGAATTTAAACATCATGGAGGGCATGGATGGCATGGGATTGTGCTGATTTTTCTGTGTTTTTCGATTTTTTGGGGTGTTCATGGGGACTGGCCATGTGGGTGGGGGCCATTTTGAGTGCTGGTACAGGCAGGCCCTGGCCATGTGCTGGGAGGTAAGGGGCCATTTTGAATGCAGGCAGTGTTCTCAGGCCTGCACCCATTTTGCCTAGCTTTCATCCATTATGCCCAGGGGTAGTGAGTGGTGCATGGGCCTAGTCTTTCTGTGGGGTGTCTTGAATTTAAACATCATTGAGGGCATGGATGGCATGGGATTGTGGTGATTTTGTGTCTTTTTCAATTTTTGGGCTGTTGTTGGGGCCTTTTGACCAGGGCTAGTGAGTGGTGCATGTGCCTAGTCTTTCTGTGGGGTGTCTTGAATTTGAACATGATTGAGGGCATGGATGGCATGGGATTGTGGTGATTTTTGTGTGTTTTTCGATTTTTGGGCTGTTGTTGGGGCCTTTTGACCAGGGCTAGTGAGTGGTGCATGGGCCTAGTCTTTCTGTGGGGTGTCCTGAATTTAAACATCATGGAGGGCATGGATGGCATGGGATTGTGCTGATTTTTCTGTCTTTTTCGATTTTCTGGGGTGTTCATGGGGACTGGCCATGTGGCTGGGGGCCATTTTGAGTGCTGGTATAGGGAGGCCCTTTTCCATGTGCTGGGAGGTAAGGGGCCATTTTGAATGCAGGCAGGGTTCTCAGGCCTGCACCCATTTTGCCTAGCTTTCATCCATTATGCCCAGGGGCAGTGAGTGGTGCATGGGCCTAGTCTTTCTGTGGGGTGTCTTGAATTTAAACATCATTGAGGGCATGGATGGCATGGGATTGTGGTGATTTTTGTGTGTTTTTCGATTTTTGGGCTGTTGTTGGGGCCTTTTGACCAGGGTTAGTGAGTGGTGCATGGGCCTAGTCTTTCTGTGGGGTGTCTTGAATTTAAACATCATTGAGGGCTTGGATGGTATGGGATTGTGCTGATTTGTATGTGGTTTTCGGGTTTTTGCGGTGTATAACTGAACTGATGTCTTCCATTGCTTTTAGGTACACAAGACTCAAGAGAACCACCAGTACCAGGAAGAAGTCCTGCAGCGGTGTGTGTGTGCAGCATAACATCACGCAACGTCACGTCTGGCCACAGACAACTCTGCAACTCGTGCAACTGCGGCCTGCTGTTCTGACCTCTGAAGAAGATGGCCCCAAAAAAAGTTCCCCGTAGCTCCTCTAGCAAGAAAGTTGCCAGTAAGGAGCAGAAGAAGCAAGTTACCAAGGAGACTGGTGTGCCGGCTGCCACATTTTTTGGGAATAAAAAAAAAGTACGCCTGCAGCAGCAGCGGGATCTGCTGGGGACCAAGCTGGGAGCAGCACCCCCGCTCCATTGGGCTCAGTACCACCACCACCACACCAACTTAAGTCCAAGCCCCTGAGTGCTGCAGAGGCACTTAGTCTAGTTGTTCAATCACCATCGACCAGTGATGTTGGCTCATCGCAAGAAAGTAGCAGCAATGTCCCTCAATCAACAAAGGTTGTTGTAACTCATCTGACGAGTGTTGAACAACCACAGCCGCAACAACAACCACATGTGCAAGTACAAGCCCAAGTACATGTGGAAGGAGAGGCAGCGCAAGGAGATGCGCAAGCAGAGGTGCATGGAGGGGCACAAGTGCCCCCAATAGTTGTTCCTCCCGAAGTAGGGGCACATCAGGAAATCGACCTAGCTGCACAGCGCGTTTGGACAGAAGGCCGAAAAATATTGTAAGTATGAGATTTTCCTTTTTGGCTGTTTGGGGGTGTTGTGCTTTTTTGAGGGTGGGTTGGCGGGTCTCTTGGGGCATTGCTGGGAAGGTCTAATACCGGATAGAAGTGGTTTGGACAAAATCCATGAGGAAAAAGTTTTTGCTATTTCTGACATTTCACTCAATGTAGCGTTTTCGGGGGCCTGTTTGGGGGGCTTCCTGGTGTTTGTGGGTGGGTTTCAGGGTCTGGGAGCACTGCTAGCTACAGATACTTTTGATTGCAAGAGGTTTGAAGCAAATCCATGGTGGCAGAGGGGAGTTAGGGCCTAGGTGCAGAGTGCGCGAGGAGTGATTTTGGAAATTGCCATGAAAATGACTGTCTCCATTTTTGTACTTTTGCTTTTTGGCTGTTTGGGGGTCTTCTACTTGTTTTCGCCTGGGTTGACGGCTCTGGGGCCATTGCTGGGAAGCTCTAATACCGGATAAAAGTGGTTTGGACCAAATCGGAGGCGAAATTCTTTTTGCGTTTTTGCTGACTTGCTTGTCTTTGAGGTGCTCTTTGGGGGGGTTCCGGGTGTTTGTGGGTGGGTTTTGGGGTCTGGGAGCACTGCTGGCACCGTCTAATTTTGATTGCATTTGCTTTTCAGGAAATCTATGGTGGAAAACGGGAGTTATGACCTAGCTGCACAGCGCGTTTGGACAGAATGCCGAAAAATATTGTAAGTACAAGATTTTCCTTTTTGGCTGTTTGGGGGTGTTGTGCTTTTTTGCGGGTGGGTTGGCGGGTCTTGGGGCATTGCTGGGAAGGTCTAATACCGGATAAAACTGGTTTGGAGAAAATCCATGCGGAGAAGCCTTTTGGCACTTTTTGCAACTTAGGGTTCGTTAGGGTAGCCCTAGGAGCAGGATTGCATGTGTTTCGGGGTGTTCTAGATTTTTGCAACTGAGTTCTGGGGTCTTAGAGCACTCGTGGGAATGTGTAATTTTGGTTGCAAGTGATTTGAAGAAAATCCATGGTGGGAAAGGGGGGATTTGGCATAGTTAAAGAAAGCGTTTACCACTATTCTTAACTTAGGGCTCGTTAGGGTTAGCAGTATTTGTATTGCATGTGTTTAGGTGGGGGCTGTTTGTGGGGGGGTTTGCGAGTCTTGGAGCGATGCTGGGTATGGATACCTTTGCTTGCTTGCAAGTGGTTTGAATACAATCCACGGTGGGTAAGGGGGGATTTGGGCCTACTTTTACTTTCAAAGTACGTTTTGTCACCAGTTTTCTACTAGGCCTCGTTTTTGGAGATCTGATTGGGGTTCTTCTACATTTTTGCGACTGGCTTTAGTAAGGGTCTGGGTGGGAGCACTGCTGGGAAGGTCTAATTTTGTTCTAAAACACAGTTTACAGTACACCTAGCTTGAGTGGAAAGATCCGCTAAATTAATTTGCCCATACTTATTTATCCTTCAAAAGGAGACTAAGACAGAGTACGCACTTTCAAAAATATTGTACTGTCTATTAGGAAACTCAAAGTGTGACTTTTTGCACTACACAGCGTACATACCTTATATTTATTTGTCAGTGGTGTTCTAATATCACTTCCTGTTTTTCCATCAATAATTACAGGCCGGGTTTCAGTCTGTGCAATGGGAAAAAAAGGATGAAGTCAGGCTTCCCATTAGCGAGCCGCAATTCAGCATCTGCCAGGCAGGCAGTGGACAGGGTGTCTTCTGGTCACCAACATTGATGGACGAAGCGTCAGCTGGAATGGAGGAGTGCCGCTAAAAAGAGGAATGGTTTGATGCGTGCAACTTACTTACCAAATTCATCAGGACAACTACAACAACACACAGATACAGTATCCATTATTTTCTAATTATTTTTTAAGTAATGTTATTGCTGTGAACTTCTATGAGTGTGACTCTGCATTTCTTGGATCTCTCTCTGCTTCTAAATTGATCCCTCTAGCCATTCTATAGGTTTTACTTCGGCTATTTTTTAAACCTAATTTAATGTAAGAAGTGTTTCTCTGAGTGCAGAGATAGGCAAGTGAAAACACTGCAGCCCTGTACTGTCGCATTCTGTCATTCACGGTTGTCGAAAGTACTACTTACTTTCAGTAACAATGCATGCAGTAGTGCATGCACTTCCTTTATGTCACTTAAAAGATTTATGGTTAGCTTTGTACCCAAAGATTTCTTCATCTTCAATTATTGTTTGTCCATGCTGTGCTTTTTTTTTCTTCTCTCAAAAAATGTTTCCCAAAATCCCCCATTCCCATCCATTTTACAAACCCTAACCCTCTTCCCCCGGGCTGTGTGGTTTTGATTGATGTGTGACTAAATGACAGCAATAAATTCAACACACTTGCTGGGGAGGATAAGGTCATAGCAACAGGCTGGTGAAGGAATCCGAGGATATATTCTATACTTACTCAGCTTCACACTCAGTCACTATTGGCAAATGAAAGCAGATTTTCATGTGTGCCATGCCGCCATCAACTTGATAGGTCATCAAGAACATCCTCCTCCTAGAAGTGGCAAATTATTACGCTACTGTGTCCTTCACCTTCAGTACTTTTTCTTGTAGTAGTAGCCAATGTCAAAGAAATTCAATGCAAGTACTAGTTATACTTTCAATACTTAACCATTTGTTAGGCTACATTGTCGCACTGTTCTAGTGTACTGTCACCTGCTATATTCTCTATCGTACCGTTCTAATGCTACGGTAAGGACAAACAAGGTTTCATTTTCTTTTTTTTCAGATGCTGCAACTGCCACTGTGTAACACCACTAGTACCAAAGCAATGATGACATTTCATCCGCCCAGGATTGCGATATCGCCATTTGACGTGCAGCCAGCCCTGTGCCTAGCCCTATTTCCAAACACAAATTACAGGTAAGATAAGCGTTTGGGGGGAGGAAGTATAATGGAGTATTAGGAGAGACGAGAGACTGGCGCTAGTACTAGTAAAGTCCTAGGACTATTGAATTCACTTACTCTGTGAGGGGCACTTAGTTTTGAAAACATTTGGGCAATTAATTACACAACTTGAATCAAGATGCCACTTAAGTGTCACCAAAACAAAGTTACTGTTAAACCCCCACCCACCAGCCTCAAAAGCAGTAAAAAAACACGTATGCTAAGATAAAGTTTAAAATATATTTATATCCCTGGCAAAAATAACCTCCCACAAGACCCAACCCACCCCCACTCCCTAACCCCAACAAATGTCCGTGTAAAGTCCAAAAAAGTGAAAAAACCCAACTCCCAATTCCCACCCCCCAGAAGTCTTTAAAAAGGGCCAAGGGACAGTCTCCTCCTACTGCTGTCTGCTGCTGTTGAATTTCCGGGCCAGGTCGGAATGCTCCTTGCGGAGGGTCTCAAGCAGGGTTTTCGTATTGAGCAGCTCCTGCTCGATGTAGGAAACCCTCAGGGAAAGGCGGTGCATACGTTTCTTGCAACTGCTGTGGGGGGCAGCTGATTTCTTTGCTCGGTGGTGGCGGGTGGCTGCGGTACCCCGGCTCCGTACCTCTGGAGACCTGTGCCGTCTGGGTGACCCAGGGAGCGTGGAGGAGGATGCAGCTGTCCCGGTAGATGTTGTGGTAGACTGCGTGTCCCCCTCCTGCTAGGCCACCAGCCGGCGATATTCAGCGACAGTGGCCTCCAGCCTCCGTTGGCGGGCACGTCTAGCCAGCTCCTTCCGGGTTGGTTTAGAAGGAGCATCTATATGAAGAAAGAAAGACATAGTCTGTAACCAATGCTCTTTAATATTAACAAAAATGATTCAGCAGAAAGTTGTGTCACAGTAGAACTAGCAACTTGCAAGTGCAGTACATAACTATTGTGGCCAGTATCTATCTAACCTCCCACTTCTTCACCCTTGCTCTAACATTAGTGGGAGTTTAAGGAATCAATTCTACAAGCACTATGAACTCACTCCATTAGAGTCGACTATGACAGTACACCAGTCTTATTCTTCTTCTTCTCTCTTGTTTAGCAAAATTGGTACGTTAACTTCTACAAGCCGGCATAATGCCAGTGCAGTCAACTTGCACCAGAGGAAAACAGACGCCCGCCATGATGAGTGAGACAAACTTGCGTTACTGTACCAGTCCAGTACATGCAGGTGGTGATGTTCTTACTTTTCTATTACAAGTGGCACTGAGAATACTCTGTTACAAGGGCTACTGCTTAATTAATTTAACTTTCACCCTACAGTGCCAATGAATACTAGAAAAGGAAAATGAAGAAGATAAATAATCTGATTATCTATCACTGCACATGGTATGTATTTACTTACATATGGGATGACTTTAGGTGCTTTGCTTTTTATTGAGTGAACAGTGATACATCCACACATGAATGACCGAGTTCTACTAAACTTATTAACAGAGGTAGTGAGTGGCCATCGTAATAGCCGGATGTAAGAAGGGGGAGTCTCTAGTTGGCGCAGTGCAACACTAGCGACAAGCAGGGACTCTCCTCTTCCTCGTCAGGGCTGAGGGTTACCTTCCAGACAACCTCTGCTTACCCTCTAGGTAGTGTGGCTTAAGCAGTCGCAGGCTAATCTTTGGGGCATATAGGTTAAACACTTGCAATAGTACACCTTTACAACCAACCCACCACACAACGAGACCAGACTGTATTCTGTAAAAATATATATCTTTATATAGATTTTAAGCAGGCTTGTGAATACAGTCAACGTACTTTATGATAACGGTTGCAAATTACTCAGTTCAGGTTACCACAGTTCTTATAGCAGTTCTCTTTGGGCCCGTAGGCCGGTGTTAACCAAAGTTCTTGTGGAGCCGGCGGCTTCCAGGGGATCTGTCCCACGTCGCGTTGCCTTACCGGGGTCGCTGATCGTTGCGGCTCTTCAGCCGAGCAGGTCACTGGTCATCCGGGGCAGCGGTGTTCTGTGGCGGCAGGGTCCTCTCCTCGTCGTCCGCTCCGACCCTGGAGGCGGCGGCTGTGCGGTGGTGGCAAGTGGCAGTACGGTCCCCAAGTGCAGGACGTACCCAGCCAAATGCCGGTGCAGCTGTGGGCTCACAGCTGGGCTGTCGGGCAGGCTACCGACCTTGCGGATTCTCACAGGGCAATTGTCCGTCTTTGCAGGTGAGTGGCTGCTCGTTATGCAGTCACCTCGAGAGCTTGGACCGGACGGGTCCTCCTTCGCTTTGCTCTCAGGCTCCCGGTGCAGTTGCGGTCACGGTGTTCGGGCCAGCGGCGGCTGGTCCTTACTTTGTTCTCGCTGTTGCTTTGGGCCCCGGTCACCGTGGTCAGGTGGATGTCGTTGCCTTGGAGGAGATTCCTCTGTCGGTGCTGCGGCGATGGTCAGCACCCGCAGTCACTTTCTTCCAAGGGGGTAGCGTCCACTGGTCCTGGGACGCTGGTCAGGGGGCAAGTTCAGTTGCAAGCACTTGGAGATCTCTTTAGCAGAGTTTGGCACAAAGTAAAGCAAAAGTCTTCTCGTAGTCTTTTCTCCTTCCTCTCCTTCGGCAGCAAGGCATCAGACACAGGCAAGAGTCAGCACCCTTCCTTGTCTCTTACGGTCCTTCTCGTCGGGCAGAGTCCTTCTGTGGCCCAAACCGGATCTAGTTTTCAAGGAGCAGGGCTCCTTCTTTTATAGGCCAATTCTTTTGTTCTCGCAGGCCAGGGGGGCCTTTGCATAGCCACTCTCAGTCCTTGAGTACCCCGGCGGGTGTACTCCGGCTTCTGCTTTCAGTGTGAGGGGCAGGCGCATCAGACGCCCCACATGGGGTGGAGCCAGCATTGTGCGGACAGGGGCGGCCAGAGTACCTTGTTGATGGGGGCTTCGCCCTTCCTGGGCCAGGTGCCGGCAGAGTCATCCGCCGCTCCCCAGGAGGGTGGAGCCAGCATTGTGGTGGCCGAGCACAGCTACAGTTCGAGTCAAGAGGCACTCCTACCTCCCACTAAGGTGTAATCTGCGCATTCACCACCTGTCATCCCTCCAGCCCTGTCACTCACACATCCCAGACAGTCAGATACACATACCAGCAGAGGCGGGCTGAAATGGTTAAGCCAGCAAATGCTAACTTTCTAAAAGTAGCATTTGCAAACCCAGGATACTAAAATAAACTTGACTACAAGAAATATCTTCTCATCCTGAGTTCAGGCATACTAAACAGGACTCGCTACCATGCTCCTTGAGCCTGCGGGAATTATAGGGTTTAATAATTCCAGCAGCTCAGTCTGGCCTAATGGAGCAGGTAGCCTTCAATAGTGAAATACGGTCTTGGTTGTAAGTCACTACTAGGACATGCCACACCCATCAGGGCTTGTCCTCCCTTACACCTACAACGCACCCGGCCCGCAGGCCTACCATAGGGGTGACTAATATGTAGTCAAGGGAAGGGTCGAGGCTGGCAAGTGGGTGCACTTGCCCAGCTAGCGTGACAGTACGAGACCGCACGCGGGTTCTGCGGTCGCAGTTCCCAGACACAACTTTACGGCTGCTTCGGTGGGTGGCGCAACCAGCGCTGCAGGCCCACCAGCAGTATTGGCATCTACAAGCCCCGGCACTCTCTAGTGCGCTTTACTAGGGACTGACAGTAAATCCAATGCACCAATCATGGATACCAATCGTATGTACAGTTTTACAGTAGGGAGCACTTGCACTGCGGCCCGGATCAGCCGTGGCGCAGTGCCCTGAGTATCGGAAAACCAGCAAAACATCGGAGGCACATCAGCAAAAAGTGGAAGGGAGACTCACGCCAAGGTGCCAGGTCTAACATGTGTCCCCTCCAGCTGAAATGTGGGGGGAACTACCCTTCCCCAGGGAGTTCCACATCACTAAGGCGGAAAAATCTGGACAGACCGTCAGCGTTGGCGTGATCGGTGCCAGGGCGGTGTTCCACCGTAAAGTCCATACTCTGTAGAGAAATGGACCACCTCAACAGTTTCGGGTTCTCACCCCTCATTTGCATCAACCATCTGAGGGGCCTGTGGTCCGTCTGAACTCGGAAGTGAGACCCAAACAAGTAGGGTCTTAGCTTCTTCAGCGCCCAGACCACAGCAAATGCTTCACGCTCTATTGCACTCCACCTACTTTCCCGTGGAAGTAACCTCCTACTTATGAAGGCTACGGGTAGGTCAAAGCCCTCCTCAGTCATCTGTGAAAGAACAGCCCCTACACCATGCTCTGAAGCGTCTGTTTGCACAATGAACTCCTTGGAGAAATCAGGGGCCAGGAGCACGGGCGCCGTGCACATGGCAGTCTTCAGGGTGTCAAAAGCCTTCTGACAGGTGTCAGTCCAAATCACATTCCTGGGCTGCTTCTTCGAAGTCAGCTCTGTCAAGGGGGTCACGATCGTGCCATAGCCCTTGACAAACCTCCTGTAATACCCAGTGAGCCCCAGGAAGGCTCTCACTGCAGTCTGGGTCTTGGGGGGGTCCCAAGCCAGGATGGTCTCGATTTTGGGCTGCAAGGGGGCTACCTTGCCACCCCCAACTTGGTGTCCCAAGTACACCACGGAACCCTGCCCAATCTGGCACTTGCTTGCCTTGATTGTGAGGTCTGCTCTGCGCAGGGCCATCAACACTTCCCAGAGGTGTCGCAGGTGTTCTGGCCAGGTGCCACTGAACACCGCGATGTCATCCAGGTAGGCGGCACTGAACTCGTCCAGTCCAGCCAACACCTGGTTGACCAATCTCTGAAAGGTGGCAGGGGCATTCTTCATTCCAAATGGCATAACCCGGAACTGGAAATGCCCATCTGGCGTAGAGAATGCCGACCTCTCCTTTGCCCCATCGGTCAAGGCGATCTGCCAGTACCCAGACGTTAAATCAAACGTACTAAGGAACTTAGCAGCCCCCAGCCGATCAATGAGCTCGTCAGCTCTGGGGATGGGGTGCGCGTCAGTCTTCGTGACTGAATTGAGTCCTCTGTAGTCCACACAGAACCGGAGTTCGGGTGTGGCTCCCGGCGCAGCAGCCTTCGGAACCAAGACCACGGGGCTGGACCACGGACTGCTGGAAGACTCAACCACCCCGAGGGCAAGCATCTTGGAGACCTCCTCTTTGATGCAGGCCCGGACCCTGTCAGTCACCCTGTAAGCCTTATGCTTCACAGGTAAGCTGTCTCCAGTGTCCACATCATGGACGCACCAATCTGTGACACTCGGAACCAGGGAGAACAGGTCTGGAAACTGCCCCAGCAACTGGCGGCAGTCCTCCTGTTGTTCGGCGGTCAGGGTGGGTGAGAGGTTAACTCCATCCACTGACCCATCTTTCTCACAGGCCACCAAGAGGTCAGGAAGAGGCTCCGACTCCTCCTCCATTCCGTCATCGGTTGCCAACAACATGCCCACTTCGGACCTTCGCAAGTGGGGCTTGAGGCGGTTGACATGAAGGACCCGCAAAGGGTTCCTGGGCGTCTTCATGTCCACCAAGTATGTCACGGGGCTCTTGCGCTCCACAACCTCAAATGGTCCTGTCCACTTATCCTGAAGGGCACAGGGCTCCACTGGGGCCAGGACATACACCTCTTGTCCAGGCTGAAGCTCAACCAGAGTGGCATTCTGATCGTACCACCGCTTCATTTCCTCCTGGCTCGCTTCCAGATTTGCCTCGGCAAGTTGTCTGAAGCGTCTGGTCTGGTTTCTGAAGGCCAGCATGTAGCTATATACATTCTGGGGAGGTTTCCTGGGAGATTGCTCCCAGCCTTCCTTTACCAAACTCAGCGGTCCTCTCACGGGGTGACCGTACAGTAGTTCAAAGGGGCTGAACCCTAGGGACTTCTGTGGCACCTCGCGATATGCAAAGAGCAGGCATGGTAAGAGGACGTCCCACTTACGCCTCATCGGACCTTCCAGGCCCATGATCATGCCTTTTAGGGTTCGGTTGAATCTTTCAACCAACCCGTTACCTTGGGGATGGTAGGGCGTGGTGAACTTATACGTTACGCCACACTCCTGCCAAAGGGAATTCATATACTTCGATATGAAATTGGTCCCCCTGTCGCTCACCACCTCTAGAGGGAATCCTACTCATGAGAAAATTCCCATCAGTGCACGCCCCACCACGGGAGCCGTCACTGTCCTCAGAGGGATGGCTTCAGGGTACCGGGTGGCATGGTCCACCAAGACCAGGATGAACCTGTTGCCCATGGCTGTCTTGGGGTCCAGAGGCCCAACGATGTCAATACCCACTCGCTGGAATGGCGTACCGACCACAGGGAAGGGTTGGAGGGGAGCCTTGTTCTTCCCTCCCGTCTTCCCACTTGCCTGGCAAGTCGGACAGGTTCTGCAATAAGCATCTGAACTCTTATGCATTTGGGGCCAGTAAAAGTGGGTGACAAGCCTGTCATAGGTCTTGTCCATCCCCAAATGTCCTGCTAAAGGCACATCATGAGCCAGACCCAGTAGGAAGGCTCTGAACTTCTGGGGTACCACCAGCACACGGGCTGACCCAGGTTCAGCAGCCTTAGGCTCCGAATACAGGAGGTCGTTCTCCCAGTACACGTAATGTGTTTTGGCCTGAACACCATTGGCCTGGTCTGCAGCCTGCTGCCGCATACCCACGAGAGAAGGGCATTCTTTCTGCTCCTTGCAGAATTCCTCCCTGGAGGGTCCTCCTTCTTGCTGCCAATGGGTCAGCTCAGGCAGGTCCCCCAGTTCGGCGATCTGTTCCCCTGTAGGCTCCAGGGCATCCCCCTCAAGGTCTGCTTCCTCCTGGACCGTGGGAACTTCAGGAGCCGGTTTCCCGCGCCCCCTGCGCCTTCTCCCTAAGGCCGGTTCCTGGGCCTCTCCTTCAGGCCCCAGGACCTCTCGATCACCCCTACTGGCTGCCATTGACCGGGTGGTCACGCACACCCAGTCAGGCAGACCCACCATCCGCAGGTGAGTCGTCTTCTCCACCTTTTCCCAAGGGGAGTGCTCCAAGTCGTTCCCTAGCAAACAGTCAACAGGCATGGTTTTTCTCACACAGACCTGCAGAGTACCAGAGACCCCCCCCCCACTCGAAGGGAACTTGAGCCATCGGACACTGACTCTCTGAATTATCAGCGTTGATAACCCTACAGTAGGCATGGGGTACAACCTGCTCTTGAGACACCAGGTGCTGCCTCACTGCAGTCACACTGGCTCCTGTGTCTCTAAGAGCCTCAGCTTCCTTACCATTGATGATCACCACCTGCCCATATTTCTTAGTGTTAGAGGGCAGGTAGTTCGTAGGGATCATCTCGCTGTCTCCTAGCGAGACCAGGGTCATGTGAACGGGATCTCCACCCCCCGGGACCATCATTTCTTCTCCCAGGTGAACGCTAGTCACTTGTCGGGGCGGAGCACCAGTGGGTGCGGGTTTTCCAAACAGGCGACACTTGGGGTCACTGGATATGTGCCCAGGCTCGCCACATTTGAAACAATTGAAGGGCCCCTTTGGAACAGGTTTACCTGTCGGGGCCCCATTCTGCTTCGGAGGTGGGGGAGGCTGAGAACCCTGCTGCGGGCTCCCTTGGGAACTACTTTGGGGGCCTTTTTGGAACCCTTTCTGTTTTCCCCCCTTGTCCCCCCCACTCTTCTGCTGGGGACCCTGCCCACTCTTGGCGGAGTCTCCCACGGGACCCTTGTGGACCCTGGTGCTGAGCCAGCGGTCCGCCTCCTCAGCAAGCTTCCTCGGGTTGGACAGCTTGCTATCGATCAGGTGTTGGCGTAACTCAGGAAAACAGTGATCAGACAAGTGCTCCCATGCAATTAAATCAAAGAGACCTTGAAAATCATTAACTTTGTTACCTTTCACCCAACCATCCAGTGCTCTGCAAAAGTAAGTCACATACTCCACATAAGTATTCCCAGGCCGCTTAGTACATCCCCTAAACTTCTGTCTATACATTTCAGGGGTAAGCCCGTACCTGTTCATTAAAGCTTCTTTCATGTGGGCATAGGATCTCTGATTTTCAACGGGCAAATCTAGCAAGGTATCTCTCCCTTCGCTAAGGAACCTTCCCCACAACCCCGCTCCCCAATCCTTGTCAGGGACCCGGTGGGAGGACATGGCTACCTCGTATGCCCTAAACCACTGTCCTATGTCATCCCCCTTAAAGAACTCCTTAACTACGTCCTTCGGGATGTGCACTCTTGACTCTACCTGCACTGGCGATGCGCTGCCACCAGAGGGAGGACGATCCAAGTCTCTCTCCTTGAGACTTATCTCCCTCATTTTTACTTCATAATCCATTTGGTGCTTTCGCTCTTCCAGCGCCATACTTTTCGTTTCAAGCTCCAGCTGGATTTTCAATTCTGCCAGCTTTCTTTCGTGATTCCTCGTTTCCTTCCTGTCCGCCAGCTCCTCTGGCGACAGGCCTTTACCAAAGCTGTGCTCGCTGTCTTGCCTCTCGAGGTCGATCAGATCCCCAAGTGCATTCTGCTCCTCCGTTGCATTCTGCTCGGCGAGGGCGTCTTGATCCTCCGGGGTCTTTCGGGACTCTATCCAGGCTTTCAGGGCCTTGGAGAGCTGCGTCTTGTTTTTGCAGCCAGCGTGCGGGACCTTGAGTTTCTTGCAAAAGAACTTCAGTTCGTCCTTGGAATATTTATCCACTTTGGCGGGGTCCCACTCCACCTCCAACACCTCGGAGGTCGTGGACTCTGCTCCATCCAGGCTCTTTGTGCCCGGCATGGTTTCTGCACTCGGAATCTTTCTTTCGGCAAAATTCAAAAGCAAAGTCTGTGGCTAAGTAACTGGACCGTAATCCTTGTGTAGTGGTCAGAAGCTCAGGTATAGATATCGCAAGTGTAAATTCGAAAATCCTCACCGCTGCGTCCAATGTAGGAAGGGGGAGTCTCTAGTTGGCGCAGTGCAACACTAGCGACAAGCAGGGACTCTCCTCTTCCTCGTCAGGGCTGAGGGTTACCTTCCAGACAACCTCTGCTTACCCTCTAGGTAGTGTGGCTTAAGCAGTCGCAGGCTAATCTTTGGGGCATATAGGTTAAACACTTGCAATAGTACACCTTTACAACCAACCCACCACACAACGAGACCAGACTGTATTCTGTAAAAATATATATCTTTATATAGATTTTAAGCAGGCTTGTGAATACAGTCAACGTACTTTATGATAACGGTTGCAAATTACTCAGTTCAGGTTACCACAGTTCTTATAGCAGTTCTCTTTGGGCCCGTAGGCAGGTGTTAACCAAAGTTCTTGTGGAGCCGGCGGCTTCCAGGGGATCTGTCCCACGTCGCGTTGCCTTCCCGGGGTCGCTGATCGTTGCGGCTCTTCAGCCGAGCAGGTCACTGGTCATCCGGGGCAGCGGTGTTCTGTGGCGGCAGGGTCCTCTCCTCGTCGTCCGCTCCGACCCTGGAGGGGGCGGCTGTGCGGTGGTGGCAAGTGGCAGTACGGTCCCCAAGTGCAGGACGTACCCAGCCAAATGCCGGTGCAGCTGTGGGCTCACAGCTGGGCTGTCGGGCAGGCTACCGACCTTGCGGATTCTCACAGGGCAATTGTCCGTCTTTGCAGGTGAGTGGCTGCTCGTTATGCAGTCACCTCGAGAGCTTGGACCGGACGGGTCCTCCTTTGCTTTGCTCTCGGGCTCCCGGTGCAGTTGCGGTCACGGTGTTCGGGCCAGCGGCGGCTGGTCCTTACTTTGTTCTCGCTGTTGCTTTGGGCCCCGGTCACGGTGGTCAGGTGGATGTCGTTGCCTTGGAGGAGATTCCTCCGTCGGTGCTGCGGCGATGGTCAGCACCCGCAGTCGCTTTCTTCCAAGGGGGTAGCGTCCACTGGTCCTGGGACGCTGGTCAGGGGGCAAGTTCAGTTGCAAGCCCTTGGAGATCTCTTTAGCAGAGTTTGGCACAAAGTAAAGCAAAAGTCTTCTCGTAGTCTTTTCTCCTTCCTCTCCTTCGGCAGCAAGGCACCAGACACAGGCAAGAGTCAGCACCCTTCCTTGTCTCTCACGGTCCTTCTCGTCGGGCAGAGTCCTTCTGTGGCCCAAACCGGATCTAGTTTTCAAGGAGCAGGGCTCCTTCTTTTATAGGCCAATTCTTTTGTTCTCGCAGGCCAGGGGGGCCTTTGCATAGCCACTCTCAGTCCTTGAGTACCCCGGCGGGTGTACTCCGGCTTCTGCTTTCAGTGTGAGGGGCAGGCGCATCAGACGCCCCACATGGGGTGGAGCCAGCATTGTGCGGACAGGGGCGGCCAGAGTACCTTGTTGATGGGGGCTTCGCCCTTCCTGGGCCAGGTGCCGGCAGAGTCATCCGCCGCTCCCCAGGAGGGTGGAGCCAGCATTGTGGTGGCCGAGCACAGCTACAGTTCGAGTCAAGAGGCACTCCTACCTCCCACTAAGGTGTAATCTGCGCATTCACCACCTGTCATCCCTCCAGCCCTGTCACTCACACATCCCAGACAGTCAGATACACATACCAGCAGAGGCGGGCTGAAATGGTTAAGCCAGCAAATGCTAACTTTCTAAAAGTAGCAATTGCAAACCCAGGATACTAAAATAAACTTGACTACAAGAAATATTTTATCATCCTGAGTTCAGGCATACTAAACATGACTCGCTACCATGCTCCTTGAGCCTGCGGGAATTATAGGGTGTAATAATTCCAGCAGCTCAGTCTGGCCTAATGGAGCAGGTAGCCTTCAATAGTGAAATAGGGTCTTGGTTGTAAGTCACTACTAGGACATGCCACACCCATCAGGGCTTGTTCTACCTTACACCTACAATGCACCCGGCCCGCAGGCCTACCATAGGGGTGACTAATATGTAGTCAAGGGAAGGGTCGAGGCTGGCAAGTGGGTGCACTTGCCCAGCTAGCGTGACAGTACGAGACCGTACGCGGGTTCTGCGGTCGCAGTTCCCAGACACAACTTTACGGCTGCTTCGGTGGGTGGCGCAACCAGCGCTGCAGGCCCACCAGCAGTATTGGCATCTACAAGCCCCGGCACTCTCTAGTGCGCTTTACTAGGGACTGACAGTAAATCCAATGCACCAATCATGGATACCAATCGTATGTACAGTTTTACAGTAGGGAGCACTTGCACTGCGGCCCGGATCAGCCGTGGCGCAGTGCCCTGAGTATCGGAAAACCAGCAAAACATCGGAGGCACATCAGCAAAAAGTGGAAGGGAGACTCACGCCAAGGTGCCAGGTCTAACACCGGATATATGCTGTGCTTGCAATACAAACTACTGCTACTATTCATGGTAGTATTTGGACAAAATTACAACTTCTTTACCTTGCCTTTCCTTCACTGGGACGGACGTGCGGGTGCGGTGTTACATGCTCTTCAAAGTAACACTTAGTTCATCCAGTGACCGTCTACTCTCTCTAGATACACATATGCTATCTAAGAGTCAGATAGTACCATGATCCAGGCATCCATCCATTCAAACTATGGGGCAGATTAGGATTGCGGATTTCCCGCATCCTCCGGGCCGGCGGAATCTACCGCCGGGCCGGAGGATGCGGGAAATCCGCAGCGGACTGAAAAAGACCCCCCGCCAGATTAGGATGGCTGGGGGATCGTTTTTCAGTCCGCAGCTTTTCCGCCGCGGTCGCCTCCCGTCCGCGGCGGAAAAGCACTAACATGGCTGGCGGTGTCTATCAGACACCGCCAGCCATATTAGGATGTCTGGATGAACATGCCTTTACACAGTGGCATTTCCGACGTGCAAAGGCATACGGATTTTTGTTTGGGGGCCCATTGTGGGCCCCCAGAGGTGAAGGGGGGTGGAGGGTGCACATGGGGGGTACCTGTGGTACCCCCCTGCATTTGCCTGCACAAGCGGCAGGCACCGCGCGGTGCCTGCCGCTTTGTGCATGCAAATGCACAACTTACATTTTTATCATTGCGGTGGGTGCTGCTTCAAGCAGCACCCGCCGCAATGATAAAAATACAGGATGTGACCGCCAGGGTGGCGGTCACATCCTAATTACCACGGAGGGACCGCCGCTGCCCCCGCCGCTGCCCCTGCGGACGGTCCCTCCTACTCTATGGTGGCGGTCCGTCCGCCATCATAATAGGCCCCTAAAGGTCAATCATTCTTCTTCATGTCTCTCATCTGGACAAACATTACGTTTTCTCACGGGGAGCAGCACACTATGCAGTCTGCAATCTCAATAAGTAGGGAATATAAGAGTTTACCACTGCCCGCCACTACCGTGGCAACCCGCACAGCAGTTTGGTCCGGCACTTGCACTGCCTCCTCCCCAGAGCTTCCCTCCACCTCTGCGCTGGGCCCAGCACCAGATGTTCCACCTACAAAGTACATTTAAGAATGTTAGATGTCATAGACATACACCACTGACTAGTATTTTGTCTAGGAATGAAGAAATGTGAATACAGAAACCAATCTAATAAATTGTGACTGTCTACTCTAAAGTAAAAATGTCCCTTTTTCCAGGGAAGGGTGTTGTCTTGCAGCATTATTTGGCACAACGGATGAATGCTTGCTTTTTAACACGCACCATTTTCCTCATAACAGACAGAAGCCTCACTTCCAAGAAGAAATCATTAGGACGAAGGGACCAATGATTCAGCACCAAAAAGAAAAATGAAAGTTCAAACCAGGTGAGGGCTCGGCTCGCCCACAATAAATGTGTGAAATAAAAAATGAGTATAAGCACTTTTCCATTTTTAATCAACCATTTATGTTTTATGACAAGCTTGATTTTAATAAATATTTTTACTTTTAATAAAGCTTTAAAGCTTGAATAGACTCTGTGGTTTCTGGTCATGAGTGAATGAGCAAATGGTTTTGCAATTTGCAAGCATGAGTCCGTGCCTCTGACACTTCTGGACTCTGACTCCGTACTCTTGTCCTGCGTTGGATAATCATCATTGGGGATCAATCATCGATGAATTCGGGAGCTAAATGACTCTGCCACACTATCTAGTCAGTAAGGAGATTGGGGGTTCTTCAAAGTCTGATATCACTGAGGTATGTGGAAAGTCTACCTGCGCCTATTATAATTGATAATTGAGTTACAATGGGGTATACCCTAAGAACTCTCTGACCTGGGTCAGTGAAAGTAGGTACAGTAGTAATGGTCAGAGTCTATAGATTCAATAACACAACCAATGTAATGTATGCATACAATTATGTAGGAAGCAAAAGATTGCTCAGTCCAAAGTGTGCTTCACTTTTTATTCGTTATTTAAGCACATTATTGCTTAAGTACCCAATTCAAGTCATTGAGTACCCGGATTGTATTGAGTGTCTCTTAATTCAAACATCAAAAATACAGTATTCAATTGCTTCATTGAATCACACAGTTGCCTTGAAGCATAATTCACATTTGATGTGGAATTTATCAGAAGAGAGCAGCACAGTGAATTTCAAATCATCATATTTCAACGCGCTCAAAGTGATGGAAAAGGGAAAGTTAGATGGGATAGGTGTGATGGGAAAGAGGTGAGGACTAGGTAAAGGTGGTTGTGACCTTAAAACAATCACAGTGCTATAAAATACATCCTTTACAGTCTAAATTAAGATCTGCAGTTCCAATAAACTCTTAAGCATAGGATCCGTTTTGCTCTGTTAATTGTTCCTATGCGTAGAGAACATGTAAAGTCTGGTCTACGTTTCGACCCCCTGATTGGCGGGAAAGTTAAATCCTCAGGCTGGGGTCTTCTTCAGGACAAGGAGAAACAGGAGCGCTTATTGTGAGGCCCTTGGGTGGCCATTGTCATTGGACCATCAAAGGTTCCTTCCTGGTTGTCGTTCTGCAAATTATTGGGAACAGGACATTTCCATTTCAAACACCATGTTGTTACAATGGTCGCACCAGGCCAAACGCTGTTGCGGTGTAGGAATCATACAACCCACGTGGTTCGTTAGCTCAATCTCTGCAGTGTGTCTCCGTAACGCTGCCTCCTCGCTGTCAATGCCGTTCGGCATTGACAGCGAGGAGGCAGCGTTACGGAGACACACTGCAGAGATTGAGCTAACGAACCACGTGGGTTGTATGATTCCTACACCGCAACAGCGTTTGGCCTGGTGCGACCATTGTAACAACATGGTGTTTGAAATGGAAATGTCCTGTTCCCAATAATTTGCAGAACGACAACCAGGAAGGAACCTTTGACGGTCCAATGACAATGGCCACCCAAGGGCCTCACAATAAGCGCTCCTGTTTCTCCTTGTCCTGAAGAAGACCCCAGCCTGAGGATTTAACTTTCCCGCCAATCAGGGGGTCGAAACGTACACCAGACTTTACATGTTCTCTACGCATAGGAACAATTAACAGAGCAAAACGGATCCTATGCTTAAGAGTTTATTGGAACTGCAGATCTTAATTTAGACTGTAAAGGATGTATTTTATAGCACTGTGATTGTTTTAAGGTCACAACCACCTTTACCTAGTCCTCACCTCTTTCCCATCACACCTATCCCATCTAACTTTCCCTTTTCCATCACTTTGAGCGCGTTGAAATATGATGATTTGAAATTCACTGTGCTGCTCTCTTCTGATAAATTCCACATCAAATGTGAATTATGCTTCAAGGCAACTGTGTGATTCAATGAAGCAATTGAATACTGTATTTTTGATGTTTGAATTAAGAGACACTCAATACAATCCGGGTACTCAATGACTTGAATTGGGTACTTAAGCAATAATGTGCTTAAATAACGAATAAAAAGTGAAGCACACTTTGGACTGAGCAATCTTTTGCTTCCTACATAATTGTATGCATATATTACATTGGTTGTGTTATTGAATCTATAGACTCTGACCATTACTACTGTACCTACTATTATAATTGATAAACAATGCACTATTTAGTGTCCATAGTTCTGTTTGTGCAGATTTGTCCCTGCAACAGTAGTAGAATGCATTGTCCTCCTCTACAAACTAAGAGTAAAGTAGTATCTTATTCTTTCTTGGTGGTCATTCACCTTTTTATTGTTGGCAATTGTCAAAGCATAAACATTTAGAAGACTTGAAAAGACATTATGGACAATCCCAGAGGACTGCACTCAGTGCATAGAGCTATTGCTGACTAGAATGGGAGTCCAATGGAATTGCCAAATGTGCAATCTTAGTTAGCTACACAGACAGACTAATAAGAATAATCTAGTAATACAATAGGGAGTCATAGTTGAGGCAGGATAAGAATTTAGATACAGTCTACAAGAAGATCAAAGACGATTTAGAAAAAATCAAATGAGGAACGCTAGGAAAGAATGGGTACTCTATATTAAAATTAAAACTTACCAGGGCCAGCAAAGGAGCCCTCGCCTGACCGATCCTGTTCAGCAGCAGCCTCCTCCAATGCCCTCTTGCCCCTGGGGGGAGCTGATGTACAACATGAATGAAAGAAAGACCAAAAAACATGGATGATATTTGTCAACCAAATCAAACATTTCAAAAGAACAATAACAAAATATTTTGGCAAAATAGCAAATAGACAACTATTCCACGGGATATATTGACCTATCTCATGTGGCCTACTACGTTATTAGTATTGCTTGATTTGCGGACCGTCGACTTGGAAAGTTCTTATGTAACTCACTAAACAAACTACTAAACAGGTTCGCCTAGGACTGGCAGGCAGCAGTCGCAGCACGCAAAGTGACAGACAAAGTCCATCGTGATTGCAGATCAGCGACAACACTAAAAAGTTTCCTACTACATTAACCAGTCATTAAAATACTCAAACTATCAATCCACCACCACTATTTCTTCTTATTGCCAGGTGTACAAAGGAAGGACTGGACTTGAGTCTGTAGGGGCTGATTTAGAAGACCCTTGCGGCTCTTTTGCTCCATTGTTGCGTGACTTTTGTGACGCAGTGGCAGAACAAAAGAGGCGCCATGGTGCGGCGTATATTAACAACGTGACGCATATGGGAGATGCATCACGTTGTAAAGCCCTGCGCCATCAGGGGGCGGTCCGGCGCAAGGGAGGGCGTTCCTGCGCAGGAACGCATCCTAAAAGTGGCTGAGGGAAAGCTACAAGATTTCAATCAGTCACTTTGAGGACAATGATGTGTGACTCAAACCCTGCGCCTGCTTGAAGCAGAAGTACGGCTTGACGCAGCATTGGGGAGATAGGGCACCCCAGAGCATTGCTGGAGCTGCGCCATCGTTGCGACTCAACTCCAGCAATGCGCCGCCTTTACGTCACAGAAGTGTAACGCTTCGGTGACGTTTTGGGGCCATGGTGCGCCGCATTGTAAATACGGCGCACCATGGGTGGTGGTGGCGTGGCGCACAATTACTGGTGCATCCCTGCTACTTTGCAGGGATGCGCCGGTAATTAAAAATCTGACCCTTAGTGTCTAGCATTACGCAGTTCTTTAAACTACACTCATGCATAATTTCACAGGCCAATGAAATGAACACAAAATCGAAAACAAATAAGCATAGTAGCAGCGCTACTGAGAAGGAGAGCAGTGCACCTGAAATGCACAGAAGATTTTGAAATATAATTTACCTACAATGTAATCAGCAGCATTATTGCTCTTGGTAAAAAACAAAAATTTGCAAGATAATAACACACAGAGCAGGAGAAAACAGAGTAGTAAAGAAATAGCTACTACTACTCACCAAGCCCGGGGATCTCTATGCCGAGCAGGTTGAGCAGATCGCGTTACCGGTCCAGGAGATCCGTCCAATGGTGGGTGGCCTGGTTGTAGGTGCGCCGGACCCGAGAGTGTTGGTACATGGCCCGGCACACCTTCTCCCACCGCTTCCAGCGCTCCTGGATCCTGTAGCCGCTAACGATCTTGCCGCCTGCCATGATGGTCCTGGGGAGGCGGCGCTGGACATAAAAGACTAGCGTGGCCACCTCCTCCGCGCTAAAGATCTCCCGGGCTGTGACTGTCTCCCCCCTCAAAGCCTGCATGGGAGCCGGGCACGGGGTGCAGGACCCTTCCCCTTCTCAGGATGCTTCCCGGCTCCCTTTACCATGGTCTGGGCAGAAAGGAAGCTAAATAATAAAGAAGAAATAGAATAGGGAAGAAGAAAAGAAAAGAGTTTAAAAAAGTAGTTTAAAATTAACCAAAAGTAGCAGTAAACACAAAAATATAGAGCTATAAAAATAGAGGGATAGATAATAAGTAAAATAGATTAAGAAAAACTTCAAACAAGCAAAGGATGGCAGAGATTCAGAGAGGATACAGAAAGCATGCCCAGAACCATAGCAATGAATGAGAAACAAGATGGCCGCGCCCGTTCACGACCGCGTGGGTAAGTTCGCGCGAGATTTTCCTCGCGATCACACGCGAAATTGTACTGGCGAGCCGCAGACTTTGCGAGATTACACATCGCGCCCGGAAACGGAAATACGTCATGCAAACAAGATGGCTGCGCCCGTGAATGACCGTCAGGGTAGCTTCGCGCCGTTGCGCTACAAGCGGCTCGCTAAAACGCACAAAACCTTGCGAACTAACACGCCACAAAAAAACAAATCGCATATTCGCACGAATGTGCGGTTTTCGAATTCGATCTCGCACAAGTTCGCGCCCCGCGAATCCCAGAAAATTGCAGAAAAACGAGTTTTGCAAAACTGAAAGCACTCAGCAGGTGCAAAAGTTCAAACTCATCATTAGTAACCATTCCCTGTAGTGCTTCCTGAGGGGCCCCTCCAGAGTTCAGTTCCCTACTTGCAACTATTCTATGACCCTGCTCTGACCCTCACAGCAGGCTCATAGAATAGCTACAAGTCGGCCACAAAGGTCCTGGGAAAAAAAATTGCACTGCAACAGAAAGCAAATTACAGATAAGGAAGCAGGTGCCAGACTGGAATTTTAAATCAATGACACATTAATAAATCAACCCCAAATTAATTCACGTCAGTTGAAGCAGGGCAGGTGTGCTTGCTTTTCCCCCCCCATAATCTACAGTGATGAACCAGAGGGTGGCATTGATGTCCCAGAGGGTGGCATGGGTGAAACAGAGGGTGGCAGTGGTGAAACAGAGGGTGCTGTGAACCTGTGATGATGAACCAGACATAGAAACAACATAGTCGCGACCGTTGCTAGCCGACAAGTAAGTTCGCAATTGCGAACTGGTACAAAACCCTCGCGAACTGGCAGAAACCCTTGCGAACACAAAAAAGAAAAAATCCACAAATCCGCGAGAGTTCGCGAATTTTGCGGATTGCGAATTCGCAAATACGTAAATTCGCGAACGCCAGATTCGCAAAATTCACCCATGCTTAATTAATCATTCTTGGTTGGTTTCTTACATATTGCTTGACGGCCACCGAACTCCTCTTGGCTTGCTTTTAGGACTTTGTTGTTGTTTATGATTTTTTCCCCATTTTGCTCCCCACCCTGTGACATATTTTTTCTTTTTATTGAATTTTCTTGGTGAGTCCGTCCCCTAGCCCCCCCCCCCCCCAAGAGAAGCCTCCCTCTTCTTCCTTCCTCTGGCATGAACTGACCATTTTTGAGCTCCCTGCCTTTAGTTTTATTTTTGAGTTCTTCACTTTCCCACCTTTATGGGTCTGCCGAGGTCTATCTGCATTTATTTATGTTGTTTGGTTATTTGGAGTGAGTGTGAGCGTGGGAGAGATCTTCCTCCTGAGTCTTAATTTGCTCCATGAGCTTTTCCACTTCTTTTGGATCTCTTATATTGAACATTTCATTTTTCGACATGATCCTTAATGAGGCCGGAAAGCGCATTTGAACATTCGCACCTAGTGTCCTCAATTTTGGCATATGCTGTCCCAACTCCCACTGTCTGTCCTAAGTAGTTTTTGATATATCCGATCTAATCCTGCATGATCACCCATCTTTAGAGAAGGACACCGCTTTCAATCCCTCGCTCAGAATCCTTTCCTTTAATGAATATGTCATAAAGTTGATCAGTATTTTCCTGGGATTTTTCCTTTGTTTGCCATTCCTGAAGAGATCACGGTGTATGTATCCTTTGGATGTCTTCAGCGAGGTTTATTGATTTAGTCCAGGGAATTAGTTCTTCCAAGAGCTGGATTGTAAATCCCTTAATGTCTTCCCCTTCTAAACCTTCCAGAATGTTTAAGATTTTTATATTGTTTCTTCTAGCATGGTTTTCAAGGGACTGCATTCGCTCGCTGATATCCAATTCTCTAGTTTTAAGTTTATTTATCTCTTTGTGGTTTGCTTCTGTTTTCCTATTCAGGACTTCTATTTCTCCGTCTACATTTGTAACCCTGTCTATAAGGGTATATATTTTTTGATCGATCGTTTCACACGCCTCTTGGATCTTAGTCTGGTGTCTTTCAGAGATTGCGAACGTATCTCTTAGTTCTTTCATCATCTCTCTCATTTCTCCCAATATCTTTTCCGCCTGAGATCCATTTGAGCAATCTGTGTAAGTGCTAGTAGTATCACTATTACTGTTATTTTTGCTGTTAGTGTGGATTGGTTGTATGCAAGGGTCTGTTCTGAAGGAAGATGCTTGATCCTGCGAGGTTCTAGGACAATTTGCCACTTCTACGGACTCACCACCTCTTTCTAGTTCTTGAGTTTCTTGAGTTACTAAAGCTTGATATTTGTTACTCGTTGGTACTCCAAAGCCTCCTACTTTTGATTTCTCTGCCATCGTTGTACCCGTTAATATAGTAGGTACTATTTTAGGCTCCCTGGTTCTCTCTTCACTAGAGCCCCTCTTTTCCTGTACCTTGAAGAAGGATCGGAGTGATGGTGTAATTTTTGGGCACTACTAAGCCCAGGCTTTGTTAGACTAAGTCGGGTCACACGCGATAGAGGTGCAGTACACTTCTTGTTTCTTCTTTTGGGCTCTCTAGGGGTAAGGTATGTCTTGCCTTTATCTCTATCTTTGTCCTTGTCTTCTTCCTTATCACTGTCCTTAACCTGGCTAGTGTCTTTAATGTCTTTTGTGCTTTTCATTTCCTTGATAACCTTGGTATCCAGGTGTCTATTTTTCAAGCTTCTCAGGCTATACCCCCCTCCAGTGTGCCTCCCTTCTCCCAGGCTTTTCTTTCGTGTGGGGGGGACCTTGGATCTTTCCAGTTTTCCTGGTTTATGTGCTCTCCCCTCAGTTTTTTTCACTGCTACTGCCTTCAAAGCACCCCTAGAGCTCCCGGTCTCCCAAACATTTGAATGAGAACAAACAAGGCTATCGCTTACCGTGACTTGCTGTAGATCTCTTGCTATCTCCCTCCTTCTCTGCCCTTCAATGCTGCAATTTTTTTCAGGCAAAATAAATTGCTTTATTTTGCGGTACAGCCCTTTGTTCCTGCCACTTCCTTATGTTCTAATTCTGCACTCCCCCTGAAAGAGACGCGGTCCACGATGTTTGTATTTTTGCGGAGCGCTCGGGCTGCTTCTGCCCACACCACCGGCGAGCTATGCTCTGCCGGGCTCTATCTTCCTGGCACCTCCAGTGCAGCACCCCCTTTTCCCACCGGGTGTCAGCCTCGCTGTGACGCTGATGGCGCTGTCGACCACGGCTCCCCTCGCAATGCTCCGCAGCCAAAACTCGGCACCCAGAGACCGATGTCCACTCCACGTCAAGCCCCCACGTTCTCCCGTCTCCGCTGTCCCTGCTGTCTCCACCTCCACCACAAGCAGCAGGAAAATGGGAACAACCAGACACCATGAAAAAAAAGAAAAAACGCAGATGCCAACTACGGCTCCTGGACTGCAGTCCGCAAGCCCCCTAGGTCCACAGCCAGCCGGACGCAGCAACCAGCGGCACGCAACTTGATACACCAACCAGGTAGGGCTCAGGAGAGCACTGCATTTTTCCTCCTCACTCCCTCTCCGACATTCCTCAGTTACCGGTAGGCATGCTGTAGATTATGGGTCTCTCCGGCAGGGAGCTCACGACTGAGCTTCTAGTCAGCCGCCATCTTCCATGTACCTCTGTCAATGGAAACTCTAAATTGTCCCTGCTTCTGAATCACTGACTCCTATATGTGCACAATGTTACCCTTGTATATATACCTGCACATAAGAAATCCTCAATATGTCAATCTTTATAGTTGTCAATGTAATCTGTGTTTTTTATTGTATGTCATTTTATATGTTTTTACTTATACCAGTTCTATCTGATATTTCCAGCCTTGTAAAAGTCTTAGTGCAAGACGAAGCGCGTGTTGGCAAATGACGTGCTGGGAGATTTTATACGAATACTTTTTTTCAATAAAGAACTGATGAAATTACAAGAAAATTGACAGTGAACTTACTTTTGAATCGTCTGGATCTTTGAATTTGAAGATTTTGTTTGCTACCTTTTGTCCAGTAGAGGGTTTATTGATCCTGAATGAATTATTACTTAGTTGAAATTTGAAAGAGAGACTAATAAGGTGTGCATTGGCTAGCCTCAATTTTGTTTTTTTACTATATGGTTTTCACTCCTTGTGGGTTCCAACAGCACTTTAGGGTAGTAGGTGCTTGGGGCAGATTTAGCACCCAAACATTATATATATATGTTGTGCTCTATTTGAATTGTGTCACGCTCTACATGATGTACAAAATACAATTGTAGCTGTTGAATTGTGCAGACGTCTCCTTAGGGAACACTACTACCCAATTTCAATTCAATTCAATAAACTTTATTCGGAAACATGTAAATCATGTCCATAAAAGTACATACATACAAAACATGTTAAAAGAAAATATTCATGACAATCGCAATCCGCTAAAAAATACAGTATGGTACATATAACGAATCGAGTAACGCACTTAAAAACATATGGAATAAATAAGATATTATAAAAAAATTTTACATTTTAAAAAATCATGCTTTTCCTATAGCTGATGGCCCTAAGTAGATAACTAGCCGTATAAAAACAGATGTCAGGATGATGCAAGTTAAAAAGTAATTTCATTGCCGCTTTAACAGTTCTAGTTCCAAATTTAATAAATAAAGGTTTTAAAAAGAATTTGCGACATTCACTATACAGGTTACATATAAGTAGAAAGTGCTCTGTGCTTTGTTCTGAAATGTTGTCGCACCGACATGGACCTGAGGGGCGCATTTTAATCTCAGGGAATGCAACCAATAGGTGGACCGTACCCATCCTCATCCTGGTGAGAACAAACCGGTGTTGCCCTTTAGTTACCTGGAGGAGGTAAGGGTGTAGGCCCACGAATTCGTTCAAAAGGTTATAACGTATACAAGTGGAAAGTTTAAGATCATCCGTGGCTCGTCTTTCTGCACAATGATTTAGGAAAATTGATTTCAGACTCTCTTTAGAGAGATCCGAAGCAGAACAGTGATCTAATGTAACGTTAAACCCGAACACATTAGAGAAAGATTCAATTATGTATTTAATCCATGGGATTTTGAGAAAATAGTCTAGACGTAGACAATCCTCAATGATGGCCCTATTAAATGAGGTTTCGTCTTTCATCCAGACCGAACGCCACAACATCAGAGGTCTCAGTAATAATAGATCGTTTAGATGACATAGTCCTAGTTCTTTATGGACCAAACTATTAGCAGTAGAGGTCGGAAGACACAATAATTTTTTCAGAAATGTATTCTCTTCTACCTGTAGAGATTCTGCCCTGGAAACCCCCCATACCCCTGCTCCGTAGAGGGCAGCAGAGAGACACCTAGCTTCAAAAATTTTGAGCATTGCTTTAGGTCTTCTACTACCTAATTTACTTGCAAAAGCAAATATTCCATTGGCACTCCTGATCATTTTGTCGCGCACCACCTTGTGCTCGACGTCCCAGCGGCCATCTTTGGAAAAGTTAACCCCCAGGTAGCAAAAATTATCCACACACTGCACCACTTGGCCATCGATGAGATACCTATAGGGCTTTTTAGTTTTGACTTTACTAGCTCCACACTCCATCACATATGTCTTACTCTTATTAATGACCAGCTTTCTTCTTTCAATAAAGGCCACAAATTTATCCATCAAAAGCTGTAGACCCCGAGGGGTCCTAGAGAGCAACACAGCGTCGTCCGCATAGAGTAACACGGGGATGGTACTTGTGTTTACTCTAGGGGCGTCAGCTGGTGCCTTCTTTAAGATCGAGTCTATTTCATTAATAAACAGAGTGAAAAGCAAGGGTGCCAAAACACACCCTTGTCTAATACCTCTCCTGACCCTGAATTTGTCTGTGCATTTGCCCGACGGCCCATAACGGACACTCGAGCTAAGCCTCTCATATAAACGGGCCAGAAAATATATGATTTCCCTGGGTGCTCCCATTTCTAGCAGGGTAGTCCATAGTATGGCGTGATCCACCAGGTCAAAAGCGCTGCTCAAATCAGCGAAACAGAGGTAGAGTGAGCCATTTTTAGCTCGGGTGTATTTCCCTATCAGGAGTTCCAGGTTTAAGCATTGTTCAATGCAACCTCTTCCTTTCCTGAACCCATATTGGCAGTCTGTCATTATCTGATTAGACTCTGCCCACTCTTCTAATCGGACGAGGAGTACACGGCTCATAATCTTGACGGATGAATCCAGCAATGAGATTGGCCGGTAATTTTTAGCGTTTCCTCGGTCCCCTTTCTTGTGAATCGGAACTATTATGGATTCAGCCCAGGTGCACGGAAAAGTATAGCGAACAGCAGCGTTAAAAACTTTGACTAGTACTGGCCCCCAGGTCTCAGGTGCAAATTTGTACATATCAACTGGGACACCATCGGGTCCCTGGGCCTTACCACCCTTACTAGCCCTGATACTACTTAGGACCTCCTGTAAGGTGATATCTAGGTTAAGTACTGGCCAAGAGCAACTTATCGGCAACGTTACCATGTTGGAATTAAAAATACCAGAAAAGTGCTGTACCCATGAATCCTTACCCACGTTTGAGGTTAACACGGGAAGTTTATCATCTTTTAAAAGGGGGCTATTTACTACTGCCCAAAAAAGAGTACAATTGTTCGATACAGCCGCTAGATCCAGTCGCTCCCAAGCTTCCTCACGTAATTCAGCTTTCCTTTGCTTAAGAGCTAAATTATAGTCGGATCTAAGCTTAGCTACAACTGTTTTGTCTCTAGGTTTAATGGATAATGCATTTTTTAGTGTCTTCAGTGCCACAGTACATGCATTATTAAACCATCCCCTTGCTTTGTTATTAGGATTTCCAGCCGACCTAGTAAACTTACCACTAATAAAAACATTGATTTTCGTAAAGTGAAGGATACAGGCCTCCAGGTTTGGTTTCTCATCAATAATTGATGTGATATCATTTGAGCAGCATGAGATAATGCAATTAGAGGTTACTTCTGCTTTAACCCCTGCCCACCTTATTCTAAAACCATTCGGTCTATGTACCTCAATGTTTATAATAGGGCTACTATCTGGAATTGTACAAGCTTTCCAAAACCTAGTTTCAATGACAAGACAGTTGTGGTCACTGACCAAGTAATCAACAACCTTGACATCAGAGCTAAAATGAGCTAGTTCGGAAGACATGCAAATAAAATCAATTACAGTGTTTGCCCCTCTCCCCACAAAGGTTGGCAAACTATCACCCTTCCCGTCCTGCTCAATCTCTAGGATCTCCAAGTCATAGTCTAATAGGAAGGAGTTCAGGGTTTCTCCATATGTATTGTGTTGGAAATGTGTAGCTGGCTCTCCAACACGGTTCAAAGTGCCACACAACTTTTGGTTAGAGAGAGGACAAACAGAAATGTTAAAATCTCCAACATATATGAACTCAAAAACTGTATTAGAAGCTTTCATCAATTGTTTGATTGCGATGTCTAATTCTAAAATGACCGTGTATCTGCTAGCATCAAAAACATTATTATACATATTAATCAACAGAATGTTTTTGTCTGCCTCGTCAACTAGCCACAGCAGTTGGGAATTGTTGCCCACAGTGATATGCTCCTTCACCCTGATTCGCATTTTCACAGAGATCAGGATTAGCAAACCACCTTTGGCCCTCCCTGAGGTAGTTGCCGTTGCTGGTAACTCGTATGCTACAAAGCCATCAAGGCCCTTAAAATTTAGGCACCAGGTCTCTTGTAAACATAAGATATCAAATGTTCTAATAAGTTCTAACCACCCTAATACTTCTAATTTAGAGACTAGACCTGCAATATTCCAACTGGCAATAATGCAAGTTGTTGGTAACCCCTCTGAGGTATTGCAAGATGAACCCTCATACTTAGGCTGTATACTACCAGTAGTGTTTGGGGACTGATGTAAATCTAATCCTGCACCCACTTCAGCAAGCTCATGTCTGACCTCTTGTCAATCGCAGTTATTAAGACCAGACAAGGCATCAAATCTATTGTGTAGTAGCATGCTTGGTACTAGGGGGGATGCCCAGCGATTATGCATATTCAAGTTGTTATCCCATCCTAGTGCTGGCGTTTTTGGTAGAGTTACATTTTGCTGTTCCCCATAAAAGAATTTTAGTGTTAGGGGTACCACCGTACCTCTTCTACGCTGAGGTGGGAGAATATGTGTTAGGACATTAGGAAGTACATCGGGGTGGGCAAATGTTACCGCCACACAGTCCCCTTTAAATCTTTTGGGGCGATTCCCTATCCAGGGAACACGTTTAGCTGCTTTGATATCATGCGCCAGTTGCTGTGACCCACCAGGCGCTAACCTCATATTACCAGAGAGCCAGTGAAGGGCCTTACTACACAGAGAGCTGGATGACTCGGTAATACCGTCATCCAGCAGGGGTACATTAGCTAACACCAGAACGACAGGTGAGGCTTCCTCAATAAACTGCAGTGGGTCTGTTCCGTGGACTTGTGCTTGGGGTGGGTTTTCAATCAACGGACGCCCTTCTGCAGTTGCTATATTGTGATTAACTTTCGGGGCCGGCATAAGGACTAAATTAGTCGGCACACCAGGTGGCCCTTCCCCGGCTTGATTAACCCTTTCGGAAGTATCTCTTGTTATTAGTAAAGTGTTAAGGCTACCTATTTCCTCCGTCAACTTTGTTTGCACACCTCCAAGTCTTTTCACTTCCGCCTGTAATTTATCTATTTTAGAGATCAGAGGTTTTACAATGTCAAAAAGTTTACCCTCGACAACCTCAAGCAGTTTAGTGAACATTTCATCATCTCCTCTGTTTCTTAAAGTCCCTTCCCCTACAGCCTTTTGTGGAGCTCTAGAGGAGCCTGGGGATAATGTTCTTTTCCTTTTCACTCTTGGCCTTTGACCGCCCTGTTTACGCTGATTCTTCACACAGGCGCGCACAGGCCGTGGTGTATGCTCAATCAGTGGTAGATCATCCTCCACAGGACCAGATACAGTTTCTGGGTCTGAGTCATTAACATTATCAGAGTCTACATCCAGAGTAACAGGAGATGCTAGCGTAATCAATGGCTGGCTATCAGTCTCAGTCATAGGTGATGCATTTGGTGAGACCCTATTTTCCACCAACACGAAGGGGCTATCCTCAGCTGACAGAGGTAAAGTAGGGCTTAACCTGCGCAAATCTGGTGACTGGCTTAGCCCAAGTGATTCCCTCCTTTGTTCATTTATTTTCTTTACTGTTTGCACAACATAATTGTCCATGGTATTTGCGGGCAGAGCAGCAGGTTTCTTTTTAGTCGCCATTTATATATCACACGGTTCACAAACAACACAGCAACAGAGTCTTACTTGTAAACGAGTCTCTGATGGACCAGGGGGTGGGGCCCTGCCCCTGCCGCCTCCTGCCGATGAGGGCCGTAGAGGGCCCGCCCTTTGCCCGGGCTTCGCCCCGGGCGTCCCGCTCGCGTCCCGCGGAGCGGACCTCTGCTCCGGTTTAAGCGCCTCCGGGCGCTGGTGTGAGGTCACTGGTGCGCGCCGCCGCTGAGGCTTCCGGGAACTGTGGTCCCGGGGCGGCGGCGCGATAGAATGCCTTAGTTGACTCTCCGGCGGTGGAAACGGCGTTCGTGGACCCCCTCGCTGATTGCAGGTAAGTCTGGCGTGGTCCCCAATTCTCGCAACTCGCCCAACATGTTCACCAAGGAATTGTGAAGATTAAAAATAGACTTTGCACCAAACTATGGTTCACAGGTATGAACGAAATGGTGGTAGAAGCAGTAAGATCCTGCATGTGGGGCCAAGTCTCTGGATCTCCAAGAGCTCCAGTGCCAGTACTCACAGAGGAAGGTCCTCAGCAGCTTTGGAAGTATATGAGCTTGGATTTTGGCCATCTACCAGATGGTAGACATGCCCTCGTCAGGATAGATGACTTTACAAAATACCCTGAAATCAAGCTCATTGGGTCACAGACTGCCTATGAATTCATGGTGACAACAGAAAATATAATCGCCACTCATGATCTCATGCAAGAGATGCTGACTGATATTGGTCCTCCTTTCCAAAATCTGGAATTTGCAGAACAACTTTGTTACTGCAGCATCATACATCACAAGATTATACCGAGATGGCCACGAGTCAATGGAGAAGAGGGTAGGCCCATGCAGGCTTTAAATAATGTAATCTGCATTGCCCATGCTGACCATCAACTCCTGGAGAGAGCAATTGATGGGCTCCTACTAGAATAAATGTAAATGCCACATTCCATCACTGGGCAGGCTCCAGGGCATGCATGCATGGGGCGTGTCCACAGGTACACTATCCCTCATCACCCAGAATCCATCAATGAAGAGAGTCCTCAGCAGGAAAGTTGTGACCAATCAACAATCCAGCAGCAAGCGGAGAGCTCAGTGCTCAGATATTCAGTGTTAGTCAAGGATAGGTACCAGGGAGTAAATTCTGGTTACCATTTGAGTGCCAACGATGGTCAGTAACGAGGTGCCATAGTACTATACTGCTCAAAGAGGTGATGAAGAAATCACTGGCAACGTTTCATTCTTTAAGAAAGTCAACACAACTCCTCCAGAAACTACAGATGCCACCTCAGACAATGAATATGGGGTGGAGCCAGAGGACAGGTTACCTTTGCTGTTGGCAGTTCCGTCCCCAGGAGAAACTCCTCCAGCTTTGGGTGTTACTCACTCAGACTCCTCCCAGAGAGGTGCAGAGGTGTCAAGTTCCGACACTCCAAGATCATCTGGGCAAGGAGACTACAGGAGATGCCACTTGTGAGCTAACCCAAGGCCATCCACCTGCCTGAGAGATTTCCTGGTCTGATGACCTGGTTGCACCTCAAGATGCACCTCAAAGAGGAAAACTGTAACCATGATGTGGTAACATTATATCTGTAATGTGTATTTGAGAAGTATAATTATAAATGTTCTTTATGATTTACTAAATGTTGAAAAGAAATTAAATGTTCCATCCCCAGCTTGCCACAGGGTGATTGCTTGTTGCTCACATGTGTGCATAGGAGTAATGGTTTATTCCTATGCAGTTCACGTAGATGATAATAAAAGATGTTGGATGTGGCTTGAGTTAGTTACGTGCCAGCCAGTAATAAACAGCAGCTGGTCTCCGAGCATTATTAGAATTCCCGGCTAGGCCCCTCCAGTCACTATAAGGGCCAAACAGTTCACCCACCACTCCACTACGCATTCACAGAAACACTGGTTTCACACAAAGGCCGAAGACTGTTTGCACCTACCCTCAAACCCCTACAAAGAAAGACCTGTCTCAGCCACATAAACACAAAGTCATGGACTTCTTTCCTCACACACAAGCACAGACCCTCGGGCAAATCCACTCACGATCTTCCCAAGCCAAAACAGACTAGTAGGGTCCTTCTCCTCTCCTACATTAGCAGAATGAGAGAACTCACCTCCCCTCCACTACACAAATACACTTTCCAACACCTTGTATATTAAAAGATAGACACTCAGATCTTACTAATTTCTCCTCCACACAAGCAATACAATAATGCAATTTTTTGAGCACTCTTCCATACAGCAAAAGAGAAGTATGACAGCTGAGTTTGTGGCAGGTGCAGTTTCTACAAGCTTATCATCAACCAGTGGTAAGGCACATGGGAGTGATCCTAAATGATGTTTATCTGTGTGTAAGAAATGATGAGGTAAATGGGTGTACTGTACTCTGACTCCAGAATGATTTATTTTCCTGTAAGGAATTGATTGGGTGTTTACCAGTAGAGGAAGGTTTGGACTCGGAGGGAGTTCTTTGGAAGATTTTTATGGAGCCTTTCTTCATTAGAGACTGGGTATGGAGTTTGCAGGCAAGCTGGCAGTGAATGGCCCTGCAGGGCCCAACAAGTACCTAGACAGGATGAAGGTCTTAGTCCTCCAAGAGTGCGAACTAGACCCTTTTGAACCCAAGGGAAAGACTGATTAGCATAAACCTAGGTCCATTTCTCAGGTGGACAGATTCCCTAGGGGTATCCCAGTCCCAAAGTTATTCTTTAACAGGTGAAGAGCAGGAGAAGGAAATGTGATGCACTGTAGGTCACCACTGATAGACCTATGACCCACAATGGGTGTGATAAGGTAGGTAAGATCACATTATTCCAGATTAGGTGAATGACCGTACTCCAGAATTAGCCCTCAACCAGGTATGTGCTAATGTCCCAGAATGATCTTTAACGCACAACCCAACACCAGATGGGCCCATACTTGACTTCGGAGAATTGGACACTCAGCTCAGACCTACAGCTTGAGTACATGTCTTCATTTCTGCTACTCCTGGCATTTTGGTGAACTGAGGTCCCTTAATTAAAGCCTATGGTTGATAGAACTATGTGAGGGAGGCATTATTGTCTCTAGGACCAAACATTTTGGCCACATAACTTGTGTCCTCATCTCACTGCGTTGATGCCCGAGAAATCCTAAAAAAGGGCCCGTATTGTACATAAAACCGTCTTCTCGTAAGTTCCTTGTTGAACCCGGCCTCGTGGCGTGGTCCCACTCCTCCCGCATGGCGGGACCTGGACGACATCGAACCCTGTCCTCCGGCCTGAAGCGACCCCCTCCAACCTTCACGAGAGCCGCCACTCCTGGCGACCCCCCGGCTCTCCCCCTCTGGAACTCGGCAACCCCTACTCGCCCCACTCTGCTGTTCCGACCCCTATCCCGGGCCACCATCTCAGACCCCGACTCCATCTTGGACCCTCCACGACCAGGCCCCGTGGCCTCGGCCCGACCTCGGCCTCGGACCCAGCAAAGCCCCGACATCGAGGCACCAAGATCCGACCAGGTGGTAAAACGGCCATTTGACAGATCAATGAAGAGAAAAGTTTCGATGGCCCTCCAGCCGTCCCCCGACGCCTGGTTTCGATCGCCTCTGGCCTCCCTGGGCGCTGGCTCCACCCCCCTGCTGGGTGTCTGGACACTTCCATCCTGGCCCCTCTGACCCCCAGGCGCGAGGGTCCGGACATCAGAGGACTCCAGACCTATATCTGGGGCAGCTCTGGAGCAGGTCGGCAGTTGTATCCTGGAGTCGAGAGACCCCGAGACGAACTCATCTACGTGGAACCTGTAACCACCTTTGGAGCCCTGCTGGCGCTGCTGCGGCCCAACTTCGCTGAAACCATCCTTGGAGCCCTGCTGGAGCTGCCGCCGCCCAACCTCGCTGAAACCATCTTTGGAGCCCTGCTGGCGCTGCCACGGCCCAACCTCGCTGAAACTATCTTTGGAGCCCTGCTGGCGCTGCCGCTGCCCAACCTCGCTGAAACGATCTTTGGAACCCTGCTGGCGCTGCCGCAGCCCAACCTCGCTGAAACCATCTTTGGAGCCCTGCCGGCGCTGCCGCAGCCCAACCTCGCTGAAACCATCTTTGGAGCCCTGCTGGCGCTGGCGCTGGCGCGGCCCGACCCTAAGGAACCCCCCAGCTCGAGGATTGAGAGCTGAGCGTAGGGTATCCCTGTACCAGGCTGGTACCAAGACTGTCCCGCTACCCCCTTCCCACAGTTACTAAGACCTAAAGGATCCCTCGATCCAGTTGTACCTGTATTGCTGAGATAACCTGCTTTGATTGCTGATAAAGACGATAAGAATCTATCCTTCTGTGGTGTCCATCTGTAGTGGTGTGATTGCTCGTCTGTACGATCCTAGGAGAGGAACCTCGCCAGGAGGCCTCTCGACTTCGCTCGGCCAGTTCTAGAAGGAGAGGTGGGTCTCGGGATGGTCGGCCAGACAGCCTCTGCCTCCCCCCTAAGATCCCCTTTCTAACATTGGTGGCAGGCGGTGGGATCCGAGCCGATGCAGATCGTACAGAGAGTGACTCGCCCACTACTGACAGAAACACACTACGACCATGACTACCAAGGAAACGAGACCGACCTCAGAGTTCCAGATGGAACGGTTGGAAGACTATAATCACAAAGAGTTGAAACAATTCTGCAAGGACCTGGGCATCGCTACCACTGGACTAAGCACCAAAGATGATTTCAACCAGGCCCTGCAAACATGGGTGGAGACAGGAGCGACGCTACCCCAGAACGAAGACATCACGATCCCAGATATGCACCCGGAGACCATCACAACCTCAGCGGAGGAAAGAAACACGGGCCTCTCCCACGAAGACGCCCGAGAACGAGAAAGGAGCCGGCTCCACGAATTAGAGCTGGCCAGACTCCACTTAGATGGAGAACTACAACTGGCCGAAAAAAAGATAGCCCTTGAGCAACTACGGCTGCAAGGAGACCTGGAGGAGAAAAGAAGGCAGAGGGATTTAGAGGAGAAGAAGCTCACGTACGAGCACGAGCGTGGTTTCAAGGAATTTGAGATTAAGGCTAAAAACGGGGAGGCCGGCGCCTCCGGGAGCCGGAGCCCATCTCCTCCTGCAGACACGAAGGTCCACATCCCCAAAGATGTCGTCAGAGAATACTATAAGAACGACAACATCCAGCAATGGTTTAAGGCCTACGAGGTAGCCATGACCTCGCACCGGGTGCCGCAAAAAGACTGGGGTGCCGGGTTGTGGGGGAGGTTCGTCAATGAGGGGAGAGACGCCCTGCTACAGCTCCCCGATGCCGAGATGACCTCTTACGAACACATGAAAGCCGCCCTCCTTACTCGCTATGGACTCACCCCCGAGATGTACCGGCAGCGATTCCGAGACTGCAAGAGAATCCCGGTTCTACCTGGGTGGAGTATGTGAACTTCTATAGTAGAGCCTTCGAGGGGTGGATCAAAGGCAGCCAAGTCACCACCTACGAGCAGCTGTTCAACCTCATTGTATGGGAACACCTCTCCAACAACTGTTTTGTCGAACTCAGGCAGCATCTCCTCGACAGCAAACTGACCGAGCCACGTAAACTCGCCATCGAAGCCGATCGATGGGAGAGCACCCGGGTCCCCCGGAACTCGATGGGAAACCAAGGCCGAGCTCACCAGAGGTCCCACCATCAGCGAGGCGGTGGAGGAGGCCAGAGCCGGAGCAGGGACGCCCCCGCGGTGCCTCCCCCGACCAACACTTCGCCTTCCCTGTCCAGAAGAGAAGCCCCCCCAGCACGGCCGGGGCCCCACTCGAACGTTATCTGCCACAAATGCCAGCAACCTGGTCACTACGCCAATTACCCCAACTGCCCCAAGAACCAGCAATCCAGCCCCACAGGTCCGCCAAACCGACAGATCGCCACCGCCTCCCTGGGAGAGCAGCGGGGCGAAGAAGAAGACTATGACCAAGACCAGACCGAGTGGGAGCCCGCAGCCATGTCCCTGGTATGTCTGGGCGAAAGAGACATGGTCCCCCGGGCCCCAATCCTGGCCAACACTCAGAAGTACAGCCAGTGGGTCACCATTAATGGACACCGGGCCGAAGCCCTCCGCGACACGGGAGCCAGCGTGACGGCCGTCCATTGCCACCTGGTGACCCCGGACCAAATCCTGCCCAATGTACTGTGCTCAGTGCGGTCCGCGGACAATTCCAAGATCCTGTGCCTGATGGCATGCATCCCCTTTGAGTGGGGGGGAGTGTCGGGCATGCTGAAAGTGACCGTCCGGGACGATGCCCCCGTAGACTGCCTCCTCAGGAACGACCTGGAGAGTTCCCCTTGGGCCGACGTCGAGCGTAGAGAGCATCTGGGGATGCTAGGCCTCCCTGAATGGGTCTGCGCGACAACCCGATCCATGGCCGCCCGAGCCGCCACCCCAACCGAAGAACCAGAATGGCCCGAGCCTCCACCGCCCGTCGTCTCCGAAGACACCGACCCTGAGCCCGGTCCACTGGGGCCCAGCCATGAGGAAATTGCACCGCTCAGCGACCTCCCGGAACTGGCCCAATGGCGCCAAGAAGGTGGCCCCACACGAGAGCAGTTCCGTCAAGAACAGAAAACGTGTCCCTCCCTCGAGGGGATCCGACAGCAAGCCACCGCTCAAAGCACAGGAGATGCCTCGGGGTCCCACTGGGTCTATTGGGACAACAAGCTCCTCTACAGTGAGCAGAAGATTGCAGAGCTGGGGGCCAGCCGGGTACTGGTGGTCCCCCTCCGGTTCAGAGACTTCCTCCTGAATCTGGCACACGATGTGCCCCTTGCCGGGCACCTGGAGCAGGACAAAACGTACAGCCGCCTGGTGACCCATTTCTACTGGCCCAAGATGAGGAATGATGTAAACAATCACTGCCGGACTTGCCCCACCTGCCAAGCCAGCGGGAAGAGCGGCGGAAAGCTCAAGGTCCACCTGCAACCTTTTCCAGTCGTCAACACTCCCTTCGAGCGGGTGGGGATCGACATCGTGGGGCCCCTGGAGCCCCGAACATCTCAAGGTCACCGTTTCATCCTCGTCCTGGTGGACCATGCCACCCGTTATCCCGAAGCCATCCCTCTCCGGACCGTGACGGCTCCCGTGGTGGGCCGGGCGCTGATGGGGATCTTCTCCCGGGTGGGCTTCCCCCGAGAGGTCGTCAGTGACCGAGGTACAAACTTCATTTCCCGCTACATGAAGTCACTGTGGCAGCAATGCGGGGTCACATACAAATTTACGACCCCCCTATAACCCCCAAGGGAACGGACTGGTGGAACGTTTCAATCGAACCCTCAAGGGGATGATCATGGGCCTGGAAGAGCCCTTACGATGCCAATGGGACATGTTGCTGCCCTGCATCCTCTTCGCCTATCGGAAGTCCCTCAGAAGTCCCTGAGGTTCAGCCCCTTCGAACTATTGTACGGGCACCCCGTCCGGGGTCCCCTAAGCCTGGTCAAAGAAGGCTGGGAGGTGACCACCCAAGATGCTCCCCCCAACGTATACCGGTACCTCCTGACCCTCCGAAACCAGACTCGGCGGTTCCGGGAACTTGCCAAAAACAACCTCGAGGCCAGCCAAGAAGAAATGAAACGCTGGTATGATCAAAACGCCTCTTCCATTGAGTTTGAGCCGGGCCAACAGGTCTGGGTCATGTCCCCGGTCGAACCATGTGCCCTCCAGGACAAGTGGACTGGGCCCTTCAAAGTGGTGGAGCGCAAGAGCCCAGTCACATACCTGGTGGACATAGAGTCCCCCAGGAACCCCCTCCGGGTCCTCCACGCCAACAGGCTCAAACCTCACTTTGTCCGATCGGAACTTAGCCTCCTAATGGCTACCGACAGTGGGGCAGAAGACGACTCCGAGCCCCTACCGCACCTCCTGAATGCCTCCGAGAAAGACGGCTCCGTGGAGGGAGCCAACCTCTCCTCCGCCCCGACCCCAGAACAACGCCGAGACTGCCAAGAGCTGTTGGGACAATTTGCAGACTTGTATTCTCTATTACCCCCGGAGTCACCCCGTGGTGCGTCCACGATGTCGACACCGCGGACACCTGTGCGGCACCGGGCCTACCGAGTTCCCGATCGAGTTCGGACCTGCATTCAATCAGAAGTGTCCAAGATGCTGGCTCTAGGGGTGGTCGAGCCCTCTGACAGTCCGTGGGCCAGCCCTGTCGTCCTGGTCCCCAAGGCCGCCGCCCCTGGTGCTGTTCCCGAACTCAGGGACTACCGGGGTCTGAACGCTGTCACCCGGACGGACGCCCACCCCATTCCCCGGGCTGATGAACTGATCGACCGCCTGGAGGTGGCCCGCTACCTAAGCACCTTCGACCTAACCTCCGGCTACTGGCAAATCGGACTCACACCAGGCGCCCAAGAGCGCTCCACTTTCTCAACCCCCGATGCCACTACCACTTCAGGGTGATGCCCTTCGGGATGAAAAACGCCCCCACAACGTTCCAGAGACTGGTGAATAAGGTGTTGGCAGGGCTAGAAGAGTTCAGCGCCGCCTACCAGGACAATATCCCGGTGTATAGCCTCCACTGGGCTGAACACCTCCAACACCTCCGGGAGATCTTGGCGGCCCTCCGCCGGGCCGGATTGACCATAAAAGCAAGCAAATGCCAGATCGGCCAAGGTTCCGTGACCTATCTGGGACACCAAGTGGGGAGCGGCCAAGTGGCCCCCCTCCAACCCAAGATCGACGCCATCCTGGCCTGGGAGCCCCCGGTCACCCAGACAGAGGTACAAGCCTTTCTGGGGCTCACTGGGTATTACCGGCGCTTTGTAAAGAATTATGGCAGTATTGTGGGCCCCCTCACTGAACTCACTTCCAAGAGGCAGCCACAGAAGGTGCACTGGACACCCGAGTGTTAGGCCGCCTTTGAGACCCTAAAGACAGCGACGTGCGCCGCCCTGTGCTCCAAGCCCCCAATTACAGCCGGGAATTCATAGTCCAAACGGATGCCTCCGAGCACGGTGTCGGGCGGTTCTCCCCCAAATCAACGCCGAAGGAGTTGATCAACCGGTGGCCTTCATCAGCCGACGTCTGCTGGCCCGAGAGCAACGCTGGAGCACCATTGAACGAGAGGCCTTCGCCGTGGTGTGGGCCCTCAAGAAACTCCGACCCTATCTCTTCGACACATACTTCCGGGTGCAAACTGACCACCGACCCCTGCGGTAGTTGATGCAGATGCGAGGGGAGAATCCCTTCACTGTGGAGCATTGCCCCAGCAGCGACCACGCCAACGCCGACGGCCTGTCCCGCTTCTTCCACCTTGGCGACAATACCCAAAAGAATGGGTGACTCTCCTTGCCTTCAGCTGGGGGGGACGTGTGTTGGACCTGGCCTAGTGGCATGGTCCCACTCCTCCCGCATGGCGGGACCTGGAAGACATCGACCCCTGTCTTCCGGTCTGAAGCGACCCCCTCCAACCTTCACGAATGCCGCCACTCCTGGTGACCCCCGGCTCTCCCCCTCCGGAACTCAGCAACCCCTACTCGCCCCACTCTGCTGTTCCAACCCCTATCCCGGGCCACCATCTCAGACCCCGACTCCATCTTGGACCCTCCACGACCAGGCCCCGTGGCCTCGGCCCAACCTCGGCCTCGGACCCAGCGAAGCCCCGACATCGAGGCACCAAGATCCGACCAGGTGGTAAAACGGCCACTTGACGGATCAATGAAGAGAAGAGTTTCGATGGCCCTCCAGCCGTCCCCGACGCCTGGTTTCGATCGCCTCTGGCCTCCCTGGGCGCTGGCTCCACCCCCCTGCTGGGTGTCTGGACACTTCCATCCCGGCCCCTCTGACCCCCAGGCGCGAGGGTCCGGACATCAGAGGACTCCAGACCTATATCTGGGGCAGCTCTGGAGCAGGTCTGCAGTTGTATCCTGGAGTCGAGAGACCCCGAGATGAACTAATCTACGTGGAACCTGTAACCACCTTTGGAGCCCTGCTGGAGCTGCCGCGGCCCATCCTCGCAGAAACCATCCTTGGAGCCCTGCTGGCGCTGCCGCGGCCCAACCTCGCTGAAATCATCTTTGGAGCCCTGCTGGCGCTGCCACGGCCCAACCTCGCTGAAACCATCTTTGGAGCCCTGCTGGCGCTGCCGCGGCCCAACCTCGCTGAAACCATCTTTGGAGCCCAACCTCGCTGAAACCATCTTTGGAGCCCTGCTGGCACTGCCGCGGCCCAACCTCGCTGAAACCATCTTTGGAGCCCTGCTGGCGCTGCCGCGGCCCGACTCCGAGGAACCCCCCAGCTCGAGGATTGAGAGCTGAGCGTAGGGTATCCCTGTACCAGGCTGGTACCAAGACTGTCCCGCTACCCCCTTACCACAGGTACTAAGACCTAAAGGATCCCTCGATCCAGTTGTACCTGTATTGCTGAGATAACCTGCCTTGATTGCTGATAAAGATGATAAGAATCTATCCTTGTGTGGTGTCCATCTGTAGTGGTGTGATTGGTCGTCTGTACGATCCTAGGAGAGGAACCTCGCCAGGAGGCCTCTCGACTTCGCTCGGCCAGTTCTTGAAGGAGAGGTGGGTCTCGGGGTGGGCGGCCAGACAGCCTCTGCCTCCCCCCTAAGATCCCCTTTCTAACTTTCTTGAAGTACATAACTGAAAGACTTGTGATGTCTGCAGGACTGAAAGACTTGTGAGGTCTGCAGGCCTCAGACTATTAGTGCTTAGATACTCCTCCCTAAAGAAAACAATAAACTTGTGCTTAAATACTCCTCTGTAAAGGAAACAACAAACTTTTGACCAGTAAATTTTTAATGTACCTCAAAGATCTGGAACCCTTCCTCTTGAGCTTTGTCAAACCATATCTTACACGATCTTCAAAAAGAACTTGTGTGTAGCTGCTGCATCTCTACATAAATCATATCTTGTCTCCATATTGTCATATGCTCTATCCCTGTGTACATAGGCTCTGGAACTAGTGGTGTTGCGAGTGCTGCAGCACCCCATACATACAAATGAGGAGTTCAGAAAGTGAATGAGCAATAAATATGCCTTCAAAAGTTGTTTCATTGTCACATTTGCAATGAGATGAAAGAGTTCAAATGTCAGGCTATGACTGCTTATAAATTGTTTCTTATTCTTTAACTTGGAGACTGTTGTTCACTTGTATTTCCCTCATTGTAAAGATAAACAATTTTATAAAAGTGAACTATCTGACAATATCGCTGGGGTACTGAGAGTGAAAAGAAAGGCTGTCAGGTTTGTATTAACCCATAACAACATTTATATATCTATAAATGGACTGTGGAACTGTTTCAAAATACATCAGCAGTTAGGAAAGCACATTTTTTGTCATTTGTAAGTGTGATGAAAACAAAGATTTTAATAGGATCAAAACAAATCAAGAATTTTTACTTGGAGATGTACAAATTGCAAATATTTGCTGATTCCTGATTTACACACACTATTGTTTGTGCTTGAATTAGTTTTATCAGCAAAACTGCACGTCAGTGTGATTTGTGTGGCTATTTCAATGGAAAATGTGAGGTCTATAAACAACAGTGTGCTATCACTGGATGCTTTAGTAATATGTTTGCTACTTCAAAATGTACTACTGGCTATATATCATACCTCTACTATGCTCCTGCTGGTGTGTCTTATTTGTTATACTTGTTCTTTATTTGACACTTGCATTTGTCACCACCACCCCATGACTTCAGCGACGTAACATTGATAGCAGCACCCCCACTCTGAATATTGTTCTAACACACTGCCCTTGTATACTGACTTCCTCTACTGTTTTACTCCAATCCATGTCACCTCTCTGTCATCAAAGCACCACTCACAGTCATTTCTAGTTTGCTGTAATGATGAATCTTGGCTACTGACCTCATGGTTTATTTAACCCCATTTCTGTTGTATTTTTGCATTCCTCTTAGATCGCTTGTATTTTAACTGTGGCACTGTGTGCCTTTCTTCATGTCTTTACCTCGTTGTATGTTTTTATATTCATTGTACCTGTCTTCACTGTTGGTATTACCCATGAAATTATTTACCTATACTTCTAGTACAGTACTCAATGCCTGTTGGGCCTGGTTCGCACTATGTGAAAACCTGAATAAATACATTGGCAAATATCGTAGAGTTCCTGAACCCAATATTTAGGAGGAATTTCAGTTTATTTTTGTGGCAGTAAAGTTAATAAAACATCCACTCACCCAAAAAACACATTTCTTAAATATACATGCACAATAACAATAAAAAATATGTAAACACACAGGAGTCTGATAACACTAAATGTGAGTGTGTATATATACATATATATATATATACAGATTACGGTTTGCAGATTACGCTTTTTTTGGAATGGTGTAAATCCGTTCAGTAGTTGCTGAGAAAATTAAAGTTGAAGTCAATTATATATCTATACGCGCGCACGGGTGCGCGCACCCAAGCGGCTGCGCGTGAGCGGAATTTTTTTTTGCTGCGTGACGTCTGTTAAGGTTCGATTCGAAGGAAATCAGGAAGTGTTGACCGCCATTTTGTCACTGCGAGTAAATATATTGTTAATTTCAAAGCGTTGGAACATGGAAAGGGGAGAAGGTAGAGATTGTCTTGCGGCGTAGGTTTTCTCAGGGTGTGTAGTAAGGCCCTTAAACGCAAAAATATATATATATATATTTTTTTTAAAGTTGCGGGGTGCGCGCACCCGGTCGCGCACACCTATTTACAAGAGTGTGAAAATGCAGATAAATCAGAAGTTTGAGTGCTTAGATATAAGGTGGCTCTGAAAAGAGCCCTTGTGTTAATTGAGTTTTTTCTGCATTTATAAGTAAGTACCGATGCAGAGCCTGATGTTTCAGAGGAAGATTCTGTTTCCCTCATCCGTGAAATGAACACCGTCTCTTCTATAGACGTCTTGCATGTGGTAACGCAAGTTGTTGTGGTAAATAGAACCCATGCTATAATCTCTGAGGAAAGCAGAAACAGATTTATTTACATGTCTCCTTGCTTTGTCAATTTGTGCACAATGTTGATTGGACCAATTCCATTTCTGTCTTTGGCATATATTGGAATATACCAAGGCAGTTCGAGGAAAAAGTGTCATCAATTGTCGAAAGGTGTCTTTTAGAAGTATTTCCAGACTTACCCCAGTCATTGTGCCTAGATCGTTCCCACCACAGTGCACAATTATACGGTCTGGTTCTGGGAGATGCATAAAAGTTTTCACCAATGGAATCAATTGGTGACATTTCAATCCTCTTTGGCCAATCCACGTTATGTGTACATTTGCTAAATCAAGGTTGGAAATACCTCTGCTTGCTGCATATTTTCCACTCCAGTGAATATAACTGTGTCCTAAAAGCCAAACCTTCATTTTCAAGGGATATGCAGTCGTACTCCGATGGGTTCTGGAAGTGGAATGGTAGTTAGAAGCTGAAAGTCAGGATAAAAAAAAAATGAGGCTGGGTGTGGTTGAAAAAATAAAAATGATTGGTTGATTGTAATACCTCAAGATTGAAGACTACGTTGCATGGTAATGTTTATGTAAAATGAAAAGTACTATTGGTTGTGAAAAAAATGACATGTAACAGAGCTGTGGATTGGGAGGTGTTTCTGGAGGGAAAACAGTCTTGTTAGTTTGCTGTAGACCGTTGAGATATGAACTTTTAACCTGTGCCTTCAGCCAGGTGCAGAATGAGGTGTTACCATGGAAACAGCCAGAGATGGCAGTGGGTGATGGGTGACTTTTATGTGACATTAAAAATATTGTGAGGGAAAACCAATTGAAATGTAAATTTCATTTTACAATTTTGCGTGACGAAACATGATTGGCTGAAGAGAGTTATATGAGTCTGTATTGACTGGATATCTGTGCCATTGAATTTTGGTTGCAGTGATAGAAGCTTAATAGAGAGTTCCGTCAAACGAATATCTGTTTTGTGACTGTCACTGTTGTACATCGTACAAAGCATTGGTAAAGGTAAGTCTGTAACAGTTTGTTTTATTATGTACCGTAAAATATGGTTCAGTCACAAACATTGATTGATTTTCCTAGTAGTCTGAAAGAAAACTAATTTTTGGCTGTCATAATGTGTTGTATTTCTAAAACTAATTTTTTCATTTAAATGTGAAATACGCAGTATAAAATATGTTTAATATAGAGAGTAATTATTTGTGAGATTTTGAAGCTTTTATATATAATGAGAGAAGTTGTTCATGAAGTGAAAACATGATATTAGCAGAGAGACAGATAATGCAGATAGAGAGAGAAATGGTAAATTACTTGTGATACCGTCGTCAAAAAATGCTACTGGTTAATGAATTCGTAAACTTTTTGTCCGACGACAAAATTACAGGGCGGTTTCTGGACGCAGCCTGCATTGGTGGGCGTAGTTTGAGAGGGGCAGGTAGTTGAGTGAAATAAAAGGAAAAGTTGGTATTTACATGTGATACCGTCTTGAAAAAGTGGTAATGCTTAATGAATTCTTAAAGTTTCTGTCAGACGACAAAATTACAGTGTGGTTGGTGGCCGTGGCCGGCACTGGTGGGGGTGGGGCGGGAGGGAGGGGAAAGGGGGCCAAAGTGGTAATGATTAAGGTATTCACAAAGTTTCTGTTAGACGACAAAATTATAGTGCGGTTTCTGGCCGCGGCTTGCACTGGTGGGGTGAGAAGGGGAGGTGGTCGAGTAAAATAAAATGAAAAGTTTTGACCATGAGGTTGTACACAGATTTGTGCAGTAAATGTGTTCGTCAATTGAGGTACCAAACGGAGTATAAAAATATCTCTCTCACTCCTGCTGATTGACTGCATGTTCATGTCCCTTCTGTTTTCCGTCTCCGTTGCCCTGTGTTATCTTATTGTGTGTGTGTCTGTCTGTGTCTGCCTTCAGTCCGGGCTGAGGAAGTTTGCTGTGGAGGCACACACTGATAGTCCTATCAAAGTAGTTGGAACGTTTTCTAAAAAATAATTATATAATTTCATTGCTTTTTTGAAGCGCTAGTGAATGTTTTCTTTCACAATTACCGCTTGATTGCTTTCACAAAGCAGAGGGTATGTCGTATTTCACTTGTTAGTGCCTCTGCATCTGCAGTCTGTTCTCTGGTGGCTGGCGGAGAACTGTTTGTTATTGTGGAGATAAAAGCGTGATAAGGAGTGAAATACGACATAGCGTCTGGCCTGTAGAAGCGTGGGAGCAGTGATTAACTCTGAGTCAAGCGGAACTGTGGCGGTGCTTGGTAACAGTAATAAATGGTTTTTTAACAGAGGTACAACTGTCTGTACGGTGCGCGACCTACTAAGAAAGAGTTCACGGGCCGTTATAGGCTTGGGGGTTCTAGTATTAGTAAGTCAGGTCGACAAAAGAAAACATTAAGTTAGTACAGCTGAGGTTACGTGGAACACATGAATACTCTTTCAATATACAATCATTTCAGTTGAGATTATGGATTAAAAGAGAGAACGTGTATATTTGAAATGTTTATTCAGAAATGCACTGTTTTGAAGGCAAGTCCCTTATGTAATATGAGTACAGACATTGCAAAAAACAAAGTAATCAGTATAGTCAGTAGTACATGGAATACAAACGCTATAGTTGATGAAAAATGAATATAGTTTCGCAAAATTAATTGTACACTCTTATAAGGAAGTATATTATATTTTAATAAATTGAAGAAGGTCTCTGGCCTTTCAGTTTAGGAACGATATATGAAAATGCTAGTGGTTATACATCATCACTTTATCAATCAGCTGTCTACATGCAAAGCACTATCAAGTTTGTGTTATGTTACTGTGTAAGGGAAAAAAAAGGCGCCAAAAGCGACAAAATGGCGAGAGGTGCATGTATGTAATCTGTTGGATCGTTTGCAAATCAGTGTTGAGAAGAACTACTGTATTGAGATATCTTTTGAAGGTTGTAGTATTGCATTTGAAAAACAGCACGAAAAACAATGGAAATATTATTGAAATAATATATTTTTCTCTTATGTATTTAAAAAAAATTAATTTAAAGGAAAATTAAAGGAGCAGAGGCATGTGAGGCGGAAATAAGCAGTTGAAAGGCGAAATGGCGTTTACAGTTATAAAAAACTCATTTTATATTTACACATTAATCAGGGCACATGTAGCATATATTAGCGAGTTTTGCTTCGAGTACGTTTGAAATAACATAAGATAAGATATGCAATAGAATTGTTGAGATTAGAGTTTAATAAAAAATAAAGTTGAAAATCGAGTAGCTGAAGAAAAAAATTTAGTCCACATAAAAGACCAAAATTTAACCAGCACGAAATCATAATGTCCACTGTTAGTAAAGCCAATAGGTCTGTTCTTGTTAAGCAAATATATCAAAGAACGTGAAGAAAATAGGGAGGCAAAACGAAATGTGGACGTTAATGGCTTGCATAAGAGTCATCTGTCCATTGTGTAGGCAAAGTAGGCAGCAAGTGCTTCTAACAGGAAATCAGTGTTATCATCTGAAAACATGTCAGCCATCCAATTAAAAAGAGGAAAGCAGCATTCATGATCTGTTATTATCGGAGCCTCTTTTACCATCAGAGGACAGCTCGGTGGGTTTTCGATGTAGCTCTCTGTTAGGAAATCTTGCGCCGCTGCGAATATATTCCAATGACCCAGAACTCCTTGTATCGCTGCAAAGGCCATAATCCCTCCGTTGTAACAAAGCTGTTCATGATCAATTAACGGATTCATGAGGTGATTGTAATTCGCTTCAGGAGGTACCAAGTTGCAGAGACATAAGTCCAGGGCCCACATGAAATCACAGCTCAGGCAATGAAATACAGGCTGCACACAGGTGAAATACGAATATCGAAATGATAATCGATATGAAGTATTCAAAGTCGAGAGTGCTAAGGTGCCGTAGTAGTGAAGCATCCTCTGGCGAAATAGTTCTAAGTGTTCCGGCTCGTTTGCGAAGACAGGAGGGACATCCATTTTGAAATAAACAGGATGGTAACACAAACGTCGCAGCACTGCCAGTTCAACAGGAAGTCCCCAGAAATAGGTCGCCGGCTATGGAGTGAAGAGTAGCAGAATGACTTGATAAAATTTCTAGCAGAGTAGTCACTTAAATATTGCTTAGTAGTTATAAAAAAAATAGCCTGTCTTGAAGTGGAGGATGCGTTAAAAAAAAAGGGAGTCATTTCAGCAAATTGTAAAGGAAGGTCACTTTTTTTTTAAACGAATGCTGTTGTCTGTGAATATTAGCTAAGTGAAAGATATGTGTGTGAACAGATGCTACGTTAAGTTCTAAATGTGACAATAGAGCTGTTGTTCATGTCTTCGGATTCAAGGTCGGTATTCGCTGCCAGATGGAAACATCAAGGATCGCATGCGTGGGGTAGAAAAACTACATTCTTAAAGGGAAGCAAATGGAGAGTTATTTTTACCGCGTTAGCTTTGTCGTTTAAAAAGCCATAGGGATTTTCATTATATGTAAAAAAAATATCACTGATTAAGAATGAAAAAAAATCGTTATAATAACAGGCACTGGTGTATTTTTGAAAAGGTGTGCAACATTACAGGAATTGTAATGAAATAAAAAATGTAATTGAAAGTGTATGGTTTAAAAATGAAATGTACAGGTTTAAAGCAGGAGTTTTCAAAGCGGTCCTGGAGGGCCAGATGCATGGTAGATTAAAAAAATGACTACATGTTTTTCAATGGGATTATGTAAAAAATATGTGTCTTTATCTACTATTTAGTTTTTCAGCCTGTTGCCTATTCTTTGACTTTTACTATTGCTGTGTCTTATAAATGTACCAGGGCCGGCTCTAGGCTCATGGTGGCCTTTGGCAGGGAGCGTAGGTAGGGGGCTTTGTAACAGGGTGTCTGGGTGGGGTGGAGTGCGGAGTTCAGTGAAGAGAGGGGGGTCAGGGTGTTTGCTAGTGGAACAGAGCCAGAGGACGCCAAATTTCTGGTATGGGCCGCCACGCAAATATGTATCTATCCTCAGAGGATTATTATATTAAGGATATATATTAACATGGTGGCTCCTGGGGTTTGGTGGTCCTGTGCAGGTGTACTGCTTGCATATGCCTAAGGCTGGCCCTGTATTTTTTGTCTATGCACTTGGGGCCTTATTTATGAAGGCCTTGCGCCACCGGTGTGTCACTTTTTCCCATGTTAAAAGTGATGCACCGGCGGCGCAAGGTCTTCATAAATAAGGCCTTTGTTTTTTTGTGACTTGGGCTTTTCGTTATGAAGGCCTAGTGTCGCAGATGCATCAGTTTTAACATGGGAAAAAGTGACATATCTGTGGCACAACGCTTTCATAAATGAGACATTTTGTACCTTATTTTAATGATAGAGGATTTTGGGGAATTTATCAGTTATGCTTGTTCTTTGCTATAATGGCTGTATGTTGTGTAAGAAATAAGTCTGTAATAAGTTAGTTACATTTTATTATTTCCTTTCTTATAGTGTTTGGTGCTGAAAAGCAACAACCTGCCTTCTGAATTATACAATTTGAGGAATTATATTCTTTTTTTCAGGTGAGTTGGTATTTTTTGCATAGGCAGATTTGGAAAAAAAACGTGTGTATGGTTTGAAAATGAAATGTAAAGGTTTAAACCAGGAGTTTCCAAAGCGGTCCTGGAGGGCCAGATGCATGGTAGATTAAAAAAATCACTACGTTTTTCAATGAGGTTATCTAAAAAATATGTTTCTTTATCTACTGTTTAGTTTATCAGCCTGTTGCCTATTCTTTGACTTTTACTATTGCTGTGTCTTATAAATTTACCAGGGGCGGCTCTAGACTCATGGTGGCCCTGGGCAGGGAGCATAGGTAGGGGGCCTCGTAACAGGGGGTCTGGGCGGGGTGGAGTGCGGAGTTCAGTGAAGAGGGGGGGGGGTCAGGGTGTTTGGAACTGGAACAGATCAAGAGGATGTCAAATTTCTGGCATGGGCCGCCACGCAAATATGTATCCATCCTCAGAGGATTATTATATTAAGGATATATATTTACATGGTGGCCCCAGGGGTTTGGTGGTCCTGTGCATGTGTACTGCTTGCATATGCCTAAGGCCGGCCTTGTATTTTCTGTCTATGCACTTGTTTTCTGTCACATGGGCTTTTTGATACGATGGCCTAGTGTTGCTGGTGCATCAGTTTTAACATGGGAAAAAGTGACATATCTATGGCGCAACGCTTTCATAAATGAGACATTTTGTATCTTATTTTAATGATAGAGGATTTTGGGGAATGTATCTGTTATGCTTGTTCTTTGCTATAATGGTTCTATGTTGTGTAAGAAATAAGTCTGTAATAAGATAATTACATTTTATTATTTCCTTTTTTATAGTGTTTGGTGCTGAAAAGCAACAACCTGCCTTCTGAATTATACAATTTGAGGAAATATTTTCTTTTTTTCAGGTGAGTTAGTTTTTTTGCTTTGGCAGTTTCTTTGGGTGCTCATGAAAATAATAAAGAATATTTTTTAAAATGTTTGGAACATGATTTTATCTTAAATTTTTCACATGGGTTGTATCTGCTTAACTAGATTTGTATTTTGAGATGTTCTCCACTGTCAGTTCAAATTATCTTTCAATGGGCTTGGTGCATGTGTTCTTTTGGAAGGAGTTCAGATTTATGGATCATTGGAGTATAACTCTTTCAGGTTTCCATTACTTAATACTTGTGAAGTGTTCATTATTTTTGAAATCTTGTTGCATTATGTTTGGCAGTCTTTCTCCTTTATTTACAGAGAGGTATTATGATATGGTTCTAAGTTTTGATGGGTATCTTTCCTGCATGTCTGTGATTATACTATGTATAGGCACTGTTTTACATATTAATGCAGATCTTTATTATGAAGTGGTTCTTCATGGTTAGTATGACATTTTGTATATGCTATGACATTTACATGGTGAGTATGCTGTTGATAACATAAAAGGAACTGTCTCTGTGGGAAGTAGTAATCTGTTAAGTGAATGCAATGGTTTGTATAGTGTGATCCTTCTCTTCAGAGTGCATATAGTTTATATTGCACTTTGTACTGGTGAACTCAAAAAATATATAGAGGGTATTGTTGAGCGCGCGTTTGAGACAAAAAGAAAATTATTTATTTTAGTACTTAATAGAATAAATATTCTAAATAAGGCAATATGAGTTTTAAAAGGTAAAAGTAAATGGAAGAGACACATAAATAGGAGTAATTTTTGTAAAGTGTTTTCTGGGAAGTGGATGCATACTTCAACTTCTGAGCCATTTTTCAATGAAGAGAGTTACTTTCAAAGTAACGATCTGTTGCATGCAGTTGACACCAGTGGCCGAGCATATGAGGTGAAGGATGGTTGTGTAATTGAGAAAGAGAAAATTGTGGTTAGAAATGCAGAAGAGGTTATGGCTGGAGAAGCTTTAGAGGGACGTCCTAATGTTCCTGTTTACAGTTGGAATTGTAGTAGCATTTGTAGTGTACGACAGGATTCGATTGATTTCTTTCGCAATTTCTTACGTAAGTACACTAAAGAAAGTCTAAAAAAAAATGATAATGTTGCAAGAATTAGATCATTGCAGAGTGTGAGAAAAAATAGGTCTGCAAGGTCATTCACTGGCTTGTCTTTCTAAAAAAATATGCCAGAGTGTGTTTCATCACTTCAGGATGTTAGCAGTGCATCATACTGAAATGAGAAAATTAGTGAGAAAGTTGTATTATGCAAAAAGTCCAGCACTTAAACTTAAACAGTTAAATAGTACTCTTTTGCATGGATGTGAATTAGATGTTAAGAAGATTTGTGCAGAAATTGAGGTAAGTTATTTTGGTCCAGAGGAAGACAATGCAGAAACTGATATAATTATAGAAGGAAATGTATTAGAAAATGTTGGACATGTTAATATTGAACATTTTGAACAGGATATAATAAAGTTTAAGGTAATTGCAGGTGAGAAACCAAATTTTTCTTGTGTTTGTTGTCGACGTATTCATTACAAAAGTCAAACTAGGTTAGTTGATTTATATTTAAAAAGTAAAGATGAAAGTAATGGTCAATGGAAAGATTTTGCAACTTATTTGTTGGTGGAAAACTATTTTGATTTGGGTTTTGAGCAACGTGTTTGTAAATATTGTTATAATAAATTAAATGAAAATAAAATGCCTGCTAGAGCTGTTCATAATAATCTAGAGTTGATAAATATTCCATCAGAATTGATGGATTTAAATACTTATGAGACTATTCTGATTCAATGTGTACATCCTTTTCAGGCTATTGTTCGTATGGAGCCTAAGACTGGTAAATTAAATCCTTCAGATTTACAAAGAGGATTAAAGGGTAGAGTTGTATATTTGCCACTTGATTTAAAAAAAAATATGGAAACAATTGGTGTTGAAAATGTAGAAGAGGAACCTCTAGTTATTCTAGTTAATGGTGTACCTACAAAGAGTAAGAAACTCTGGCAAGATTTAGTGGATGTTAGAAAAGTGAAAAAGGCAACGTTGTATTTAGTCCAAAACAATAAGTACTATAAAGATGTATACGTAGAAGAAGAAGATGTAAGTGAAGAAGTGGACAGTGATTTGTCTAGTGGACAAATTGAAAAAGTTGACGTATCCAGAAGTGAAGAAATTTATGAACATTACAGTGTTCATCCACTGCATTCCAAAGAAGCAATAGGGAATGCTATTGAATTATTTCAGATGAAAAAGGCGAAAGGAAATCCTATTAGTGTGTGGGAAGAAAGTTTGGAAGGTCGTTGTTTTCCACAGTTATTCCCTACAGGTGAAGGTACACGATATGATGATCGACCTATGCAGATTCCTGCATCTGAATACCGGACAACAAGATTATAAGCAGAAGATCAGAGGTTTCGCCAATGCATTCCATATTTGTTTCATCTTCTGTTTGAGAGTGACTTATCTGGTCTGTCTTATGCAGTAAACCATATCTTAAAAAGTGGAGTTCATCTGCAAAATATTTCAGCAAAGGAATTTATGGATAAAGTGCAACAGAAAGATAGTGTTTTGGATTCACACCTAATTAATTTAATGGCTTGTCAGCGTGGTACTAATGAGTATTGGTACCGTCGTCATGGAGATTTGAAGGGCATGCTTAGAACCTTAGGAGCACCAACATGGTTTTTAACTCTAAGCTGTGCAGAGTATGCTTGGGAAGATTTACTTGAATTTCTTCGGGAGGCGAATGCAAACATAGAAAACATAAACTACAAGACACCTGGAGAACTGTGTTCATTAGATCCAGTTAATGTTTGCAGATATTTTAATCATAGATTTGAAGCTATGATGTCTTTCATTACAAACAAGAAAAATCCGCCTCTTGGTGAAGTACTGGATTTCTTTTGGAGAAAAGAATATCAAGCAAGAGGTGCTCCTCATATTCATATGCTGTTATGGATCAAGGATGCTCCTAAATTTGGAACAGACTCGGATGAGACTGTACTGTCTTTTATTGAACAGTATGCCACTTGTGACATACCTAATAGTACAACTGATAAGGACTTAAGAGGAAAAGTGTTACGTTTTCAAAGTCATCGTCGTGGAAAATATTGTCAGCGAAAATTTAAATCAAAGAGCAAATTCTACACCAAATGTCGTTTTGGATTTGCACGACCGGTACTTTCAAAAGGAAGAGTCAACAATTTGATGTCATGTTTGCGACATAATATCAGAAGAAGGTCACCTAAAAATACGTACAATTTAAGAAGAGGTGAAGAATCCAAATATATAAATGACTATAACCCAGTCATTTTGTCCATGTGGAATGCTAACATGGACATACAATATGTTGCAGACAATTCTATTGCTGTGGCTCGATATGTACCGTCTTACATCACGAAATCTGAAAAGACGGAATTGAAGGAGATGTGGGAAGACATTTCTCATGAAAAGAGCCTAAGCAAGAAATTGTATACATACAGTTTGAAGATGCTGTCTCATCGAGAAATTGGAGCATATGAATGTTGTGACCGATTATCATCAGCAAGTCTTTATGCTAAATCAAGGACTATTCTCTGGGTGAGTTTGGGCCTTGCAGAAACACGAAACCGTGTTCTGAAACCTGTGCAAGAAATTGAATATTTAGCCCAGAAAGAACCAAACAGTACAGATATTCTGAAAACAAATATGTTGGATACATACTATCCAAATAGAAGTACTCTGCTTGAAAACATTTGTCTGTATGAAATACTTCAAAACTACACTTTTAAAAGGAATGTTACAGAGAACATTGATAAAGGTGTACACGCTGTAATTGGACATGAAGGATGTCTGGTGAAACAAAGAAAAGGACACTTGATTAATCATCGGAAACTGAGTTGCGAAACACCTGATAAAAGAGAATTTTACTATTTTGCTCTTTTGCAACTCTTTAAACCATGGCGTAGAGAAGAGGAACTACTTGGAGACTTTGATAGTTATGAAGATTCATTCAACACATCTAAAAGTAGTATTGAATGTCCTGTTTTTAGTAATTATCTCCAAATGTTGAATGATGAAATAGAGCAAGAAGCGACAATTGCAGCGGAGATTGCTAGAGATAGTTCACAAGGTAGTCAAAGTTCGGCTTCATTAAGTCAAGATCCACTGGGACAACCAATTATCCAAAATGAAGCAGCCATTGCCATGGATGAGGTGGAAAGAGCAATGCAGCAAGGTCAAGAGGAAGTAATCAACTTAGAAGAATTAAAGAAGCAGTTTAATGTTGAGCAAAGACAGATATATGATGAAGTGACAGAGCATATTGAGCATGGCTTTAGTCATGAGAGAAAAGATTGCTCATGTATGTCATTTGAACCTATTCGATTATATGTAAGTGGAGAAGCTGGGACTGGTAAAAGTTTCTTAATTAAAGGAATTACTACATATTTGCAGCAAATAACTCAGTCAACACGGTCGTGTGTTGTTACTGCTCCAACTGGATTGGCAGCACATAATATTAAAGGTATTACTTTACATCGTTTACTGATGCTGCCAGTTGAACATGAAAATAAATTACAATATCAGAAACTATCTGGAGAAGCTTGTTTTGAAGTTTCTAGAGTCCTTAAAAAAATGAAACTTCTTATTATTGATGAAGTAAGTATGGTATCCAATTTAATGCTTGCTTTTGTGCATTTAAGAATGCAACAGACACTTAAGACAGAGTATTATGTGTTATTTGGAGGTAAACATGTCATAGTTTTTGGAGATCTACTGCAGCTAACTCCTGTGAAAGTATAACCTGTATTTGAAACTGTTACACATGAGGAGACCAGAAAGTGCCTGGGCAGTATTGGAAATGTTAATATATGGTCACATTTCAAATATACTGAACTGATTCAAAATATGCGACAGGCAAAGGATACTAAATATGGAAATATTCTTCAAGATATTAGGATTGGAAAACTAACTGAAGATGCGAAACACACTCTACGAACACGATTACTTTCCAAGCTGTTTCCTAATGAAGATAATGTACCTGAGAAAATATATAGTAAAGAGGTAGCAGATAAGTCGGTGATATGCTTCGCTTCCAAGCAGAGTGGTCGCTCCCCTGCTGCTGCGTTATCGCTGCAGAAGGCTCACTACAAGATTTTCAGTATTTCCTACAATTATATCCTGCTTTGTATTCAGATTACCGCTGCGCGCTCTGTGTAACGTTTTAGCCCATTTACATACTTGATTTGCTGATTGTTTCAATTGTTGCATTGCCAGCGTAACTTTAGTAGCAGATTTGCTCCCTGATTAATTGCGTGTGCTGAAAATCGCCGCTTTGCTTATTGTCACTGTGATTTCAGAGTATTTCTCAGCATTAGTGTTTTCCCCCCAAGCGCTCTCTCCGCGTCCTGACCCCTCCGCCTCCATTTTGTGATTGTTGACCTCCTCCTTAGCCCGACCCGCCTCCCAGCTGAACCGCCCTCCCACAGTAAACAAACAGCGCTCCATCGCCTGGAAGCGCCGTGACTCACTCTTCGCTTCCAAGCAGAGTGGTCGCTCCCCTGCTGCTGCGTTATCGCTGCAGAAGACTCACTACAAGATTTTCAGTATTTCCTACAATTATATCCTGCTTTGTATTCAGATTACCGCTGCGCGCTCTGTGTAACGCTTTAGCCCATTTACATACTTGATTTGCTGATTGTTTCAATTGTTGCATTGCCAGCGTAACTTTAGTAGCAGATTTGCTCCCTGATTAATTGCGTGTGCTGAAAATCGCCGCTTTGCTTATTGTCACTGTGATTTCAGAGTATTTCTCAGCATTAGTGTTTTCCCCCCCAAGCGCTCTCTCCGCGTCCTGACCCCTCCGCCTCCATTTTGTGATTGTTGACCTCCTCCTTAGCCCGACCCGCCTCCCAGCTAAACCGCCCTCGCCCCTCCCCCTCCTCTGTCCATTAATGTCAGATGGTCCCACGCGCAGCGTCCACGCGCTACGTACACGCCGAAGGTGCGCCAAAGGTAAGCCCGTCTACGCCCGTCCGAGCCTGGACCGCGCCCAGCGCCGGACCCCCGGACCCTCGCGCTGCCCAGCCCCCCCGCACTACCTACGATGCCGCCACCCTCCTAGCCCTTAACCCCGGTCGCGCCCCCAACTGCGTACAAGCCGCCCCTGGCCACACTCATGGACCTTTCTCCTGCTACTCCTGCAAATTCTGCGGCACCGACAACATCTCCACTACGACTACACCTCAGATTCCCGAACGCAACCACCTACATTGCATCCTTCTCAACACTCGATCGGTCCACAGACACGCCATTGACTTATGGAACCTACTAGACACCCTCTCTCCAGACGTCGCCTTCCTTACGGAAACATGGATGAATGCTTCCTCCGCACCAGACATCACCATTGCCATCCCTGAAGACTATAAGATCACTCGCAAAGACCGTACCAGCCACACAGGAGGAGGAATCGCTATCGTCCATAAGAAATCTATCCGCATCTCAACCAGCTCTGACACCAACCTCGCCAACTCCGAACACCTTCACTTCCAGATCCACATCGACCCCAAAACCACACTCAGAGGCACCCTCCTCTACAGACCACCAGGACCCCGCGCAAAATTCAGTGAAGACATCACAGACTTCATCTCTCCACACGCGCTTCCCTCCAAAGACTATATTCTTCTGGGAGACCTCAATTTTCACCTTGAAAAGATAAACGACCACAACACCGCCACCCTCGTGGACAACCTCGCCAACCTCGGACTTAAACAACTAGTCACTTCTCCCACCCACATCGCAGGTCACACACTCGACCCCATCTTCACCTCCAGCAATCATGTCTCCTTCAGCCACACTACGGATCTCCTATGGACCGACCACAGCTGCGTTCACTTCACCTACAACAAGCCGAAACCCATCAACCACTCCCAACCTACCCTGCAAAGAAACTGGAACAAAATCACCACGGACCAAATCTCCGCATCGCTCCTTCGAAACTCCCCAGCCCTCTCTTTTAACGCCAACGAAGCCGCCACCAACCTCTCCCTATGGTTATCCAACACAGCCGACACCTTAGCACCACTGAAAAAACGTCAAAGCAAATTTGGCAGCAAGAAGGCCTCATGGTTCAACGATGATCTTAAGAAATCCAAGAAACTCTGCCGCTCCCTTGAAAAAGCCTGGAAAAAAGACCCAACCACCAGCACCAAGGACGCATTCAAAAGCGCCACCCGCACTCACCACCAACTAATCCGAAAAGCCAAGAAAACAGCATTCAAGGATCGACTTGACAACAACGCCCACAACAGCAAGGAACTTTTCAACATCGTCAAGGAATTTTCCAACCCCTCGGCCAACTCCAACGACATCACCCCCTCTCAAACCCTCTGCGACTCCCTAGCCTCTTTCTTCCACAGCAAGATTGCAGACATCCACAACAGCTTTGACAACCAACCCGGAAACCAATCCACCCTACCATCTGCTGACCATCCTCCCCCCGTAAACACCCTTAACGCCTGGAGCCCAATCTCCACTGAGGAAACCATCCGCCTGATGAATTCCATCCACTCTGGATCCCCCACAGACCCATGCCCTCACCACATATTCAACAAAGCAGACTCCGTCATAGCACCGCACCTCCGAGACGTCATCAACTGCTCCCTCAACTCCGCCACCTTCCCGGAAAGCTGGAAACACGCTGAACTCACCGCCCTTCTGAAAAAACCAACAGAGGACCCCACAGAACTCAAAAATTACCGCCCCATCTCGCTTCTTCCATTCCCGGCCAAAGTCATCGAGAAAGCCGTCAACAACCAGCTCGCTGCCTTCCTCGAAGCCAACAAATCCCTCGACCCCTCACAATCTGGCTTCCGAGCAAAACACAGCACTGAGACCGCCCTCATCGCAGCAACAGACGACATTCGAACTCTACTGGACAATGGAGACACAGTCGCCCTCATCCTCCTCGACTTCTCTGCAGCATTCGACACAGTCTGACACAGCACCCTTCTACAACGCCTCAATAACATCGGAATCCAAGGAAAAGCACTTGAATGGATCACCTCGTTCCTCACCGGAAGAACCCAGAGAGTCCGCCTTCCTCCATTCAAGTCCGAGGCCTCTGAAGTCATCTGCGGCGTACCTCAAGGATCCTCACTCAGTCCCACCCTCTTCAACGTATACATGAGCCCCCTCGCGGCCATCGCCCGCCAACACAACCTCAACATCATCTCTTACGCGGATGACACTCAACTGATCCTTTCTCTCACCAAGGACCCCAGCACCGCCAAAACTAACCTACACGAAGGAATGAAAGAAGTCGCAGAATGGATGAAACAAAGCCGTCTGAAACTGAACTCAGACAAAACAAAAGTCCTCATCTTAGGTACATCCCCCTCTGCTTGGGACGACTCCTGGTGGCCGGAAGCCCTCGGAAAAGCACCCATCCCGACAGACCACGCACGGAACCTTGGCGTCATCCTGGATTCTTCACTCTCAATGAACAGACAAGTCAGCGCCGTATCCTCCTCCTGCTTCAACATTCTTCGCATGCTCAGAAAAACATTTCGCTGGATCCCCTCCGAAACAAGGAAAACAGTCACCCACGCTTTGGTCACGAGCCGACTGGACTACGGAAACACCCTCTACGCAGGTACCACCGCTAAACTCCAGAAGAAACTCCAACAAATCCAAAACGCCTCAGCCAGGCTCATATTAGACATCCCACGCAACGAACACATCTCTGGTCACCTTAAAGACCTCCACTGGCTACCCGTCAATAAGAGGATCACTTTCCGACTGCTTACCCACGCACACAAATCACTCTACGACATCGGACCAGACTGCCTCAACTCACGACTGTCCTTCTACACCCCCCCCCGCCAACTACGTTTTTCTAGCCAAGCCCTCGCCACTGTACCTCGCATCAACAAGACCACCATGGGAGGCAGATCCTTTTCTTATCTGGCTGCCAAAACATGGAACTCACTCCCCGCTTTCCTTCGCCTCACCCAGAACCACCTAGCGTTCAGAAAGCAGCTTAAAACGTGGATATTTGACAAATAATCCTCCTCCCCTTCCTAAGCGCCTTGAAACCCTCCGGGTATGTAGTGCGCTATACAAATCTTATGACTTGACTTGACTTGACTTGATGCCAACTCTGAAAGAATGTTCAGTTTTTAATGAGAAAATGTTAAATTTAGAAAATCAAGAAATTAAGAAACTGGAAGCTAAAGATAGAATAGAGCATAAAGGTAGTACTATTGTTTTGTCTGAAAAGTTGAAGTTAAAATTGGATTCTCTTAAAAAAACTATATCTAAAACTGCTGGTTTAGAGAAAAATCTGTATGTATGTTTAAATTGTCGGATCATTTTAAGGAGCAATTTACATGTAGAAAGAGGATTGGTAAATGGAGTAATGGGTAATGTTGTTGGTTTTGTCAATTATACAAATAGAGATGAGATTGAATTTTTGAGAATAAAATTTGATGGAATTGAGGAAGTTTAACAAATTAGTCGATGTTCAACTCATGTTTTGCTTGTGAAAGACTTATATGTCCGTTGTAAGCAATTTCCAATTTGTTTGGCATATGCAGTGACTATACACAAATCTCAAGGTTTAAGTGTAGATTGTGCTTTGGTAAATATTGGAAGCACTGTATTCAAAGAGGGTATGGCGTATGTTGCTTTATCGCAAGTTAGAACTTTATGTGGACTTTATCTAATTCAGGGGTACTCATAGTACGGCCCGCGGGCCTGTGGCGGCCCGGCAAGCCTTTCCTGGCGGCCCGCGGACCCCCGAGACATCATATCTGTGTTTTACGTTTTTTTTTTTTAAGTGTCTACAGCAGCGCGAGAGACTCTGCTGCTCTGTGGGAGCTGACGACCGGGCGATCCTAGCAATGGCCAGAGAAAAGCTGCAGGGGCCTAAGAAGAGGTGAAATACAAAGGCCACATTAACATGCAAAATGGTCTTTTAAAGACCTGTTAAGAGCTCGGGTGCGGCTGTGAGTGTGTGTGCGCCCCGGCTGGCACACAGGCAGGGTGAGATGAGAGGGAGGGGGACGGAGAGGGGGAGAGAGTGAGAGGGAGTGAGTGAGAGGGAATGAGTGAGTGAGAGCTAGTGAGAGAGTGAGAGGGAGTGAGTGAGAGTGAGTGAGAGGGAGGGAGGGAGTGAGAGAGAGGGAGGGAGGGAGTGAGTGAGTGGGAGGGAGTGCGTGAGAGGGAGTGAGGGAGTGAGAGGGAGGGAGTGAGAGGGAGGTAGTGAGGGAGTGAGAGAGAGGGAGTGAGAGGGAAGGAGTGGAAGGGAGGGAGTGAGGGAGTGAGGGAGTGAGTGGGCGTGAGAGGGAGTGAGTGAGAGGGAGGAGTGAGTGAGAGGGAGGAGTGAGTGAGAGGGAGGAGTGAGTGAGAGGGAGGAGTGAGTGAGTGGGAGGGAGGGAGTGAGTGGGAGGGAGTGAGTGAGTGGGAGGGAGGGAGTGGGAGTGAGTGAGTGGGATTGCGTGAGAGGGAGGGAGTGAGAAGGAGGGAGTGGGAGGGAGTGAGTGAGTGAGGTAGAGGGAGTGAGTGAGTGAGGTAGAGGGAGTGAGGTAGAGGGAGTGAGTGAGAGGGAGGGAGGGAGGGGGAGGGAGGGAGGAGTGAGTGAGAGAGAGGGAGTGAGTGGGAAGGAGTGAGAGAGGGGGAGTGAGAGGGGGGAGTGAGAGGGAGGGAGTGAGAGGGAGGGAGTGAGAGGGAGGGAGTGAGAGGGAGGGAGTGAGGAGGGAGTGAGAGGGAGGGAGTGAGAGGGAGGGAGTGAGAGGGAGGGAGTGAGAGGGAGTGGAAGGGAGGGGTTGAGAGGGAGGGAGGGAGTGAGTGAGAGGGAGTGAGTGAAAGGGAGGAGTGAGTGACTGGGAGGGAGGGAGTGAGAGGGAGGGAGAGGGAGGGAGTGGGTGGGAGTGAGTGAGTGGGAGTGAGTGAGTGAGGTAGAGGGAGTGAGTGAGAGGGAGTGAGTGAGAGTGAGTGAGAGGGAGTGAGTGAGAGGGAGTGAGTGAGAGGGAGTGAGTGAGTGAGAGGGAGTGAGTGAGTGAGAGGGAGTGAGTGAGTGAGAGGGAGTGAGTGAGTGAGAGGGAGTGAGTGAGTGAGTGAGAGTGAGTGAGTGAGTGAGATGGAGTGAGTGAGAGTGAGTGAGTGAGTGAGAGGGAGTGAGTGAGAGGGAGTGAGTGGGAGTGAGTGAGTGAGTGAGTGGGAGTGAGTGAGAGGGAGTGAGTGAGAGTGAGTGAGAGAGTGGGAGTGAGTGAGTGGGAGTGAGTGAGTGAGTGAGAGGGAGTGAGTGAGTGGGAGTGAGTGAGTGGGAGTGAGTGAGTGGGAGTGAGTGAGTGGGAGTGAGTGAGTGGGAGTGAGTGGGAGTGAGTGGGAGTGAGTGGGAGTGAGTGGGAGTGAGTGGGAGTGGGAGTGAGTGAGTGGGAGTGAGTGAGTGGGAGTGAGTGAGTGGGAGTGAGTGAGTGGGAGTGAGTGGGAGGGGAGGGAGGGAGAGGAGGGAGTGAGTGGGAGTGAGTGAGTAGAGAGAGTGAGTGAGAGGGAGGAAGTGAGTGAGTGGGAGTGAGTGAGTGAGTGAGTGAGTGGGTGAGAGGGAGTGAGTTAGAGGGAGTGAGTGAGTGAGTGAGTGAGTGAGTGAGTGGGAGTGAGTGAGTGAGTGAGAGGGAGGGAGTGAGTGGGAGTGAG